>NW_016107598.1:2651290-2690990 GCF_001604975.1 Cebus imitator
TTTTTTTTTCTCAAGACGGAGTCTTGCTCTATCACCCAAGCTGGAATGATGTGCAATCTCGGTTCACTGAAACCTCTGCTTCCCAGTTCTAGCAATTCTTCTGCCTCAGCCTCCCGGGTAGCTGGGATTGCAGGTGTGCACCAACACGCTGGCTAATTTTCTTATTTTTAGTACAGATGAGGTTTTACCATATTGACCAGGCTGGTCTTGAACTCCTGACCTCATGATCTGCCCGCCTTGGCTTCCCAAAGTTCTGGTATTACAGGCATGAGCCACTATGCCCGACCAATTTTGACTTTTTGATTTTAAAATATAGGTGTTCTTTGGGCTGGAAAAAAAAATGGTCTCTGGCAAAAATAATTTGTATAACTGGATTTAATATGTCATTTAGAAATTCTATGGCTTCTTGTTTTAAGAGTTATTTTATGATAAGCTATATTAAGCTATTGTTTTTAAAGGTCTATTAAGATATTGCATTCCATATACATTAATATTTAAATAAACCTTAAAGAAATTTATATTTTTATTTTCATTTATATGTGAGTGTGTGTATTTGTGGATCGACTGGAGATTGCTTCCAGAAAAGTCAACTCAACCTCAGATTTCAAAAATGTTCTCTTTATCTAGTTAAGTTTTTTTTAAATCAGAAATGTTGGCTGATTTATTTATTTAACTGGCTGGTCCTATCCAGTTAGTCCTGTAATGAAAAATTTATTTCTCTGAGATGTTACTAAAATCTTAGAAATTAAAGCTTTAAAACCTAAAGATGTATATGGAAGTGATTAAATTTTTTCTATTATTTTGTCCTTTCTCCCCCAGCATGATTAATTTCACTTTCTGTGTCTTACTCCATGAGCCCTAATGCTTCTGCTGAGATTCCTAATTCAGTGAAACCTGTTTAGGGGATCATCTCTGTTAGGCAGACAGCTGCCGAAAAGGCATTCACTTTTCGAGCATGGATTTTAGATTATGGCCAATCAAGACTCCAGGCTGGAAGAACACCTGTCAGAGACGTTTTTCTACAAGGAGATGGTCTCTTTAATCAGATTTCATTGTACTTCAGAAAAAGGTTCATTTTAAAATGTGAGTAAAATGGCATCTGCTTTTATAATTCATCCTTTTCAGCTGAAACACCAATTTAGAGCTTATTTATGACATTGTTCTACGCCGAAACGAGAAACTGCCACCAAGTGTTTAAAAGGAAAGGGCTTTCCCAGACATCCGATTTGTAATTTTCTCCTATGAAAAAAATCTAAAAAGTGTTTTGGAGATTTTATATGTGAATATAATTAATGATAGTAATTCTTATGAGCAAACTTTCACAACATTTAAGCTAAATCATGAAAACATGTAATGAACCCTGGGAAACTTTCCTATGTTGAAATGTGTTGCATTTATCTGTGAACAACGCAAAGTATTATTGATGCTGACTGGTGTTTAGAGAAACTGCCCTCGACTTTCAGCTCCGCTCTAATTACAGGCACCGTGACGTACATAAAATGCAGGTACTTACATCTGCAGACTCTATTGAGTGTAACTATTAGAAGACAAACTTCATTTCACAAACTGTAATTTAATGGTATAACAGTGTGCAGACCAGAATATCAGTTAATTTTCAAAACATTTTATTCTACACCAATTAGCTCAGGTCCTGGAGGGCAAAACGACAAGAGGTTACTCGTTCACTATGTATTTAATTAATTGAAAAATGTTCAAATTGCTTTTACAGTTGTTATTTAAAAGTAGAATCAGTGTTGCCAGTGCTCAACCATAATTGGAACCGCAGGGAATTAAGGCATGAACTTACATGGGATTATTTAGCAAGCACTATACATTTCAGCCACTTATGGCAAGACATTTGCCCAACTGTTCATCCTGCCTGCAATTAGAAATCCAAATACTTGGGTAACGGGTTTCTATTGGGAATTAAACTTGCAGATCTTTTACAAACAAGTAATGTGGTAAGACTCGCTGTCCAATGAGGTGTCTTATTGAAATATCCCAGGCCATTTCACTTGTCACAGCTGCCGTTTCAGCCGCTTGCACTCACAGTGTATAGCTTTCATTACGAAAATAGAAATTTGTGTCCTAAGTGCTGTTACATTACTAATGCTAACTATTTGACACATTCTTTGCCATATTATCTACAAAGGCAGCTGTTCATACTGACTCAGTAATAGCTGCCACTGCCACAATGGCAGTTGCCAGGATGACTATGGCTGAGACTATAAAAGCTGTAAGTGTAACTATGAATCTTTTGTGTCTGACCTGTAATGTTACTTGGCATTTCAGCTTACTGTATGCCATTAATGAGGAACTTCACTGGGGATATGTTAATTTTTTTTAGCCAAGCAGTAGTTGTTAGAAGCTATGAAGGGGGTGTTAGTTTAAGTCACAGAGGAGAAAAATGTGTATTAGAAGATGAGCTTGATAGAGTGTAGCAAGTACAGGTTGTAGGTAGAGTGAAAGAATACAAAAGTAACAAATTCAAAGCATGATTTTCTTAGCCTTCTGTGTTGTCCTCTTCAGCATTCTCCAGGTGATGTCCAGGGCTTGTGTCATCCTGTAGGATCTTTCTTATGCTGGCTTGAGTTTTATTCTTCTTTCCATTGTTTGATGAGGGCGGAGTCTCATGGCTGGTGCTGGTGTGCTGTAAATTCTAGTGGCTGTACCTATGCTAAGAAACTTTTTATAATCTTTGTAAAAGAACAGGTTAGAGCTTTAAGAAAAACCTGTTGTGTTTTATTTTAATGTCCAGTTCACAGAAAAACTGGATACTTTCTTAACTTTTAACTAATATCTTTACACACAGAATTTCTTTTACAATTAATGTTTTAAAACTTGTTCAGACATTCAAAACACAATTTATACAATCTACTTGCATAAATTCCTTCTATAATATTTTTCTTTCTAGTTCTGTCACTAATCTTTCTGTTTCTGTCTGTCTTGGTCAAGCAGTGATGTTGTCACGTGTAAGTGTGCTTGTATATTGCCATAAGCCAATAGACCAGGCAGTGAGATGTGGGCTCAAGATTAGACTTAATTAAAGCTGTTTCAAGGTTTTGTGGTAGATAAACTGAGTAAGCCAAGTCACTTGCTATATTTATAGGCTGAGTAGAAAAAGTTTTTATTGCTAGTACCACAGCTTCAATCTCAGCTCTTTGGCTGATAGTAAACTCATCTTAGGTGATTGAATTATGTAGTCTTTACCAGAATGCAGCTTTTCCTTGTTTACCTGATGTGTCAGTAAACGTGGTAAAGTAAACGTGATATGGAGCAGTGTAATACTCCTTTGAATTGCTCTTTACTTAAAGAAATCTTGATGATACTAGGATTATAACTTAGCAACTGATTGTATGATTCATTAAGATGGAAAGCTGAAATTGGTAATGCAGCAGGAGCGGCCGTGGGAAATGGATCTCTCGAACACCAAATAACGGAGGGAGGACTTTATTCGGCCGGGAGACCAGGCAGTAATTTGTCAAAAACCCAGCTCATCTAACAAAGGAAGGTTCTGTCTTTATATAGGCTTGTACTTTAGATGTTACATGTAGAAGAATCTTAGGTTCATAGTTTTAGGACTCACATGTGAAAAGGTTTTGGTTTACAGTTTCAGGAATCACATATGAAAGGGTTCCGATTTACAGTTTTAGGACTCACATGTAAAAAGGTTTCTGGTTTGATCTTGTTTTAAGTAAAAACAATGCCTTCTGGAGAGTTTCCCCAAGGCCCAGCCTGTCACCTATAGGAAGGTAAAACTGCAGGCGCCAGTCAACCTTTTCTTCTATTGAAATGCAGCATGACAGTCAAAGGGGAAGTTGATCTGAGAAGGCTGGGTCTCCCTCTTCACCCCCCCTTTGAGACCCTCACCACTTTATAATTAGTGAGAGGTCTTACCTTCCTTCTCACTTTCCAGGTTTTCTGAAGAAACTGACTAATAATGTTTCATATCATATACTTGTGATGTCATTTTTTGACTAACTACAGCAGTGATGAATCCCCTAATCATCTGAAGGAACAGAGGGAGTAGACAAGGGAGCAGCAAACAAACACCTATTATTATTATAACACTTATGATGATGGTTTTGAATCCTCCCAAGGATGAGAACCAACCTCCAAATAAGGACTCAGGGTTAAATCCGTGCCACACCTGTACAGGCACGTGTGCCAGTTTGGTCATGTCTCGCACAATATCCTCCACTGTTTGCCCCTGGTCATCTATGTGCAGACAGCAGTTGGTTAGATTGAATTTTCCGCAGACTCCTCCTTTGGCTGCTAGCAAATAATCTAGGGCCAGCTGGTTCTGATAAATCGTGTTTCTTATTTGAGCTTTTGTTGTTGTTGTTCTTGTTGGGCTAAAAGGGACAGAGCTTTGCCTATTTCATTAGTGAGTATTTTCAAAACAGCCTGCAACCGGATAATCCAGTTGAGCATGTAAATAGGGGTCTGGTATCCCCATGAGCCATCATCTGCCCATGGGGCTGGCCCATAATAGTTAATAGTTCTCTCCGGTGGCCACTCATTATCTGTCTATTCTCCTATCTTTAGGTTTCTTTTTCTGTCTAGCGGAGTAGACTGAATACATTAACAGCCCACCTGTCTTAACAGATAATAGGAAGAAAGAGGGCTTAATGATGCCTATGACACAGGTACCTGTACATTTCATGGATTACACACCTTATATTGAGTACCATTATATAAACAGGTTCTCTTCTGTGTCCCTGTACATTTATAAGAACTGTAAGACAAAAGAATGGCAGTAACTTTTATGCCCTACCTGGTGTACATACTGAGGGAATTCTTTAAAATTAGTTAATGTTCCTACTCTACAAGTCCAAATATTAAGAAGAACAAATCCCAAGATAAATTTCCTCATGCTTCGGCCATGTGTGGACCAGCCAACTTCTGGGATGTGGCTGGAGCAAGGTTTGTTGTCCTTTTTAAGGTGATTCTGCAGTCCTTGCCTTGGTCCAAGTCTCAGGTGTTGCTGGTTTTTTACGCGGCTGTGGTGGATTCAGGCTGGGATTCCCTCTACCTTCACAGCTGTGTGATTGGTCAGGATCAGGTCTCAGGTCCTTTCCATTGTGGCTTTAGAGGGACTGTACTCCCGTCCTTTATCCACACATGATTATCTAGTGAGAAAGGGTGAACTGGGGAGAAAAAGGCTTACAGAACATTTGTTATTTATTCAGATTGAAGTATCCTAAGTGATTCTCCCTAGGGCTAGTAACTAGCATCCTAACTCAATCTCTCCCACTCCCCAGGATTTCTTAGGAGTGCCCAGAATAGGGGAGGTGGCCTATGGTATAAGACTTCATAGGGAAATATCCTGTTTTTCCTAAAGGGGGTACCTCTAATTTTGAATAACATCAAGGGAAGTGCCTGCACCCACTTTAATCTTGTTTCCTGACACACTTCCCCTAAGCTGTTTTTGATGGTCCGATTCATTTTTCCACTTTTTCGGAACTCTGAGGTCGGTAGGCAGCGTGCAGTTTCCAGGTGATACCTAAGACCATTGCTGCTTTCCGGACTAAATCCACCACAAATGCTGGTCCGTTGTCTGATCCAATGCACAGTGGCAGTCCAAACCTAGGGATAAGATCTCGAAGCAGCACATGGATTATTACTTCATGGACCCTTTCAGTCCCACCCAGAGTATGTGCACACCAGGACCAACAAATTCTTATGTCTCCCACACTTGGACATTTCAGTAAAGTCTACCTGGAGATTGTTAAATGGAGCTGCTTCATAAGCTTGAATGTCAGGGAGAATAGTTGGGACCCTGCCTCACGTTGTGTTGCCGACATGTAATGAATGCATCACTGTGCCACAGTTTTAGTCAAAGCTGATAAGTGTAAGATGTAAAAGTACTGGCCCAGCATCTTTTCAAGTGACTCTTGACCTAAATGAGTGGTCTCATGTATGGCTTGTACAACCACTGCACATAGCAGGCCCTGGTATTTGGCAGGCTTACCAGTGAGGTCTTTTGGTATTCATTAGAGTCACTGCTGTGTGAGGTGTTTTGATATTTAAATTATTCCCAGAGTTAAGGCTAGAATCTTTGATTGCCATTTTTCTTTTCTTTTTTTTTTCTTTTTGACAGCATGAAAAGGCTGTGTTAAATCAGCTAGCCCCAAAGCCAGGGCTAACAGAAGTTTCACTTTTAGCTTCTGCCCCATTTAAAGGGTGTCTTGTCTTCTCCCCTTCCCGCTTTGTCACTTTGTGTAAGGGTTTGGCCAGTACCGCAAAATTTGGAAATCCACAATTTACAAAACCCACCACTCCCAGGAGCTCTCTCACCTGCTTTTTAGTCTCAGGTTCTGTTACTTTGCAAATGGCTTGCTTCCTCTCTGCTTCTAGGCTGCGTTCCCCCCTCCAGATGGTGAGCCTCAGATACTGCATTTGCTTTTTGGCAAATTTGGGCTTTCCTTTTAGACACTTTATACCCACAGTCCTCCAGGTGCCGAAGTAAGGCATTTGTTTGCACACCCGACTGCCGCGGGGTGTTCCAATAGCACGTTATTAGCATACGGGGGCAGCATGCAAGAAAGAAGCTTCTAGGGGGTGGTCACAGGCTGATGCCTCCCCAGAGATGATGAGAGAGTTTCTGAGCCCCTGGGAAGCTGGGTCCAGGTGTATTGAGTGGTTACACCTCCTTTTTTTTTTCCATTGAAATGCAAATAGTTTTTGACCTTCCAAGGCCAGTCTAATGTTAAAGAGGTATTCTTTAAGTCCAATTAAGTGAACCAACTATCCACTGCTGGCAATAATCCCAACTGCGTGTATAAGTTGGGTGCAAAGCCACACAAGCCCTGCATGGGCCTGGGCGATAATATCAGTCCCCTGCTTCTGGCTAGGAAGTCTCCTTCCTAAGGGACAATGAAAGGCTGGATGACCCCCAACTGAGGCAGTTTTAGCTGCAGGTAGTCTTCTTTGTTGAATGGGATAGTGGCCCTTGATTTGCACAACAGGTTTTGCTGGAGAAGGGGGGCAGGGCCAGTTCATCAAGTACAAGAAAATCTGTGTTAAAAAAGATGCATAAGCAGCTGACGGCAATCAGCCCAAATGGGGTTATAAGTCTGAATAATAGTTTGCAGTAGATCAATGAGAGCTTGGGGTTTCTCGGTATAAGATGGGTTGTTATTTTTCCAATTGATAAGATCAGCTGAGGTGAACGTCAGGTATGTGAAAACATGCCTTTCTACCATGTGGCCATCCTTATCCACTTCCGGGTACCTCTGCTCTCTTAAAGGCATCTGCACCCTGGCCTTGGGCCGCAGACAGGCTGCCAGAGGGTGAGTTCCCTCCAGGAAGTGGGCAGCAATGGGCAGAGTTTTTCTACACTCTTTTGTCTGCTCTGGAGGATTTAGGGGTGTGCAGCTCTGGTGGGGATGCTGAGGCTTCTGGCCCAGGGGCAGGGAGTCCTTGAGGAGGAGGAGGAGGAGGAGGTATTATTGGCAAAAACTCTTCTGCCGCTGGGTCAACCAAAACCTTGGGAGTCCGCTTTTCTCGGTGGTGAGGGGGATGGTGGTTTCTAGCAGTCTGTCCCTTGGCTACTAAAACAGTCGCTGCCTGCTCTCTTAGCCACTTCGGAGAGTTTAACACTAACTGCAACCACAAATCTATTTATGGAAATTGATCAAGGTGTTCTAGCTCGCCGTATATAACCTCAAGCCTTACTTTGGAGACAAGGGACCTGTCTAGGGTCCCCTCTGGGGGCCAACCTACCCTAAATGCTGGCCAATCTTCCCTACATAAAACCCTTAAATTCTCTGGTGTCATAGTTACTTTATAATTCCCACTAAATCCCTTCTTGAAATTTTTCAGCATGGTTTTTAAAGGGGTGGAATGGCTATGGGAGTGACCCATATTAACACTTCAAAGAAACAGTTCCCAGTTAGGAGAGTGTTAGGTCACTCACAGCAGTTCCTGTTCTGCCTAGCAAGATGCAGCACGGAGCACTCTCCAATTTACGTTCACTTCAATCCTTTTACAACATCCAGAGGTTTCTTCACTTAGCCTTCTGTGGCTGTCTCTAATTCTTACAAATTGCTCAATGCATGAGGCCCTTCCTAATGGGCCTGATACATTTTATGACTGATGAGTCCGGTTGGATACATCTACACACACAGACACACAACCAATTGCTCTCTTTCCAATTTGAAACCATAAACAAAAAGCTTCCAAGGTTAGTTACAGAAAGAGCTACCTTCAAAAGTGCCGATTTGGCACCCGTGGGTGATCAGGCCACACTTCCACCCAGAATGGGGTGGGCTACTTTCCTGGGTTCAATCTTACCAAATTCAGTTGTCCAGACTTCTCCAAATACTCATTCCTCCTCGGTGTTCAGCCACTGGGTGGATCCGTACTGCAGGGCCTCCCTGCTCTGCTCTGGCAAGTCTTTTCCACCAGGCAAATACCTGCGCAGGAGCTCTCTCAGGATGTGTCACCCCAGTGAGTAGGAGTCCCCCTGCAGGGATGCTCCACAGGGCTAGGCAAACCACCTAAGAGACTTTTTCCCACCGTCTGCTATCCAAGACTCACTTCCTGGCCAACACACCAAAAATGTAGCAGGAGCGGCCGTGGGAAACGGATCTCTCGAACACCGAATAAAGGAGGGAGGAGTTTATTCCACCGGGAGACCAGGCAGTAGTAATTTGTCAAAAACCCAGCTCATCTAACAAAGGAAGGTTCTGCCTTTATATAGGCTTGTACTTTAGATGTTACACATGGAAGAATCTTAGGTTCATAGTTTTAGGACTCACATGTGAAAAGGTTTTGGTTTACAGTTTCAGGAATCACATATGAAAGGGTTCCGGTTTACAGTTTTAGGACTCACATGTGAAAAGGTTTCTGGCTTGATCTTGTTTTAAGTAAAAATAGTGCCTTCTGGAGAGTTTCCCCAAGGCCCAGCCTGTCACCTATAGGAAGGTAAAACTGCAGGCACCAGTCAGTCAACCTTTTCCTCTATTGAAATGCAGCATGATAGTCAAAGGGGAAGTTGATCTGAGAAGCCTGGGTCTTCCTCTTCAGTAACATGAAGTTTTAAGAGGAAATCTGAAACCATCTTTGGGAGCAGAGACCTAAATTATATACTTTAACTTTGTGCTTAAAGTCACAGGCAGAATAGCTTAAATCTTGCAATTGAGTTTTTAGGCTTACCAAGTTTATGGTCTTTAAACTGGCAAACTGTTCGGAAAACAGTGACTTACTAGCTGGGCAAAGACTATCTTTCATCAGTCTTTCATGATATGTTTTCACTACACTTACATATATATTTCTTCACTTTCTGAGAATGGATACAACATTTTTACTTCTTAATTCAATGAATATTATTTAATTTGGTTTAATGTTTTCCTTTAAAGGGTAATGTGTGGTTTTACATGCTTAGCTTTTTATTGCTTTTCAGCTAATTTGTGGGCCTTCTTTTATAGCTGACTGAAATTTATCATCTAAATTTACAAAATTAAGGGTAAATAAGGCTTGTGCTAGTAGTGCTGCCTTTTAAGATAGAAAACAGGTTTTGCAACTTAGTAGTTAATTAGGAAATTCTTTTTTACTGAGGAGCAAAGCTATATGGAAGACTTTTAAGTGCTCCTTACCAATTCATGGGCTAGTTGTAGCTTCAGAGGTTACTGTTTTACTTAAATTGGATTTTAATAGAACCATGTTAAGGATAGAAGTGGAATAACAACCATTCCCATTATCAGACTTTAAATTTTACTCCAATCTTAGCAGAGAATTATAATCTAGGATGTTGTTTGTAAACAAAGACCACATGAAATTTCACTGTAAGACACCTGCAGAGAGCAGCAGCCAATCAATCAAGACACCCTGTCCCATCCTCACGTTTATTCAGTAAAGATTTCATAGCAGAGGTTCTAGGTTAACATGCTTGTGGAAAATTAACATGGTTAAAAGAGTGGTTTTACAAATGATACAAGCTTTAGGTTCTGGGGCCCATAGTAAACACCATTAACTGGTAATTCCCCTTTGATCGCCTCCTGGGAGGGCCATCCAGCACAAAGTTTATATGAGTAAACAGTTAGAGACAAAGGAATGTGAGGGTAAACAGACTTAACTGGGAAGGCCTCTTATTGTCTCTATCTTTTACCTAATCTGTAAATGATCCTGCTGCCTCCAGCCTGCCCCAATGAAATCTTTAGGCCTTCCAAAAGGTTTGAGGCTATAATCTATAACCTTCCCAATATTTCCCTAATATTTTGCCAGCCACCCTGTGTGAATTCCAACAAATATCATAAAGATTTTGGACTTCATTCTAAAGTTGGTGGAAAGTCATTGGATAATTTTTTGAATTAGGAGGTGGAAGTGATATGATCAATTTGTATAATAAAATGCCACTCTTTCTTGGTAGAGATTTGGATAAAGAAATGGCCATGGGAAGGAAGGCAAATGGATTCTAAAGCACTATTTAGAATGCCAAGGTAAAAACTTTGTATTTGTTAGGTATGGAGAATAAGAGGGTGGGAAGTGAAGGCTGAGTCCCCCGTTTCTTTCTTGGACAACTGTGAAGATAGCACCTTTTGCTGAGATGGAGAATATTAGAAGAGGAGTAATCTGAGGGAGGGAGATGCCTATTTTAAGTCAGCCTTCTACTGTGTTTGAAATATATGTGAGAAAAGCAAAACAACATGCCAGTAGTTTTGTAAAGAAAATAAAGGCCATAGACTCAAATTGTAATTAATGTATTCTTTGTTTACTACCAATTTGTAATAGGTTGAATGAGTAGAAGCACGTATACTACAAACACACTGGTTTAATTTCCCACTGTTCTTGGTACCTTGAAGTTACTAACGTTCTCTAATGCATCCTCACATAGAGCTAGGTTAACAACTTGAACCGGTACTTTGGGAATCTCCTGAGAAGAACATTCTTTCTTTATGATCAGAAGTCTTTGCCTATTGAAATTGGCTTCTCTCTCTCTCTCTTTTTGTGGTCAGAAACTTCCTGTGACCTGGAGGAGAGTGTTATGCCCCACGGTAGGGGTATTTGTGGGGAAAGGCTATAGTGGAGATAATAAACAGGAGTTACACTGGGACAGAGGGAACTTTGGATGGACTTATCTGTGTCAGAGGGGACTATGGGTAGGATTATCTTGTGACATAGAAGTATCTTTTATCAAGTAAATACAATAAAATATTAAAGATAGTGTAATTAAAGAATGTACATGGGGGATACACAACAGGTAATCATACCAAGAAGTGGTTAAAGATGGTAGCTCATGAGGTGAATATGAAAGATGATATTTACCCTATGAGGCTGTGGCACTGGGAGTACAGCAGACCCTGTAATCTCAGCACTTTGGGAGGCTGTGGCAGGAGAGTTTCTTGAAGCCAGTAGTTTAAGACCAGTCCAGGCAAGATAGCAAGACCCTTTCTCTACCAAAAAAAAAATATTTAAAAAAGGCACAGAGACTTGAAATAACTTGGAGTCTTGGTTTTTAAGGTACATTGGTTTCAAATAACAGAAAACATAACCCAAACTTGTTTAATTAGAAAATGCATTGTCTCAGGTAAACAAGCGGACTAGTTAGGATTGCTACATGATGTGACTAGTCTCATGTTCTTTTATTATTTCATGTTGGGATATAACAGGCACCCTCGGACCCCAAGATGCATGAATAAATTCACTCAGACACAGAATACAGTGAAAGAGTGGGCTGGGGTGTCCAGGCCATTCACCCGAAGGAGTTAATGGCCTCTGGTTCTGACATGCTGGCCTTTATTCAGTACACATTAAATAACAAAGGCTTTGATTCAATGCCACCAGAGGGTAAAAATTAAAGGCCAAGTTCAGAGGCCTAAACAAACACCATTTGTGGGTAATAAACTTTTGCCAACCTCCTGAGTAGGAGGCAGTCAACTGAGGATGGGAAAATGTGGGTCTTAGGACAACACAACATTTAGATAAACTCCTTTGCTTCAAGCCTCAAGATAAAAGAACTAGCCGCTTTCCACCCATTCTTTCCTGAAGCTATGTAAACTGCCTGGCCTTCCAAGGGGGTTTGTGACTATTTCCTATACCATCTCTAATATTTTTCCCTTGGTATTTTTGCCACCACCCTGACTGAACTACCACAATTTCATATTTATATTTCTTGTGTCTAGTTTCCTCAGCATTCACTTATTCTCGAGCAACCTGCCTCCTTGTCATCCCAAGGTGGCTGTAGCAGCTCATGGCCCTAAATGTCTTTAAACAGAAGTTTCCTTCAGAAACTTATTTCCAGAACCTCCTCAAAGCAATTCCTCTTGCCCTCTTTGCTCTGACTGGTTTATGTGGTTATACTTCATGACTGTGGAAAGGCATGTGGGAGCAGGGAGTAAGCAAAAAGCTTTAGAGCTGAGTGATGTGGGGCTTAATTAACTGGTGAAATACCAGACCATAGGAGAGATGACCAGCTACAAGACAGCTTTTAGGCTTACCCAAGGCAGTGGCAATGGAAATAGATCAAGGGGGAGGGTTATGATAAAGAGATGGAATGATTCATTTATTCAACAGTTCACACAAAGCAGTGTGATTTGAACTTGTTATGGAGCCACAAGTGTCTGTGGAGCTGAGCTTTCTTATTTACTAGCATTGTTGCCTGGGGCAAGTGACTTTTCTGTTTCACTTTGGTTATCTGTGAAATGTGACTACTATAATATCTACTCACTGTACTTCCATCACTCCTTTCTCAGGTCATCACTATTTAGAATATTTGGGAAGAAAGACTCTGTCTCATATTTATTCTCTAATTACTCATCTTACCTGATTGGCCTTCTTTGCCTCCTACATTTCTTTATTTTTTCAAGAATTGCATATTTAAGACCTTTTGTCTTACAGACATTTGATCAAATTTCAGGACAAGGTGAAACTTTGCTTTGAAATGGCACAAAGTAAAATGGATAATTAGGCACTCTTTTTTGGAAAAATATTCATTGACCACCAGAAATCTTACTGGTCACTCATCTTTCTAGACTTTAACCAGTTGCTGATGTGCTGTTCTTCTTGTTTTTTCTAAGCCCTAGCCCCAAATTCCTGTTATCTTCTGTCGTAGAGCACATTATCTTTTTAATTGTTTAATTGTTCCAGTTCAGTTTATGGCTCAGAGCCTCATCTCCTACATGCAAAGGGGACTACCAAGCTATTTTTCTAAACAAAGTCTTTGAAAGATGTATAGTTGGAGTGTATAAAATAATGTTGCTTTTTGCCTAGCCAGCACTCTCAGTACTAAAATTGTTTTGAGGATAAAGTGATTAAAACCTTTAATAGCTTCCAAACAGTTAAAATCTAGGATGTTTAACAAGTACCATATGATTTGTCTCTTGCCTGCCTTTCCAGTTTCATCTTATTTTCCAGCTGATACCATGCTTGTTCATATCCTTGAAAAATCTAGCCTCAAGAATTTGGAGATGTTGTTTCCTCATCTCTCCACATTTTTCAGTATTTTAGTTTAAATATCCCTTCCTCAGAGACATTTTCTTGGTCTTTAAATGTGTGAAAAATCTGCAATTATAATCTTCTGTTTTTATTTTGAAACACTCATCACATTTTGCACTTAGTCATTTCTTTCTGTGTGATTATTTGAGATTGTTTGTCTAAAATTTGTCTTTTATGGTTGATTAATTTCCGTGAAGGCAGGGATAATGTCATTTGATTCACTACAGTGTCTCAAAACACTTTCATAGTGCTTGAAACATAGTAGATGCATACACATGCCTTATGAATGAAAAATAAAATAGTATCTGACACAGGAAACACTGAAAATACTAGCTAATTTTTTTTTTTTTTTTTGAGACAGAGTCTCGCTCCATCACCAGGCATCAGGCTGGAGTACAGTGGCATGATCTCGGTTCACTGCAACCTCCACCTCCCCAGTTCAAGCAATTCTCCTGCCTCAGCCTCCCGAGTAGCTGGGACTACAGGTGTGCACTACTATGCCCAGCTAATTTTTGTATTTTTAGTAGAGACGGGGTTTCACCATGTTGGCCAGATGGTCTCGATCTCTTGACCTCGTGATCTGTCCTCCTCGGCTTCCCAAAGTTCTGGGATTACAGGCATGGGCCACCGTGCCCAGCCAATATTTTAATTAAATATAGAAAGCAAGTAAGAGTAAGAGATCTAGCTTGGCTTCCAGGTTTCCTAGTTAATGGAGTTGACAAACACTCATCCTCTCCTGTGTACATCTTAAATTCTGGATGATTGCAGAGATTTAGAAATGCAAAGAAGCACAGAGAATGAAACAAACTCATCTGTAGTCCTTCTTAGAGACTATATATTGTGATATATATAATCTAGACATTCTGCATGTGTGTGTATGTATGTGTATGTATGTGTATATTGCATACATACCACTATGTAAATTTGGTTAGAGTTTTATGAAAATACCCTCCATTTGATTAAGTATTCTTCCTAAGAACTATTTTAAAAGATGTGGATTATGGCTTCATATGGATATACAGAAGTGTAATTAATTACATGTAACTACAATTGTAGATTGTTTAAGTGTTTCTCCTTTTTGTACATATAAAATCACATTATTCAGTTTAAGAGTGCCAAAATTATTGTATTTAAATCTGATAGCCCATACACTATAGTAATTAAAAGAACATGGGCTCTGCCTGGGTTTGAAGTGTTCTTTGCTACATATTAACTATGAAGCTTGCTGCATGTTGAATAGCTTTTCTGACTGTTTCTTTATCACTAACATGAGAATAATAATATTTCTCATTCTAAGGTACCATGAGGATCAAATGTTATTCTAAATATAAACACAACTGTGTATGACCAGTGGTCAGAGCTCAGTAACTGTTAGAACTTTCATAATTTCTCACTCTTAGGAAAATTCTCAGTGCTAAAATATGTAAAATAACTGGGCCAAAAGCTTCAAATTTTTAAAATGCTTGCTACATGTATTGCCAAATTGACTTCCAGCCTTCCAGAAAGATTGGAGAAATTTGGAGAAACTTTGGAAAATGGGTCAACAAGGAATATGGACAGTAATCACTGTCTATCCTCAAATGGCTAAAACTGATGTGTAATAGTTTTATTTCAATATTTTGAATATGTATATTAAATATTTTTCACATGTTCATTGACAATTTGTGTTTCATGAATTATGTTTATTTCTACTGTTCATTTAAAATTCTTTGTAGAAAGTTTTAAAGGAAAATGATACTAATTTTTGTCACTACTATGTAAAATGAAATTATTTACTTTTTAATTTTATATTGATTTTCTTTGTTTCAGAATTTTAACTATTCATTATGTGAAACCTATCGATATTTTTAACACCTTTTCAATGTGCTTAGATTTCTCAGGTTCATTTGGATAGAAATACAGCTATATTTTCTCCTAAGTTTTTGTATAGGTTTATTTTTTACATTAAAGTCTTTAGTCCATGTAGAATTTATTTTAAAGTATGGTCTTAAACATAGTTTAAAAATTTATTATTCCAACTTATTTTTTCCCAAATACTGATTGCTCAAGTAAGAGTAACTATTATATCCTACGTTTTTGAAGTCCACTTCACTGTATAATTAATTTTTGTATAATAATTTGTTTCTGAGTTTTAATACACTATCATGATTATTCTAGTCTATAGTTTATCTAATGGTGCAAATTCCTATGCAAGCCCCCCATACATAATGTCTTTCATTCACTCAGTGTTTTGGCATTGTTTTTATTTCATTTTTTTAATGTAATACAATGATGAATCTCTATAGAATAATTCTACTTCTGATGATTAGAGCTATGTTATTCCTTAAACAAACAATGCATCTTCATTTCTCTTTATTTTTTCTAATTTGAGAAGTCTGTACTAGAATATCAAACACACCTACGCACAGTAAATTAGTTGCTTGCCAAAAGATTTATTGAAGAACATCAGCAAAGTGAAAACAGACCCTTTTAAGTAGTCTGCACCAGAAAAGAATGAAGATTTATGTCCTTGAATTGCTAACAAGAATCATAAGAAGAGTGTGATATTCAGTGATTATGACCTGGAAAACATGAACAAAAATTTGGAACACATATTTTAACAGAAAGATAATTAAATTGATATATATGTTTATAGAACATTTTTCTGACAAATATGCATATTTGTAAAATATCATTTTGCTTTAGTTTGTATCTAACATGTGCCAAGAACCCTATCACAAATCTTATGTATCTTACATGTAGGTGCTAAACAATTACTGAAGTGTTTTAATTCTTATATGAGCAAGGATTAAAAATTTTTCAAATAGAAGAAAATCATTGGTGAAATACTAATGAGAAAATTATTTAGAACAAGCAATTCGGGAGAACTTTTTAGTGCTATGGTAATGTTTTTGAGATGTTAATTTGATTCTCCTCATATCCTTAATTCTCACTAAAATATAAAATTAACTATTAACTAAATGATATGCACCACTAAATGTTGTAGGAAGTGGGCTTTTACATTGCTCTGTCTTCATACTCTCTGAAGGCTAGGCTGAAAAATTTTACATTAAGTAATTGTTAGACTACGGAAACTTTGTGATACTAGGGGAGCTATCACACTGCTTCTCTTTTTAAGCTGCCTTAAATTTGTTGGATGAGCTGTAGTCCTAAGCATCTGCATTTATTAAGTTGAATACTTGCCTTCAATGCCCACATTTTTTCATTTCTATAGGTTTTTGCTTGTTGGAAAAGTTTCTTCGATGTTAAGCCTAACTTGCTGGGTTATTGCACAGTTCTACATGGTATCCCTCTTGCTACTTTCAAATCATGAACTCATCTGGATCTTCTTTCAGTAGTTCAAATATCCCCGTTCCAGTTGTGGAGTTGTCTTCCTCATAGTTTGGGGTGTCTGATACAGAGGTAGTTTCAGAAAATGGCTCAGTGATTTTAGGTACAGCCTCTGTTCTATCAGTTTCAGACAAATCTGTAGATGATTCTTTCGCTGTGTTTGTAGCTATTGATGCAGGGACAACAAAGTCATATCTGGATTCAACAGCAGTAAGCAAAACAGAATGGGTCTCTGCTTCATTTGCAGTATCTCTTTCCATCCAAATATTGGCTCCCTCGGTAGATTCTTCATCAGTTAGCAGGGTATCTTCCTGGTTATCTCTGTCTTTTTCAGCAGAGGTAGTGAGTTCAAACACAGTGATAAACTTTTCTTCATCAGATTCAGTTAATGCAGCCACAGCACTGGTGTCATCTTCTGAAACACTTAAGCCAATTTTGGTTATTTTCTCTTCTTTAAGGGTAGTTATGTCTGGAATAGTAGTGAAGCTTTTTTCAGGAGCAGAAAGGATTTCAGGCTCAGGAATAATGGAATCAGTGATCTGGAGAGCCTCTTCAGCAGTGACATTGGATTTGATGGGGGAATTATAATTGTTTATATCAACTTCATCCTTTTTATGTGGAAAGGCAGGAGTGTCAGCAACACCGGCACTGCTGTCCTTTAGTGTGCCAGAGGCTTCAGATGTTATTGAGATCTCTGCATCTCCTGTGTCAATGGTAGCCAAGAAGATATCTTCTTTTGCTATGTCAGTGGAAAAATCGATTAAAGAAACGGTAGCAACTGGTGATGAAATATTCCCAATTTTCACTGGCATGAAATTTTCAGTAATAGAGTCTCTTTCTATGGAGTTCGTAGTGCCAGTCAGAGAGGTAATTTCTTTCTCTAGGTGAGTTGTTGACTTAAGAAAGTGGGTCCCCATATTGTCTTCTGATTTGAGTTTTTCCTTTGTAGGTGTAAGTTTGTTGCCTGTAGTTGTTGAAAAATCACTTTCTAGCATATACTCATTTACTGAAGTGACGTGGTCTCCTTCTGAAGTAATAGTTGTTTCTGATTTGGGAATAACGTTGTCAGCCCCAAAGAAAATAGTTGCTGCAGTTGGTGTTTTACTGCTTTCTGTTGGAGGATGAGAATAAATTTTAGGCAAACCATCTTCAGCCATGGGGTGAAGGAGCACTGTACACTCTCAGAGGTCTTGCTTCTGGGCTTGGTGGTGTCTGTAGGCAGGAGAGCAGTGTTCATCAGAGTGATTAAAGCTTGGGTCATCATGGTGATTGTTGCATCAGCTATGGAGGCAATGGCACTGGCTCTCCTTGGAGGTTGTTTCTGTGTTGTGATTGGTCATCTGATTGCAGGAGTATTGATGTTGGATGAAAAGACAGTAGAGTCCACTCTGATTATGGAATCAAATTCACAGCCAAGCATTTCAATTTCATGGAACTTAAGATTTACCATGTTGCAGATTATAAGGAAAATGTCTCCTGATATGGAGGTAGGGTCACTTGAAATAGGCATAGCAGAGACTGCCAGGTATCTTGTGGGTTTAGTATTAGTAAGAAAAACTCTGGAAGCTGCAAGTTTATTAGCATCAGCTTAAAGTCGTCTGTCTTCCAAATAAGTAACAGAGTCTTTTTGAGGTAAAGCCATTTTCCCTTAAGATTCATGGTATTAAAAAAAATTGGTATCTAAAAAAACTAATGGTGTTGTTGGCAGTAAGTGTAGCTACAGAAGATAATTAGGTAGCAGGGAATTCAGTTAATTCCATTCTTCATAACAGGAAGTCCCACATTTTCAGTAGAGATAGTAACAGTTATTGGCCTGTTAGGGTCTTTACTGTTTTTTTCTTCATTGCATTTCCTACTTCTTCTTGAATTTACGTGAGTAACAGTGAGAGTCTAAAGTTTTGTATGTTAAAATTGTTTTAGGAATGTTTTTCTATATTGGCTGTTATTTTAACTCCAAAATGCAGGAAGGGTTATCACTGGCAGAAAGTTAATATTATGTGTCAAAATTCACACAGAAATAAGAATCAAGATGTGGATAACTGCATTAGTTTTAAGAACTATATTTTTAATTTCAGAGGGAGTTTTCTAAATAATTATGTTAATTATATCAAACATTGTCATCGAAACATTATTTACTGAAAATGTGGGACTTCCTGTTATCAGCCTTAAGGTTTAGCTTATTTAATTAGATGAAAGCAGATTGCAGTCTAGTGTTAATGCTACAATAAGTCTTTTTCCAGTGTTGTTAGAAGAAATTGAATTTTCATACTCAGACACAACTAAATCTGAGAAAGGGCAGTAGCATCAGCCTGAATAGTAAGTTCGATCCCAAGGACAAAGAATTATTCTTTATTAAATATGAACTCAACCTCAAAGTTTTCAGCTTTCTCTCTAGACAATTAGCCTGGTTGCAGATATATCATCACTATTTGTAAAAATATGTTTCTAAACAGAAATGCCATCAGTTCCTGTGCCAGTAAAGAAAGCCACAGGGTAAAGTCATTCTCTGAGTAAGCTTACTTAGTGGGAGGATTTTCTTAACTTCTATTTTTGTCCCCCTTCATCTAATGCTTATAAAACTTAATTCAGAATATATGCTATAAACAGAAGACTTGGTACCTACTTTGGGGGAGGGTTTTTGGGTACAAAAAGGAAAAAAGAAGATGGAGAGGTTACTGTATATTTGCTAGAAGATATCTTGTGAGACTAAGTATTTGTTATGATAAGAGAGTCAGAATAAGCTATAAAATATGTAGTTTTATGAGCATTTCATCTCCAGTTAGATATGTCAGTTGAAATAATTATATCATCTTCATTGATATTAATTTACCTAATAGTCTTTAATTTCAGGAGTTACTTTTGTGATCACACCAACTCTGCTTCCACTAGTATAGCTGTGAGGAAGGATCACACTGATTGCAGCATAATTGTTCCCCCTCTAAAGGAAATGCTATTAATATTATCTATGTTTTCTAAAACACTGCCCTTCAAAAGAACACTTTAGATTGAGTGTGTGTCATCCATCAAAGAGAAGAAAGCATATGGTAAAAATCCGGGAACTACAAGAATTTTAGCTGTCTTGAGGATGAAACTGGAGTTATGTGCTCTAGAGAATGCGTAATAGTATACTCCTTTTTGACCAAATGATCACTGTCATTGAAGACATTATCTGACTTAAGGACAGAGAATCAGATTCTATAGATCAGTTTTATTTAACCTGAATGGTAGTTTCTTCCATTGTTGGAGTATCTATTACACTAATGGAAACATTTTGTCTTTTTCGAAAAAAGTATTAAATTTATATCTATTGATATGTGTTTCAGAGTATATTCCTTACATTTAAGCGAAAAGGTGAAAACTGCTAATAAAGGAAGAAGATTTCCGAGTAAAACCCCAGGAAGGTCATTTGGCACGCCTTTGATTTTTTCAGGGATACTTGACTAGGAAAAGAGTCCTTAGAAGCAGACTTTCAAAATACCAGTGTTACAGTGACGTCCACATTGAGACTTTCCTTGTGTGGAGAATATCTTGAGATCCATCAGAAGAAATGCCAAGTACGATTTTAAAATAATCAACTGTTAGATAAGTAGTGTCTTCTATGAATACTAGAATTCCTGTTTAGAAAAAGCCTGCATGTATCTTCAGAGTTTATAAATTTACTGGGAAAATAAAATGAACCTTAACTGAGGTGAGTATAATCATAATGAAGCCACTAAAGAGGTTCCAGTTTCAATATTTTCACTCACAAAATAATTTTCATCTTCAGAAATAGTGAAAGAAGTGAGAGGAACAGTCACATTTTGGGATTTGGTTATGTCAACATCCACAGTTTTGTCCTCTTCCCCTCAAGTGTTTGGAATGTTGGATGCATGACTAAAGAAATTGTTGAAGTGTATGTTGGTCTGTGAGGTAGCTATTTCTTAGCTTCCGAGGAAGATGACATTTATAGCAGGATAAGTCACAATCTTCATATCTACTTTGTTGTTTGTAGGATCCCCAGGGCTATCCTTTGGAGTAATTGTTTTTACCCGGAACTGAGAAATATCATCCCTAATTAAAGTGTTTTCTTCAATTTCCTTGTTAGCTTGTGGAAAAACAGAAATTTCTTTTAGTCTATGTAATACCTTTTCTATATCAACAGTGGATTCATGAGTAACATTAGTGGTTTCTGAAGGTTGATATTCAGTATTTGCTTCTCTGCTATTGGCTATATTAAATTCCAGCTGAGGATTTCCTTCTACCTGGAAAATGATCTCTCTGTAAGATGAAGATTTTTTTTATCAGTAGGAATAAAGGCAATAACTTGTGTTAGCAAATTTGAGTCCCTGGACATGAAGTTGGTTTTGTGAGAAACAGCTCTAGCTGGGAAGGAATCCTTGGGTGTGGGAAAGCTTGAATAAGCTGCTACAGGGACACTGTCATAATCCTTATTGACTGATTTGTCACCAGCAATGAGATTCATTCATAAGAGTTTTGGTCAGCATTTTGTAGAGTTTGCTTCCATCTGGATAACTGGATCATTTCCTATTATTATATTTCCATCTATAAGGTGGTTCACTTAAAATTCATTAGCTGTGTTTTTCACTGTAGAAGCTTTAGTTATTTCTCTTGTGTAATAGAAATTCAGATCATTATATTCATTAGAAATAAAAGTAGAAAGCTTGGTGCTTGTTTTCTTAGATTCTGAATTTTGAATTGCAGAGGCATTAAAAATTTTGTCCCTGGTAACAAGAGTAGCAGATGTGTTAGGTTTGACATCTCGATGTTGTCTGAAGAGTCAGTGTAATCAACTTGAAGAACAATACAGACCAATGGAAAAATGTTCAGGACAATTTGACTTTCAATGTTTTGTCTTCCTTAGATAACACCTTCCTTAAAGTAAGCAAAATCTGTTGGCATAGGCTCTAATGCTGCTGAAATTAACGTTGCTGGATGGTGATGTAAGTTTTCCCCTTTTGCAAGTCTGGTGGCTGCAGTTTCTTTAGTATGAGAATTAGTAGTTAAGATGTGAGTTTCAGGTACTCTAACAGATGTAGGTTTTAGAGACATGTCACTCTCTGATGGAGGGCTGAAATGGTCATGTTAATTTTGTTCTCAGTGGAGATAGCAGGAACATTTGGTTTAACAGAAGACATCTTTCTCAAAGGTGAAAAAGTAAGAGCTGTGTTTTTATCCACATTGGAAACCTCATCATTAGAAAGCTGAGCTAAAGGAAAATCACTAAACCTTCAATCAGATGCCACAACTATACTTGTTTCATCTTCAGCAAAATCAGATATACTGGATATGATAGTGTCTGCCTTGCTGGGTGTAAATGTCTTATAAATGGTAGGTGATATGTTTTCCCTGAACAAGTTATAACTGCTTTTGATAGCATGATTAGTGGTATCAGTTGTGAATTTTCTGTTGTCAACTACTGGCTTTACACATGAAAACATGGAATACTCAATTATTTCATTTCTAAAGTCAGAGCTTTCAGAGGGAATTATGATATCATCACCATTTATGGTACCTTTTTTCACAGATGTTTTGTCATAAAATCTAGAAGGATTCTTACTTGCATTGATTAGGAAGCGAGTTGTGGTTCTCTGAGGTTTGATTTTGACATTGACATAGGGATCTTTGAAAAGCATGGCCTCGATGTCAGAGTTCTTGTTTTTTTGTCTAGGAATTATGGCTTGGTAATTTTCTTTATCTTTGAACTCTGATGATGTTGCTTTTGAGAGACTATCTGAAGTAGCCACTGTGGTATATAGTGCATGAGACATATGTCTCTTAGGAGCATATCTGAGTGTACACATTGTTATAAAGGAATTATTTGCTTTATCCTCTAATTCCAAGACAGAGTCATCTGAGACATATTCAGAGCCACTGTCATCAGACATAATAATTATATCATCTGCATACGCTGGAGTGATTTTGCCTTCAGAAGAAATGTCATACTTCCTTTCTGAGATGTCTTTTATAAAATAATTTCTTTCATACTCAGCAGCTTGCTCACTCTCTATAAAATCATCGTGCTTAAATATATTTCCTTTAAAAGTGCTTGCCATGTCTTTTTCATAGGTAATGGTAATGGGCAAAATGATAACTTGGTCAGATGGAATAATTATTTCCTCAGGTAGAAAACTATAATTAATCTTCTTTGTGATATCTTTCCCCATGATAGTAACAGGAGTGAGTTTGGAATATTTGAGAGTACCCATGGATGTTGTGAAATCAGAAGGAAGAGTTAGTCTCCATTTTCATATTTCATATTTCAGTCTCCATATTTCATTTTTTGGCTTTTAGGGGGAATGATGATTGTGTTGTTTCCAATTAGAGGGCCATTTTCCAGATTTGTTTCATCTAGAAATTCAGGTAAAAAATTTCAACTTGGATCAGTTAGAGAATAAATCATGAACCTTGGAGTCTTAGTGTTAAAGTTGGCAGTAAAACCTTTGAGGACAGTAGTATCATTGCTAGGATTTTCCTCTTTGAAGATCAGGCTTTGATGTTTTTTTCTGGTACTGATATCAGTTGGAGTTCCTTGAGAAAAATGTTCAGGGACTGCAGCACCAGCATCGAATTCATGGGACTCACGTGCATTGGAGTTATTTGTGTCTATGGTTTATTCTGTAAGGGGACCACTTCTTTTCTCCACTGGCACAAAAACATAGTTATCTGCATCATATTCAAGGGCACTGTTGCCAGGCATAATAGCTATCATATTCTCATTATTTGGAATATTTCTATCTGACAAAGGGGTGTCATCTGCCTCTTTTGAAATAAGTTTTCTATAAAAGGAACTACTTCAATTGATGTATCTTTCCCTATAAATGTCGTGTGCCCATATCTCCTGTTATAAACAATATTTTTCATACCTTTTGCTGAAATAATGGTAGTAGGCAAAAGTTTGAATTTGTCAGATGAAGAATTTCTTTCTCCAGGCATAATATTATTATTAGTCATTGTGGTATATTTTCTCATTTTGACAACTGGATTAAGTTCAGAGTTCTTAGAGAAAATCAAAAATGTTGTGAAATTAGAAGGAAGAAGAGTTGATTTCCAAGGTAGGACATAAGTTCCAGTGGGAGTGTGTATAATGGTCCCTCCTTTAGGAGTGACTTCAGGAGAAGATCTTTGATCATTAGACCTAGATACTTCTGGAAAACTTAATAGGAAATCAACTGAAGAGATTCCTTTTAAATTGGGATGTCCCTGAGATTTAGCAAAAGTAACATCAAATTTAACAGGGAAAGAATTATCTTCCAATATACTTGCTTCTTTTGGAAGAAAATTGCCTTCTTCAGAAATAGGAACTTTGTTTTCCACATTGTTATTACTCTTGGAGAGGGTATTAAGCTCAGTAACTGAGGGAAGGGGTTTCTTCATAGCTAGATTGAGAACTGTTGTGTTTGTAATGTGACTTTTGTCAAATTTAGCAGCTAGATCTTCTTGATCAGAGGGTTTGGTTATTTTTCTTTCTTCATAGGTCCTATGCTGAGAGATTCTTGTAGGAAAAAAGGCTTTTATTATTCTCTGAAGTTTAGAATATGTTTTATCTGCCTCAGTTTTAGAAATGGCAGTAGTTTCTCTGTTGACAGAAGATAGTGAATCAAATTCATTGTTTGTAGAATTGTCTGCAGTTGGAAATTCAGTTGAGGCCAGGGAGTGAGGCTTGAAGTCTGTTTGGTTTGTAATGAGAATATCACTACCTTTAATAAAATTAGCATATTCTGTCATTATCTCAAGCATGTCTGATCACGTAAGTGAAGAATTAATCAACAAGTTATTTGTTACTGTTACTGGGCCAGATATTTCAAGATTTTCTGTTGATGCTTTAGGAGTTAGTACAGCTTTTCCAGGGATTTGTAGAGCTAGCGATCCTGTAGACCTAACATTGTGTTCTCCAGGCAGCCTAGAATTACCTCCTTCATAACCACCCTCTGTGGAAAGAGCAATGGTATCATCCATTGAAAGGATTGCATTCATAGGTGAGAAAGAGGTTGAAGCTCTGCTGTTTAAAACTTCAGTATCTTCATCAGTGAAGGAAAGTTCACTATCAGGGGTGACACTGAATTTAGTGAAAGGAAAATTTGTGTCCTGTGAGGGTGTTCTGTTCATCACATTAGTTTTCCCTTTAACATTATTTACTCTGAATGGTAAGATATTTTCTGCTTTATGTTGAATATCAGTATTATAAATAGCAGACGAAGTGGCTTTCCTGTATAATAGGTTTTTATTTTTTGATGGAGAGTTGATCACAATGGGATCCATGGTTTCATCTAGGAACATCCTTTTCTCTTCCATGGTTGCTGCTATTCCTGAGTCTGGAACAAGGTTGTACTCCCTCTTTTTGTCTTCAGGGACAGTGGTGATGACATCAGCTTCTCTCAGAGAGTCCCTGTCCAGAATTGTTTTATCTAGAAATGTGTAAGAATTCTCACTTGTGTGAGTTAAGGGGTGAGTCATGGAGCTGAGAGCCTCAGAACTGAAATTGCTAGTGGAACTTTTGAGAATAATATCATCAAGATCAGAACTGTTGTGCTCTTCTCTAGACACCAAACTTTATAGTATGTCTTTAGTTTTGGTCACAGTTGGGGCTTCCTGAGATAGATGTCCAGAGCCATCAGCAGTAGAGTAGAATCCAAATAGTTTGGGGTTGTAAGTGAGAGTAGTCTTTTTTAATGATAGGGTTGTATTTTCTCTCCTGTGGTTCCAGGACATATTCATCTGTGACATACTCAAAAGCTCTGTCACCAAGCACTGTGCTTATTACATGGTCATTATTTAGAAAATTTTCATCTAAAGTAATATCTAAAATGTTTTCTGTAATGGGAGCAAATTCATTTTCAGTGATTATATCTTTCTCTACAAAGTTTTGGTGTGGAAATCTTTTACCAAACATAGAATTCAATTTTGCTGTTGTTGGAGTATTGGTACCAGGTGAAATTATGATATTACGAGTCCAAGTATTTCTTTCCTCAAATGGAAAATTATTATTCTTTGTTGTAGCATCATTTTTCATTTTGACAAATGGATCAAGTTCTGAATATTTAGATGATTTCAATGTTGATGTGAAACCAGAAGGAGAAAGAGTTGATTTCCATGCTTGGCCATGTGATCCAGTGGCAGAATTATGGAACAAAACTTCTGAGCCTGTGTCTTTATCTGGAAGAGCGGAGTTGTTAGCTTTAAGCTTTAAAATCTTCTCCAGAGACATGGTGGGATCAGCAGAAAGGATTCTTTTTAAGTTGGGAAGAAGTTTGGGTCCAGCAGAAATATTAAATTTACCAGTGAAAAAAGTATCTTTCAAAGTACTTGAATTTCCTAAAAAATTACTGTCTGCTTCATAAACATTGACTTCTTCCTCCTCACTGTTACTGCTCTTCCAGAGTGAACTGGGCTCAGAGGTTAAAGGAAGTGCCCTTTCTAAAGTTGGAATGATGATTGTTACATTTGTGACATGACTCCTATTGAATTTAGAAGCTGCATCTTCTTTAACAGAGTGCTTAGCCATTTCTTTTATTTTCAAAGGGAAAGTATGTAGTTGTTTGGATGAAAGTATTCTCATGATTATAACTAAAGGATGAGTATCTGTCTTAAATTTAGAAATCCCAACAGTTTCTCTCTTCACAGTGGGTTATGAATCAGCATCATCTTTTGTTGAATTCCTGGTAATAGTTGTTGAACTCGGAGAAGAAATAATTAAGTCCAAGGAGTGGGGCTGAAGGTCTGTTTGAATTTTGAGGGCCTGGTTTTCTGAAATGCCAGTTCCATTGATGAAATCAAGATATTTGGTCACTGCCTCTGATACTACTGATATTGACATTGAAGAGTTAGCCAAGGAGTTATCTCTCATTAGGACAGAATTGTCAGTGAAGGTGTTAGGGCTGAGGATTATACTTTCAGCAGTATGTAGAAATGGGAATTCTCTAGACAATACATTATACTCATCAGGGTGTATATAATCACTCCCTTCAAAACTGTTCTCCAGGAAAAAAGGAGTGGTATCAGCCATAGTGTGAGCTGTTTCCATCAGTGAAGAAGTTGTTGAGTCCTTGTGGTTTTTAGCCTCAGACTCTTCATCAACAAAGGGAAGTTCATTATTAAGGTTGACACTGAATGCAACTGAAGGAATAGTGACATCCTGTGAATGGTAACTCTCTGCCTTAAAAGTTTTGTTCTTATTATACTCCAACTTGGGTGACATGGTGGCTTTGGTTCTCCTCAGGATGTTAAAAGCAGTGGATGAAGTGTCTCTCCTGTAGGACTGGTTTCTGCTTACTACTGGAGTTGAGCTCATGGTGAGATCAGTGATTTCCCTTGGCAATGCCCTGCTTTCTCCATTGGTTACCATTGCTCCTGGATCTGGAATGTGGATATGTTCAATCTGTTTACCTTTAGGAAGAATGATGATGATGTCACTTTCACTTGGGCTGTTGCCTTCCAGAGTTTTATCATCTGAAACCTTTGAAGAAAATTTTTGATTTTTATCTACTAGAGGGTGAGTCATCATTCTGGGTGACTTTCTATAGGGCTTGGAAATATAATCTTTGAGAAATAAATAATCCTTGTCAGAATCAGGGTTTATTTCTCTGGAGCTCAACATTTGGTATTTTTGTTTAGTTTTGAGTTCTGTAGGATTTCCTTTCAATGGATTATCAGTGACATGTGCAGTAGACAAGGGAGTATAAGATCCAAATCCTCCATAGATTTTGTCTTGAGCAAAGATAGGTATTTTTGATTTGGGGCTCTTTCCTTCTTCTCCAATATAAAGTGTATTTCTCTCTGACACATAGTCAAGTGAACTATCGTCAAGCCCAGTGAAAATTAGATCCATATTATTTGGATTGTTTTCCCCTGTTGGAAAAAATGCATCTGGCTCTGCTGAAAAGTCCTTTGTGAAAGGAATTACTTCATATGGGGTTATGTTATCTTTTTCTACAGAAGCTACATATCTTTTTCCATTTATACTGTTCATGTCTTCAATAAAGATGATATTGTCAGGTGAAATGGTTTCTTTGCCAGATAGACCAGTTAAATCATTAGGTATGACAGAGTCTTCAGTCATTTTTATGTTGTTCTCGCCTATAATGAATGCTGGATCAAGTTCAGAATTATAGATTTCAATAAGATCAGTGGGCAAAAGAGTTGATTTCAGGGGTAATTGATATACTTTATCATAAAAGTTTGTGATGGACATCTCTAAGTAATAGTTATCAAGAGAAAATGAGTCCCTAACCCCAATCTTTGTCTGCTTTGTTGTGCTCATTGTGGAAGCAAGGTAAAATGTTTCTTTGGAATTTCCAGGTGGTTTCTGTTCAGCAGGTGCAGCATCAGGCTTAAGGATGAAAGGTTCAACTCCCACTGCATTTACATCTCTTAAATTCACTGGAATATTGGCTTCAGAAGTATAGGATTCATCTTCTACAACAGCCTTATTGCCACTGAGGAATGCATTAGCCTTAGTTCCTGCAGTAGCAATTTCTTTTACAGAAAATTTAATGAGTGCTTGATTTACATCATAGTTAGATGTTTTATTTATTCCTTCATTTTTGTGGATTACAGATTGAAGGACTATATTAGGTGAAAAGGCCCTGGTGTCAGTTTTTTCATTAATGACCTCATTTTCAGTGGTACGTATATCAGTGGCTATATTAATGGGTGTCTCTGAAAAAGTAGCAGGATCTACCAGAGGAACAGAAGAGGCCATGGAAAAAGGCCGAAAGGCACTTTGTGCTTTGGTGATTTCCCAGTTTTGGTTGGTGATGGTAGAGTGTTCACCCCAGGGCTCTGATGCCTCTAATGTCACCAATGTATCAGATAAAGATTCATCATTTTCAATAAGAGGAAGTGCCATTACTTTTTGATTGGGAATTAATAGAGATCTTAATTTTGTGGAGCTGAGGCCATCTATCTTAGGCATGGTAGTAACATTATTGTCAATGCTGTCAGACTCAAATCCAGGGTCGTTAGGTGAAACAATGCTGGCCTTGGGTGGCATTTTGGTGGCATTGAGCAGATTAAGAGAAGTCATTGAATTTGCTTTGATTATACCATTGGTAATTTTACTGACATCAGAGATAGTTTCCGTTTGGTAGGCAGCGTTCTGAGCCAATGAGTTATTATGATCCTTTAAAAAGATTGCTTCAGCTAAATCCATTTCATTTTCATTGACTTTTGATTTCTCCAGTGTGGTGATATCTGCCAACTCCAGGACAGCTGTGTTAGGAATATTGGATGAAATGCCTTTCCCGTAGAAATGACCTTGAGTTTTTATGGGAGTAGTGGCCACAGTATGATCAGTAGGGACAGCACCCAATGTCCTGCCCTCTCGCATGGTAACAATGGTCTCCATGTGAGGTACAAAGAAATATTTGATTTTTTCATTTTCTAAACCAGAAACTTCAGGGAGAATGATGATGGCATCATTTTCACTTAAAGCATCCTTTCCTGCAGATGCTCTTTCTAGAAACTCAGGAAAGAAAGTCTCACCTACATCAATTAGGGAAGGAACCATGGTTTTCAGATGCTGAGTGTTGAAATTTTTGGTATAATCTTTGAAAGAAGAGGCAACAATATTAGAGTCAGAATTTTCTTCTTTGATAATAATAGTTTGGTATTTTTCTTTAGTTTCAAACTCAGGGTGAGTTATTTGATACAGAAGTCTCCTGGAGGCCTCATCATTAGAGAAGGGTATATGTGATAGAAATCTATTGGGTCTTTGTGTAAATGGAGTAGGGTTTATAATAGGGCTATTTTCTTCATTTTCTATTTCAAAGACATACTTATTTGAAATATATTCAGAGCCACTTTCATCAGGTTCCATGATGATCAAATCCATATCATCCACATTATTTTTCTTTGCCAGAGTAGTACCAAGCTGAAAAATAAGGGAATCATCCCTTATTTTGTTTTCATATGCCAGTGAGAGAGGAGTGCCTATTTCAGATATATGATAATAATTTTTCTGATTTATGTCTTTAGAAGAAGCAGTAGTGAAGGAAGTCACAGGTATGATGCCTATATGAGAGTTTGTTATGGTACCTCTAGCAATTTTGTCTTTTTCTGTTGCTGAATCACTTTTTTCATCAGCATAGGATGAATAAGGATCATTGAAAGTTCCTTTACCAAGTAATGCAGTGCCTTCCAGAGCAGGGTTTACATTATTTTTCATTGGAATACTAAAATCTGATGTTGTAACGATAGAGTCTCTTTCAGGAGAATAGGTATATCCTTCCAGAACATTTTCTTTCATTATTGGGTAAAGTATATCACCACCAAAGAATGTATCTTGATCAGAACCACTATTACTGTTTCTTACAATCACTTTTCTTTGAAACTTGGGAGTAAATTTTCCAAGTAGAGGTTTTGAGATTTCAGCCCTATAAGATGATGCAGAATTCTCAAATTCAGGTGGATCAGCTCTGCCTTTGGTTGTTCCTCTGAATGTAGTGGAGTCGTATGTATTAGAATTAATAGAATACTGTTCAGATGGCAAATTGTTATGTTTAGGAACATTGTCACCTGCAATAGGTATGACATAAACATCCCTGATATTTCCTTCTTCAAGTGTGTCTGCTTCTTTTACCATAATGCTTACCTCATTTTGGGAGCCTGCTTCATAGTTCAATATAATATGTTTCTTGAAAAAGTTTTCCAATTCATTTCTTGGATTATAAAATATGGTGTCATTTCCTTGAGAGGGAGTGGTGATGGCTATTGTCAAAGCTGGGATAGCCTTATTATGGAAATAAGTTTTGGGTATTATAATATCTGCCAAAGAGGTCTTTTTTACAAGGTTTGTTGCTTGAGGATGAATGAAAGGGGCAACCAACTTCATAATGGTAGAGAAATTAGCAATTAATAAGGTACTATTATCTCTAGACACATTAGGATTTTCTCTGGACATGTTAAGTCCATCTCCAAGTTTATTGGGTTTATTATTGACAGTATTAACTTCATTCAAGGTCAGAATGTCTTTCTTTATTGGTGAAGTGGGAGCTATTGAAGCCACGTTTGTTGCAACTTTAGTGTTTTTATCCACATAAGAAACATCATCAGCTCCAATATGAATAGAAAGAGGGATACTTATTTTGGTCTCAGCCATTTTGCCTTTATTGGCAGGTCTCTTGACATTGCTTGAAGTGATGGCAATAGGGGATTGATAGGCATCTTGGAAATCAATAGAGTCTGGCTTGTCCATTGTGAAAAGTGATGGTTTGTGTTTGATGGTGTTCGAGGCAGCATTTGGGTCCTTTCTGGTGACAGTAAGTGAATTATCAGTGATTATATTGTAGTATATGCTAGGAAGTATAGGGTAATACATTCTTCCAGTTTGGAGGATGGAATTGCCAGGTGGAAGGAACACAGTGCCATCTACTGCCTTCACCTTCTGTTTCTCTGCTGCACTTTCGCCTAAACCATTAACTATTGTTTTGGTAGCCATTGGCTTAAAGTGTATTTTGTCACCTGTAGGATTAGTGACATCATAAAGAAGATCAACATTTTCTTTTCCAGGAGTAGTAAGGTCTCTGTCACTTATTGTTACTTCAGCATTAGGAATAATAATAAATTGCGATAGAAACTTTGTGATATCAGCAGCTGCAAATTCACTCCTTTCAAAGCCACTGTCTTCTGATTCAAAGTACTTGAAATTGTGTGCAGGTAGAAGGTCTTTTTTTTATTTGAAAAACAGCATCTTCTTCCATTACAGATTCTACTTCTGTATAGTGAGTTGATTCATCTTCATTTACCACTTCGTTGTCTATCAAACTTATAAATGGTTTTCTTAGAGTAAGAATACCAGGTAATTTTGCAGGTAGGGAGGTAATAGGTACAGAGGGTCTTCCTTCTGCCATGGTGGCTTTACTAATTATTAGTTCAGAGCTGCCAGCCATATTTGTGGTCCCTTTATCTGCACTGGCAGTGGCACTGTGTTTGTCATTGGGAGAGGTGAAATCAGCTGTAATTAAAGTAGACTGCAATGGCATGTTCAGAGGATCCACTGATACCTTATTGTATATAATGGCATCATTTATGAGATGAGAATTTTCAGCTACAGAATCTAGCATTTTTATCCAAGCACCAGTCAAAGAGTCATCTTTACTTAGCAGAGAAGGTTGAGCTTCATTATTTGGGGCATTAAACGTTAATTTAGATGATTCAGCTACTGATAGAAGAGTTTGTCCTTTGTTCATAAAAATGTCTATTTCAGGGTTAGGACCTGCAACACCATCAGCATTTTTGTCATCAGTAGAAACACTAGTTCCTTTCTTCGCAGAGATAGTAGATTTATCTGAAGGGGCAATACAGACCTTTGATGCTGAGGTCATGCCAGCTTCACTGTCTTTGCTAAAAGAAACAGACTCAACAGTTACAGGGTGAGTGACAGAAACCATAGGGCTGATACTGTTCTGGAAACCGGATGTTTTAGGTGCAGTAGTTCTTTCAAAGTCCCTTTTGGTTTGGAGGTCATTTGCAGTAATGGTGGAGGAGGTTCTATCATCATCACCTCTTATGTTAATGAGGTTTTTGCTGTCCATTGTAAAGGGCATTGTTTTATATTTGAATAGGAGATTAAACACATCAGAGTTGTCAGGAAGGAGAGTAATTTTGTTTCTTGCTGTTTTGGTGTAATCTTCATCAGGGTTAAGAGAGTAAATTTTTCTTCTAATTTCTGCTGGTGAAGTGTTTGAATGAATAAAGATGACTTCTATAACTCTGTCATCTTGGTTCATATTTGCAAATTCTTTGACCCTGGAAATAATGTTCTCAATTCCATAAGTGCTCACAGACTTAAAATTGTCCCTATCAGTTTTGAGTTGTATATTGGCAGGTATATTAGAATGACACTTAGTTATCCAGTCATTTGCTTTAGATTCAATTGCTTCAGCAGTATTGATATTGTAGGGCATAGTGATGCTTTCCATCTGAACAGTGTGTCTGGCTTCTACTATGGTACCTTCCTTTAAAGGCCAAGTTGTTTTAAAGTTAGTGTTAATAATTGGCTCTACAGTGTTAGGGTTAATGTAATGCTTTGTAGAGGTGGTGCCATTTGTTTTGGAAATCATTATGTCCCCCACATGCACTGTACTTTTAAATACATCTATCATTGTTTTAATATCAGTGGAATTACTGACAATATTATTGCTTTTCTTATACATTCTACCATTAAGAGGATAATTTGTAGTATCAATGGAATTGATATTGGAAATAGCTTCATTAATATCAGTGGCAATCATGACAGATTTGGTATCAGCCTTGTCATAATTATTCAGAATAGGAATAAGTTCAAAGTTATTGTCATTTTTTGCAGAGGAAATGCTAGGTACTTGAGCAGTAACTGTAGTCCTACCATCATTCTTTATATGTGTGGCCTCAAATCTGATAGAATTATCTTTCTGTGTAAGGTCAGGCTCATTGTTTGCAGTTTTGCTATATCTTTCCATATAAGTAGTATCAGTGATAATTATCTTGTTGTCCTCGAGATCAGGCATATCAAGCTGAGCTGTATGATCTTCTTGTAGAATGTCTGTGGTATCAATTTTTGCTGTATTGCCTTCTGTCATAAGGGCTGAAGTATAAAAAAAGAACATACTGTCTGGTCCTGCCTCTTCTTTATGAGTACTGGTACCAGTTCCGAGGAGGTTGTTTGTATTCGATATGGCAATGGTATTCTCACCTGCTGAGGGAGTGAACTTGTTTTTAGCATTTTGGATGTATGTAGCAGGATTAGGGGCAAAGAATAGTTTAGATCTGCCAGTGGATGGGAAGAAGTGTTCAAGACTCTGAGTTGCTTTGGAGTCTGCCTGAAAGTGAGAAATAGAAGTGGAATCAGACTTGTACTGATAGGTGGTCATGGATACAGGTTCTGCAATGCTCTTTCCCCCAGAAACAGTCATCCTGTTCTGTGTTATTTGGGAGTTGGGTGCCAAGTTGGAAATTATGGTATTGGCAGCAGAATTATCTTGCATAGCTTCAGAGGAAGGTGAGGCTTTGTTCTTTGAAATCTCTGCCTAAGTTGAGTTGCCTATTGTACCCTTGACAAAAGCAAAACTAGTTGAAGTCTGATTAGCTATAGAGTTACTTAGTGCATCATCCCCGAATGGAAGAAAGTTATATAAGTTGGCTTGAAGGGTGTCTCAGTAGTTTCTCTCTGAATGGAATCCAGAGAACCTTGTTACTCCATCAGTAGACCCTGAGTAGCGATAAGAATCTTTTGTAGGTGCAGACTTTTTTTTCTTTTTTTTGGATGGATAAGACCGAACTTGCTGTATAGCTGTCTGATGAAGACAAGGCAGATTGGCAGACAAATGTTGATTTGTCTGACTGTCTTTCCTGATTCCCATTAAACTAAAGAGAAAGATGTACGACATTTTTTTGTGATGTTACCCCAGTAGATACTTTACTAAAAATCTGAAATCAATATGCAGCACTAGACTGATCAAATAAAGCAGCATCCTGAAGGTCTCTGCTTTCTTCCTTATCCATTGGTAGTTAAATTAATTAAGTTAGAAATACACAATATAATTGTAAAAAAGAACAGTTGACAAGTATGTTAGGGTTGAGTATCCCCTGTGGGTATAAATTCAGATGTTCCAGGACAAACTTTTAGTAAGAAATCTCTTATAATATAAAAAGCATAGAGAAACCCCTTCCAAATCATATACTACCATGCATTATAACTTATCTTTACTTCATTATGCATATAATTAATTCTAAAAGAAGGAAGTGTACAAATAGGAAATAGAATAGTACAATAAAATGATGTTTTATTTAGCAAAATATTCTTTCTTGCATTAAATGTAACCTGATGATCTAAGTATTAATTTTTTTTCCCTGCATCTAATTACTATTATCCAAAATACTAAAACTTACCAGGAAGTAAACCACAAAATCTAAGATGGTCATAGTCAGGACTAGGATCTTCATCTTGTCTTGTGATTTGTTCCCTGCAAGTAAGGCATAAGATTATTCTTTGTTACATTATCCCTTTGAGTTATTATAAATGACAATTAAAAAATAATAGAAATAATTTATATTTTTATTGTAATTTTGATTTGCATTTCTCTGATGATCAATGATATTGAGCACATTTTCATACGCCTTTTTGCCAATTGTATATCGTTTGAGAAATGTCTATTCAAATATTTTGCCTATTTTTTGACTGAATTAACAGATTTTTTTCCTGTGGAGTTGTTTAAGCTCCTTATATATTCTGGGATTATTTTTTATTATTGTTAACATTATAATATCAACTTAATAAGATAAATACAATACCCAGGTATTTCCAGGGCATTGTTAGACATGATAGTATATGGAGTTCTCTATTTGCTAAGGCCCATTCCACTTTAACTTGTCAGCAGGAATACGAAGAATTTTGACTGTTGTCTATAGCTTATGGACTATCAAAGCCTAAACAATACAACTAGCAAATAGATTTTGGACAGAGTACTTCAGTGAGGACTTTATCATGTAAATTAACCCTTATTTTCATGTTCACAGTTATTACCAATCTGTCGCATTTTTAAAAGACCATTTTGACACAAGTTAACAAAGTCTACCCAGTTAGATCCCTATGCAAAAGGGTTTTAAGAAAGGGAAGGTGTTTGAAAAAAGAATGGCTCTAAACATTCTGATTTATTCTAGTATTTACCTTGCAAAGGCGTCTTTCCTTCAGCTGCTTTCTAGCATTAACTCTTCACCAAATCAGCCTTGTTCAGCAATGCATGAAGATGAGATCCAGGCTGAGAAAACCTAAATCTGAGAAAGAAACACAGCTTCCTTTTTATTCCTCCTTTATTGCAGTGGGGGAGAGAAAAAGCGTCACATACACAGGATTGCTTCTGAGTTAATCCCCTAACAAAAGAGAGGATAGGAAATATCTGTTGGCTTTTGTGCAGGCAGCTATTAGGTACAGAGTGAACCTATTAGCTTATCTTCAAATTGAAAGGGGCAAGGCTCATATTTTCAATATTATGAAGCCTTCTAAAAGTTAATGCTCTAGTTGTAGTGTCATTTTACCTTTTAAAAAATTGTTTCTTATTCTGCTTTTACCGCAAAATTCTGATTCACTCTAATAGTATTTTACATCTATGGCCATTTATTAGTTTAAATGAGGATTCACTCTACTAGGCTGTGGTGTTTTAAAGGATAGAGCTAGGTTTGGTTGAGTGTTTGAAAAATATATTTACAATATATGAGAAGAAAAAATTAAAGGCTGTTTAATAGATTATTGCATGGCTTATTAAAATTTTTTCTGTATGATTTATAGAGATATCTTGATGATTGCTCAGTAAACTTATGCTGGCAAGCTTTTAACTCCAGTTTCTGAAGAAAATTGTCTGTTTACATGAAACAAACAAAAATACATCACGCCTGTTGAGTCACTTGCTGAGATAATCCATTGGTATATACTCTAAAACTGTCATAAAAATATGAGTTTAAAGTATTATTGATTTTCAGCTATTCCTATGTAAGGCATGCTGCAACAATACTTTTATTAGACAACATAGAGACTCAGTCTGAACTTAATTGGTTTGTCATCTTTTCCAATTTTAAGACAACAAAAATTTAATTCCTAATATTTACAACTTTAAAAAAACCCTTATACTTCTTTCACATAATGTAATCCTAAAATTCATTCATAAATTAACGTGATATATAGATCTTACTAGCTAGAAAAACAGATGAGGTCAAACATTTCGTCATTTTTTTTAAGGCTTCTTCAATTTTCCCTGTCTCCTGGGCCATCTTAATACCTTTTTGTAGTTGACATTCTTTTATTACACATTAGAACAAATACCATATCTCCAAAGTTATATGCAAGCCAGTCACTGGATTGCTTTTTCAATCAGGCACCTATAAATCATCTATGTATGTAAGAATCACCTTCAGATCAAAAGCAATGTGTTATTAGTTGAACCATTATAATGTTATCACTTTACTAGCTTGGAAATACCATTCTCATGACATTAAATATTGCTCTTCAAAGAAATAAAGTAATTGTTGGAAAACCAGTGCAATCATACATACTTAAAGATAGAATGCTCATTCAATTAAAGATGATATTTACATGTCTTTTCAAGTAAGCCGCCAGCTTCGACACAGAATCCCTTGCTGGCACTAATTCATCTCTATAAGATCTAAGGCAGCTAAAATTTCCACCTGGTGTTTTTCAAATTGAATCTATCACAATAAAATCAAGGCTTTGTATGTTAAAAAAAAAAAAAAAAACTTCATATTGAAATTCATTTTTTTAAAATGGTCCAAGAAGTCCTAATCCTATTGACCTCTTCAATGAGGTGAATAGCTCACTTATTTTCCCACATGCTTTCCAGTTTATGATCTAGTCACTATTTCTGGAAAGTGTTCCTTGCAATGCTCAGATAGGCTAATATCAGTGCATTTTCATGTATTAAAATAATCATAGAGGAAGAGCTATAGATTAGTAACAGATGATGGTGTCCTCATCTAGCTGTGATTCTTATAAGCTCCCAGGCATAGACTTAATTGACTTTCCCACAATGCTTATTTTGTTTTATTGAATTTCCAAGCTCATCAGTACCACATGTTTAATGAATAAGAATACCTATCAATTCAACAATTACCTATCGAGTGTTTGTGAAAGGCACTGGTGGAAATAGTGAAGTAGAAGATATAATGGTTATCCTCAAAGAATTTCTAATCTATTCTAGGAGGAAAGGATTGTATATGATAGCCATATTCATTGCCACTTATTTATTCATTTGAATATTAATTGAGTGCCTATTAACTTTAAGGTTTGGCTCCAAGAACTCAAGTGAAATATTTGGGAGCAAGATAGGCAATCTCTGACCGGAGAGTTACATGATCAAAACATTATTTGGGGGTTTAACAGAGGGAGAAATCACTATTTTTTGTTTTGGAAATGTTCTTAATTTTGAAGTTTGGGTAAGTTTTGAGACCTGGAGTTGGGTTAGAAAGGACTTTTTACATGTAAGTAAAAGGCAAGAATTCTTCAGTGCTAATTAGGATTAAGAAGAGGGAATGTCTGATTCCATGCTTCTTGCTAGCATCAATTGCCTGTGTCAAGAGTAAGATAAGCAGAGTTCTAAAGGAAGCTCTGGGAATTCTGATTCAAGTAAAATTTTCTCCCATGTCACTGTATTCACTGGAGTCCAAATTTATTCTTATACTCTTGAAGTAAGACTGACGATTACTTGTCCTTAAAATCTCAATACATAAGAGTGAATTCAAGACTTCAAGACTTCCATTTTTTTCAAGCCCCATACTCAGCACCATTATCTGCTTTGAGACCATCAAGACTAATCTCATTACGCTCTGTATTTCTGTTTATCTCAGTCACCATAAGAAGAGGCACTCTCCTACTCACTGTGCATCTCTAATAATGTATTTCCAAAAGTGCTCTGCAAATCCTTTGTTCTATACTAATTTCTTACCTTCCACCAACTTCTAAAGACTCCCTTCTGTCTTCAGAGACTTACAATGCCTAAAACCTAGCTCTTGCAACCTGAAAACATGAATTTACCTGTAACTATTTTAAGTCTTGTCTATTTCATTTTCAATGGTTTTATACTTTTAAGCCTGGAGGTGAGTTAGTTATCTTCCTTGTTATTTACTAACGCTTTGGACCATTTTGTTTCTCTCTCCAAACTTCTACCAGCTTGGACTCTTGTATCATTGTATACCTCCAATGACATGCCCAACTGGTCATCTAGTGATACGCAAGTCATTTTCTTTCTTCCTGTAAAGATTTGACTTCCTGGGTCACTGTGACTATTCTTTATATCATTCTTTTCCCAATTTATAGTGATTTCAATGTTCACATAAAAGTTGCTTTCATTCATTATTTTGTCATCTCAGTTCCTTCACCTTCTTTTCTCCTGTATCCTGATCATTCACTCTATCATAACCACACATTCCAATGCACATATTTTTAAATGCCACTACTAATGATCCCCATCACAAACTCAATTTCCAGCCTTCCTCTGCTACCCTGATTTTGATAATTCTTTGAACAGAAAGCCAAACACCGTATGTTCTCACTCACAGGTGGGTGTTAAACAATGAGAACATGTGGACTTCAGGGAGAGGAGCTTCACACACTGGGGACAGTTGGGGGGGGTAGGGGAGAGAAAGTGGGGGGTGGGGAGGGATGGGAGGGTAGGGAGGGATAACATGGGGAGAAATGCCAGACATAATATGCACCTAAAGTAAAATAAATAAATTAAAATAATAATAATAATTCTTTGACTCACAAGGACCTACAACCTATCCATTCTATGAACTATTCACTCTTCTTTACACCCTCTGAGTCCTTAGCATTTTACATCTCATGAACAATTATAATCTCACACTTGCATGCACTATTAATTCCTTCATTTTGTTTTTGCTTTATTGTGCTTGCTTGGTAAAACATCTCTCTAGAGTAAATTTAATTCTTCATTCACTAAGTTCCTATATCCAGAGAAAAACGACACTTAATTGTGAATTCAAGGCACCTATTAATGCTGACTAGCAATTGTATTAAAGTTCTCTAATCCATTGTTTTTCAGTCTTTTTATTATAGCTTCTCTCTCTTCAAATTTCTACCACGTTTTGCTCTTCCTCACTCTCCCCTGGTAACCTTGCTCCTGATTTTATAAAAGAATAAATAGATGAAATTAAAAACAAAAATTCACAAGCTCTACTACCCCATTTCCATGTCCCCTATAATCTGAAATCTTACATTTTATCTTCCTTTCAATTAGTATAGACGAGTTCTCTAAAGGTAGGCTTAACTTCAAGCCCTCCGTTTCAGACTAGATCCCACCCCTCTTGCATATTCAAAGACATCATTTCAGAAACTGTATTTCTCTTCTTTATTAAATTTTCCCTTTTTTGTTGATTCATTATCAATATATAGACATGTTCCTTTTTTTTTTTTTTTTTTTTTTTTTTT
>NW_016107598.1:2691074-2757177 GCF_001604975.1 Cebus imitator
GGCACGTGCCACCATGCCCAGCTAATTTTTTGTATTTTTAGTAGAGACGGGGTTTCACCATGTTGACCAGGATGGTCTCGATCTCTTGACCTCGTGATCCACCCATCTCGGCCTCCCAAAGTGCTGGGATTACAAGGCATGAGCCACCGCGCCCGGCCTTGTGGCTCTTTTTATATCTTGACAAAATATAAAAACATACCTTTATTCCTCTTGTCTTTTACTTCCCCTCTAAAAACTGTCCCATTTCTTTGCTTTTATAACAAAGCCATTCTAAAAATTTGTCTCACGTTTCTCCTCCCCTCTCTTTTCAATCTACTTCAAAAGGCTACTTCTTCTACTACTCTATCTAAAACTGCTCTGGTAGTTCTCTCCTTTGAATTGCTCAAGACTTTGCGTTGTTGAATCAGCTGTCATTGTAAGACCTCATTTTACTTATCAGTGCATTTGACACAGTTGGTCCTGCCTTCTTTCATGAAACATTTTCTTCATTTGGTTTCCATCTTGTTCTTTGTTTTGACTTATCTCACCTCCCTTCTCATATATTTTTGTTTTCTCCCTATCTTTTCTTCCACCTGAAGCAATCCATGGTTCAGTGTTTGAATCTCCTCTTTTCTCTACTAATACACTTGTTTAGTTACAAGTAACTAAATATAAATATCATCAAAATAATAAATATCAAATTAATATCTCCAGCTCAGGCATCTGCCTTAAATTCCAGAATATTATATCTATCTTTTAATTTAATAGAGACAGTTTGCTGTCAATAGGTAGATCTATGGCATCTGAACAAAACTCGTGGTATATTCCCAATATCATCTCAAAAGTGTTTTCATAGATTTTCCAATTTTATTTGTTGGCAATTTCTATGAACTGAATTGTGTCCCCTCCAAATTCAGATGTTGAAGTTGTAACCCTCAATGTGACTGTACTTGGAGATAAGACCTTTATAAAGTGTTGTAGGAAATTCTATATGAAGACACAGCAGGAAAGAAGCTTCCTACAAGCTAGGAAGAGATCCCTCCTCTGGAATTGAATCAGCTGGCATCTTGATCTTAGATTTGAAATCTCTAAAACTGTGAAAACATCAATTTATGTTATTTAAGCTACCTAGTCTATATTTTTGTCTTGGCAACTGAAGCAGACTAATAGTTACTTAATCCTTTCAAGTGATCAGTTAAAAAATTCTGGAGTCATTTTTACCTACTCTGGTGCATACCCAACAATCCAGTCATTGAGCAAATATTAATGGCTCTGCCTGTAAAATATATCTAGAGCCTGACTATTTCTCATACTTCCACCATCACTCTCATCCTGGTCCAAGCCATCCGTTTTGACCTTGATTACTTGCTTTAGTATTTCAGCTAGTTTCCTGTTTCCACTCTCCGTTATCATCAAAGGCAGCTATAGTGTTTCTTTTAAATGTTAGTCAGATTATATCACTCTTTTTCTTAAAGCCTCCTGTGATTATTCATCTTAACAAAAATAAAGCTAAAGTTTTAAAGGCCATAAAAAATATTGTTTCCTGGTATTAATAGCTCCCAGACCTTACTTTTTGCATTCTGTATAGCTCACTTGGCACAATTCATGTTGCCTTATTGTGTTATCCTTAATGTTCCAGCTGTTCTTGAGCTTTACCATGAGGAGAAAATGAGATTGATTAGAAGCAGGAAGATAAGCTTGCAGACTATTACATACCCTATATAAATCAGAGATCATAAAGCTCTGAAAGATAAGGTTGGATAAAAAGAAAGTATCATTTACAAAATCCAAGTAAAATAACAGGAAATAATCAATAGAATAGTGAAGATAAAGAAGAAGAGTTGAAGACAGTGCTGAGACTTGTAGCTTAGGCAGCTGAGTGGATGATAGATGCTAATTGAGAGGGGATCGTGGAGGCCGAGGCTGTGGGAGGCCAGGATAACATTCCTTGTCAAACAGATAGCATTTGATATGTTTCCATGATATCTACACAGAAAGATTCAGTTCATAAAGCAATTGAAAATGGAGATCTGCAGCTAAGAAGTGAAGTGATAAATGTAACAATGGTATTTATCTTTTGTTCAGGTAAATGGCTGGAAGGGAAAATCTGAGAGACTTCTGGCTTGTTCTAGTTCTTCATCTGGGTAGCAGCTGGTTACACGGTGCGTTCAATTTGGAAAGTTAACTGGATTGTGCACTTCTGATTGTGTCTCCCCATTTTTTTTTCCTTTTTATTTTAGGTTCATGGGGTATATATGCAGGTTTGTTACATGGGTAAATTGTACGTCACTGAGGGTTGGTGTATGAATGGTCCAGTCACCCAGAATAAATTATTCTATGCTCCCCACCCTTTTCTTAATGTCTATGCCAACAGGGGCTAAATGTTACAATAAACTTCTTTTCATGTGAGTTTTTAGTGGGAATTCAGTTCCAAAATTCCTGTGTGTTTAAATTTGAAAAAAGGAGTGCTATCTACTTCCTGTTACATTGAGAAGGTCCTCAGGTCAGAGGGCCTCCCCTCAGCCCCCTAGTTATGGATATGATACCTCCCAAAGACAATCATGTAAACTTTTCAGATTATTCAGGAAATGAAAATTCTAAGTACAAATTTCCCAGTGCCATTTTTTTCCGAAGTAATTTCTTTTACATTCAGCTGTCTTTTTCGGTCTTTTGGTGGAAAGAAAATAATCAGTATCCAGTATAATCCTCTGAGTCAGCTTGCCTTAGATTATGTATTAAAAATACCTTAGTTTATAAGCCCATTTCTTTCAGGGGATTCCAACTTCTTCACATGCTTTGAGCAAATTATCCATGCCTAAGATGTTATATAATTAAAAAAATTGTTAATTTTTATATATTTTATATTAAATCTAGATGTAATTTTATAAATGCTAGATCCTTCATTTCCTAGCTCTTTGACTTTGAGCAAAACACTTAATTCCCCCAAGCCTAACTTTTCTCATCTGTAAAAAGGGGCTAATAGCAGAACCAACCTCACAGGTTGTTATTAATATCTGCTATGATTCCATGACGATGTATAACACTTAGCACATATGAGCACTCACTAATTGTCAACTGTTATTATTGTTTCATTTTTGTTTTTTTTTTGAGAGTGCTTTAGACATATAGACAAGCTGGACAAGACTTCAGCCTCTGGGATATGGCCACATTATTCCTCTGATTTGACTTATTTATGAAAAGAGTACCCCTAGGAAAGGCCTGGTCCAATAGAACCACCACTTTGTAGTTACAACAGGTCTTGCTTGAGAAAAGATTTATAGTCTCTTTGTTTTATTTTAAAAAAGGTTTACATGTTTATGACTTCAAAAAAAAATTTGAATGATTCTCAGCCCCTGTGTCTGAATACTTCCTTTGTTTCCTTTATGTATTGTTTTACTGGAAGAAAGTTATTAGGCATTATCAATCCATGCCCTTTATCTTTTAAACTCTCTTTCATTTTTAGAGCTCAAGTGAATCAGCACATCCTTGCTTCTTGTTTTCCGTGACCAGTAATTAAACGTCTTTGAGTGCATTTGAGAGATGTGGCTTCCCAAGAGTCCCAGAATTATATGGAGAATCTTAGTTCCAACTATTTGTCTGAAGTGAGCCCAAAGTCCTATCTTTTGCCCTCATCTTGGTTTTAAAATTTGAGATTCTGTATTAAAAAGGCCAATCCTTTTCTTCAGCACAGCCTCTGAATCCCTACACATGTTGTCCTTCCTGGATTTTGTTTCCTTTTTGTTTTTGTCATGTAGGGATTTCACTTACTGTTATTTTGCACCAAAGTCAATTATACATTTAAAAGTGTATTTATTATAAACAGTTCATAACGTATCAGTTTCAAAAATTGTTTCTATATTTCCCATGCCCTTAAAAGTAGGCAGAATGGGACAGATATTTCATTCTATTTTAGTAGGCATGATCTTCTATTTTCATTCCTTTGATATCTTCTTGTGGAGGTTGGTTAATGGGAGTTCTAACCCAAATTTTATTTGCTTATAGTTTCTGCATCCCACACAGTTATTTCATCAAAGCAAAAACTGCAGGACAAAGTTCATCAGTTGAGGGTGACTTTATTCAAAATTATTACAATAGTCAAGTCTGTTGAAACAAAAGATGGGAGGTTTTCAACACTGGGGTGAGAAAAGTATTGGAGGATCTTGTAGGGAGGGCATTGATTAATGGCACGGGTGGAGCACATTGCCTGATTCCTGAGTCTGCAAATGTTTTTCTCTATAATTAGACCATCTGTGTTTGCTAATTGGTACTAATTGAAGTTAGGATCCTACTCTCCCATAGAGACTGGAAGGTGGGGGCACTATCTTCTTTGATGGTTACATTTTAAAGAGATGGCTCCCAGGTCTTTAGAAAGACATTCTTGGTTTTAAAGCTGACAAGAGGCTCTTAAACAGACTTACATCTCTAACAACTAGTGATTGCAACAATTAACTAATTAACATATCCATCATCTCACACAGTTATCTATGTATGTGAGGTGAGAACACTGAAGATCTATGCTCTTAGAAAATTTTGAGAGCACACAATAAAGTTTTATTAACTATAGTCACCATGCTGTGTGTGATGTGTGTCAATCAAAATGTTTAGATACGTTGAATAATTTTATGTGGGATAATGTCTTATGTTGAATTATTCTATAATCACAAACAATTGGAAAGCTTATGCAAAAAAATGACTTACATTTCAAAGGGACAGAGAAATAATTTGCTATTGTAAGTTTTTCAAAGAAATGATGTAATAAAAGGGAGGTCAGAGGGCTAGAATCCGGAAGAAATCTGTCTAAAGTTTAATCAAGCTGAGGGGGACATGAAGGCCTGAGTCAATGTTATATTTAAATATTGCTCATTATTGGGGGTGTTTAGAGGGACAAGCATGTGAATCTTTTAATCCATTTCCAAACATGTGTGGGACTGACAAAATGCATACAGGGAACAAATGACTTTCAAAATGATTTACTGAACAGAAGCTGAAGAAGTAAAAATGAACATTTTAAAAGTAAGAGAGTGAAAGAAGCAGAAATTTTAGAATGATCTCATTTCTGAAGAATTATGATAGCAAATTCTTGAGGCAATATTGGCAAAAGTTAGTATGAAAAGTTTAATATTGAGCCATATTAGGACCTCAAAAAATGTTGAGTAATGTAAAATTAATTCATACAGTCCTCTAAGCATTAGCTAGTTGTTTAAAAATGGCTATTTTCTATTTCTTAGCTGAAATTAATCCCATTCTGTATAGCAATTTCTGGTACTCCTTTCTTATTTTCTTAAAATTAGAGGAAAACTCATCTAGTTACGTGTTTTATGTTAAGGGTATGTTAACATATGGGTATACTTATATAGACCCTTTTATGTTAAGAGTAAAGCACATCTAGTTACATTTAAGGCCTCATTCATTATTATTACTACCTAGAATGCTTTTGTTCACTTTTAACAACAACAACAACTACAACAACAACAAAACTTTATGTAAAATTTGATAGGTAATATGTTCCAACAATTTGTTCTTTGAAATAGTCATCGGAATGCTCTTTTTGTCTTAGAGTTTTAGATTACGGTTCTATAATCTAGACTAGTTCTTCATCAACATTAATATATAGTGTATCTTGATGTCTACAAAATCCTATTTTCTTCTCCACAAGTCTTCCTTATTAATAGTAAAATTATATCCTCATTTACATCTAAATTTAACTGAGGTTTAACTCTTGCTAGATTTCAGTCTAGAACAACTGCTTACAATTTCTTGACTGTGGTTAACATATTCTGGTTTGAGCTTGTATACATGCTGATTTCTACTTCTGCAGTACCTTCTGGATGAATGTTTTCACACTCATAAGGTCATCAGACTCCCCTGTCTCCCTGAAGATTTTATCAAGAGTATAATTTCGATAGAGGTAGAGCTCGGTAATAATTATATTGAAAAAGAAGCCAGCTGATTATGATTCGGCTGTCTACTAAACTATCTTTTGCAATCACTATTCTAGAACTCTAAGCTTTCTGACAATTGGCTTAAGTATTAAGAAATTTGGATTCTAGTCCTGGCTTTGCCACCATGTGTTTTGAATTTGGGCACATTACATACCTCTGCATTCTTATATATAAATTGGAAGAGTACCTGCTCTCTTTCACAGAATTGAAAATTCAAAATTTAGTCAAATAAGGAATAATTAGCTTTTATGGAAGGTATTTGGGCATATATAGAACATTTTTGAATATTCTCATCTAATTATTTGCATGCATTAGTTTACCTGTTTACCGTGGTGATTGAGATGAACTTAGCATTGCTTTCACGGTGAGGGAGCAGTGTTAATGCCAGTTGTAGGAGAATTGGCTGCAGTTACAGTAGCAGATAGTGCAGCAGAGGTGGTTCCAGATGCGGCTGTATTTGTGGTGACCACAGTCATGGGACTGGTGGCTGCCACTAGGGCACTGGTGATGGAGTTACTGTCAGGTGTGGTTGTTGCTGCTGTCATTGTGATAGCTTGAGCACTGGAGCTTCCTTCAGGGGTGGCCTCATCCCCTGAAGTTGTAGCTTCAGTAACTGAAGAAGCAGGTTCAGCAGTGGAGGCAGCAGTAATTGTGATTGTGGTGGCAATACCTGGTATAATCATACTGGTAGTAGTTGTGGCACCCAAGGCTTATTGTTGATTGCAACACTTGTGGAGGCTATGGTTGTTGCAGTGGTGGCTGCTATAGGAATTATGGTTGCAGAAAAAGCAGCTGTTGCAGTAGTGGCCATAGACCTGGTGCTTGCTTCTAAGCTTATTAAGACAACTGGAGGGTTGTGGCCTCAGTAGGTGGAATTGTAGCTTCTCTGGCTGGAGTGAGGGTAGCCTCAGTTGTGTCATCTTCTGTTTCAGTGATGATATTGTCCCCTGGACTTGTAGCATCAGGGGTCAGGGTGATGGTTGCATTGTTACTGGTCAATGAATCAGATTCAGCAGTATAGGTAGAGGTACCTGGTATGGTGGCGGCAGCACTTAATACAGTTGTGGCATCAGCACCCTGTACAGTTGTGGTGGTACCAGAAGTTGTGTTACCAGTGTCTGAAGGTGTGGTAGTGACACTTGTGATGACATAAACCACTGGAGTTTTGGAGGCCTCTACAGTTGCAGCGGTAGGTACTACAGGTATTGTGGTTATAGTTGAAACAGCTGTTGTCCTAGTAGCTGAAGATGTGGAGTCTGCTGCTGAGGATGTAGGGTTGACTATGGGGGTTGTGGCATAAGGTTCAGTTGTGGCATCTTTGGCCTGAGTGGTGACAGCTGGGGTGATTGTGTCATTTGCTGGTTCAGATGTAGTCTCCACCTCTGCAGTTGAAGCTCCAGAAGCCTGGGTGGTAGTTTCATTCAGGGTGGTCAATACACCAGGCTCAGCAGTAGAAGCTGAAGTCACAGGGGTTGAAGAGGTAGCACCTTGTTCAGTTGATGTGGCAGTACCTGATATAGTTGTGCTGGCAGCAGCAGTTGTAGCACTGGTGGCTGAAATTGTAGCCATATAGCTGGTGGTTGTATAGTCTGTTGCACAGTTGTGCTGCCATCAATTGGTGTTGTGGAGGCAGCTACAGCAGTTGTGTCATCTGTTGACTCAGTAGTCTCTACATCCACTGAGATAGTAGCTTTAGTGATTGTGCCATCTACTGTTTGAGTGGTAGTCTCATCCACTGGTGTGATGGTGGCACTTAATGCAGCTGTTGTGGCAATGTCAGCTGTACTTGTGGTTGTAAAATTTGGTGCAACTGTGGTTGTGGCACCAGCTGCAGTTGTGGTTGTGGCACCCAATGCAGATGTTGTGTCAGAACCAGAATAAGCAGTGGTAGAAACTCCAGGTGCTTCTGTATCAACAGAAGCAAGAGTTGTGGCAGCACTGGCTGACAATGAGGCAGCACCATTGGTAGTGGCACCAATCCTTAGGGTTGTGGTACCTATTGCAGTTGTGGATACAGCAAGTGTGGAAGCTGTGGCTGCAGCAGTGCTGGCAGCAATGGCAAGGTATGTGGAACCTGTGTTTGCTAAAGTTGTAGAGGCAGCTTGAGTGGTGGAATTGTCTGTGGCCAGGTGGGTGATGTCCTCTGCTGTGCTTGCTTCAGTTTCTAAGTCATCTGTGGTAAAATCAGAGGCAATGGTGGGGACAGAGGCTTGCAGGATTGTGGAACCATATCCTGGGTTTGTAGGGACTGAAGCACTGGAAGCAGCAGACTCTTGAGGTGTGGATTCCACCAAAGGTACCTTTGAGGCTGGCACAGATGCTGGGACAGTTGCAGTGGATGCAGGCTCTGTAGATACAGCACCTATTGCTGAGTTAGTGTTGGATGTCACCAGAGTTACAGTGACAGAGAATAGGGTGACAGGATAGAGGTGTTCTGGTGATTGCATCTGATCCCTTAGTAGTAGTGGCAGTTGCCCTAGTTGGAACAACTGATATAGACATTTTGCTGTTGGATATAGTACTAGTGATTGTGGCTAAATTAGTAGTGGCTCCAGGTACAAGGTTGCTTGCACTAGTTGAGGTATTGTTTACACTAGTTAATTCAGTTGTAATGCCTGCCGGACTGGTCTGAGGCTTTTTTGTTTTACAGAAAGGTAGCTTATGAGATGATTGAGGTCATTGGTGATGATGCTGCTGATGTGAATGAGGATGTGGCCCAATTGGCCATAGTATTGGTGGAAAAGGGTATAATTGATTAGCCTTCAGTGGGTACCTATATGATTGATTTGGTTGTGGACAAGAAAGCCTAGTTTGATGGAACAGGTATTTAGCAAGTGGACAGGAAGGAGATTTAGATGGAAAATAAGCATGAGAATGTGATAACAATGGTTTTGTGACTTTAGGGAAAAGTTTACTTTTCCTTTGTGGACCCTTTTTCCTTGTGTCATGAATAGATTTAGATCCCTTTTGTTCAGATAATTGTAATCTTTTTGTGGCAAACGTAGGATTTCTTATTTTAGATTGTTTTCCAATTTTGCCTGCTAAAGGAGGTAGTCTTTTTACTCCTTGAAGCGTTTTAAGCTGATTCACATCTTTCTTAGAAGGTTCAGATAGTTTCTTTTGGAAGTTACTTAGTCCTTTATTTGCTATTGGGGGTGTGGTCTGTCTTTTTTGAGGTAGTTTTATAGCTTTAGTCTTTATACCTTTTGTGGACCATTTCTGTTGTTTTTTTGGCAGTTGTAGGTTTCTTTGGGATTTTCTTCTTGGCTAGAAATCCTTTTGGTCCTACTTGAGTGGATTTAGGCTGATTGACCAGTTTTTTGGCAGGTATTGATAGCCCATTTTTAGACTTTTTTAGAGTTGTGCTAGTTGCTTCAGATGTTTTTCGCTGTGCTAGTGACTGCTTTTGTTGTTTGTTGGTAGATTTAGACAAAGACTTTTTAGGTTTCTTTATATTTTTCTTTTTGGTGAGAGCTGCTTTATTACCTGGTTTGGTTCGACTTATCTGATTCTGTTTTTTTGCTGGTATAGATCAAAATAGTTTAGGATTTTCTAAGATTTTCTTTTTGACCACAGTGTTTTTGAGAACTGGAGGTTTATCACCTGTTGCCTTATTTGACTGCTTCTCGGCACTTTGAGATAAGGAACTTTTAGATTTAATTGGTATTTTCTTAGAGGCTGGTTGTGTGTTTAGTACTGATTTAAGTGCTTTAGGCTGGTTCACTTGTTTCTTGGCAGGTGCAGTAAAGGTTTTTTGTGGTTTAACATTTTATTTTTGGCTGTAGATGTCTCGTTTTCATTGCAACTGACTGGCTGAATTAGCTTTTTCTTGGCAGGTGTAGGTGCTACCTTTTTGGATTTGGTTAGATTTTTCTTTTTGGCTTTGGAAGCTTCTCTTGTTGCTGGTGCCTTAGTTGGATCTTTTTTGACTGGAGTTAGCCACATCTTTTTTTTTTATTTTTTTGTTTATTTTGAGATTTCTTTTTGGCTAATGTTGTCTGGGGGGCTGATTTAGCTACTGTTGCTTGATTTAATTTTTGTTTTGCAGATGAGGACGATGTATTTTTAAATTTAGTTAGTTCTTTTTTGAGGGTTGAAGAAGTTTTAGGGGAAGTTTTTATTGCTGTGGACTTAGATGATTGTTTTTGGAATGATGCAGAGGAAGCAATTTTAGAAGTATTTAGAGATTTTTTTCTTAGGTTGAGATGTTTTTGGAGCTTCTCTAATTGTGGGTTGTTTTAATTGTTTCTTAGCTGGCATGGACTGGATTTTCTTGGATATTTTTGGACTTTTCTTTGTAGCTGAAATTGCTTTTGGTGCTGCTGGGGTCCATTTTGACTGTTTCTTGGCAGTTTTCCATTGACTTTTTTTAGGCTGTTTCAGAGTTTTGCTTGCCCTCAGTGGGGTGTTTTGACGTGTTAGTCTAGATGAATGGGAAGTCAATCCTTTCTTGAGAGTGGTCAATGTACTTTCCTTAGGTTTAACTTGCACACTTTGTGATGACTGGACAGGTACTTTCTTTTTACTTGATATCCTAGAATTAGAGGTTGATTGGCTGGCTGCTCTGGGTGCTTTGTTAGTTGGTACAGAAAGGTATGCAGCCCTAGCAGGTAGAGACTTTGATTTTTGTGTATTAAAAGGTGACAATGAAGCGTCTTTGAGGGATCTATGGACAGGTGAGGCAGAGGCATGAGAATGGGCTTGAGGTTTCCCTGAGAGCTGGGTAAATAAAGATGCTTTGTGATGTCCTGGAAGGGGAGCTTTGGACTGCTCAACTATTGATTTTCCCGTTGCCTGATGCTGTGATTGCTGACACTCACTGAACTGCAGGGACAAAGAATAGAAGATATTACCAAGTGAGGCATTGAATCACTTACTCTTTTGTATTTCCATTTTAGTTGCATTAGCTGGTCTGTTCTTCAGATGGGGAGGAGTTTTGGTTTTGAATGTATTTTAATATACAATAAATTACAACATAAACTTAAAATAGAGAAAGATGGTGAAATAGGAAGTCTCAGGCTTTATTCCCCCAACAGAAAGTTCAGCTAGTAGTTATCTACAGACTATAACAACTTTATAAAAAACCCAATACTTGGAAACAGACCTGGGAAACCTGCATAATCCATAGAACTGGAAGAAAATAAATTAAATTAGACTAAATTACAAGGGTAATTGATAAGTCATCATTGTTAGATGACTTACAAATAACGATGAAATATATTAAATAGTCAAACCTATTTCTGACCTGTGCTGGTCTAATTCTGAGAAACACAACGTTGATTTCCTAATATGAAAGTTGTACTGGTGAAAAATGGACACTGTTTGTATGGTGCCAGATTATTAGGACAAGTATACAGAACAAAGGGCTTCTGGTACCAGAATTTTGTGAAAGAAAAAGAGAAAGCAAAGGTGGCCTGTAGTTAATTTAGGGATGACTTTAGGGAAGCTCAGTATGGTTAATTTTCACAAAATCTCTTAATAGCATGTAGCTTGTGACCATGATGGTGAGGTAATCATTTTCACTGGCTTTGATACCAACAGATCCATTTTAGAACCATAATCAGAAAAATTTGAAACCACTTGGTGTTTTTCTCTGAGTCTGAATCAGTTTACATCATGATATTTCCCCATAAAACAGAATGCCTTCCTGTGTTCTCCCTTCCAGTAGATGGTATATTATTCACCCAGTAGTAGTATCTCGAATCCTGGGTCAGTCTTGACTTTTATGTCCTCCCATGTCCATCAGTCACTAGAGCCTCTCTACATTTTATTTTCTAGATAGTGATTTGAATCAGTTCATCTCTGATCATCTTCATTAGCAGCATCCTATCCAATTTAACATCATATCTCACCTGGGCCAATCCTTAACTCAGCAAATACTTAATGATTATCTATTACATGCTGGGTACTGTTCTAGGGGATGGGCCTATAAGGAAGAATAATGCAATGTCCTTGACCTACTGAAATTTTCCTTCTCATGATTACCCAAATAGTCTCTTAACTGATCCAGAGCCCTTGCTTTTAATCATTGTAATTTTTAAAAAATATAACTTTGATTTTTCTAGTTGCCTGGTTAAAACCTTTCATTAGTTTCTTATTACTTTTTATCCTAAAGCAAAAAAAAAAAAAATTAGAAACCCGAAACCTTCAAGTGTCTTACAAGGCTCTGTATAACCCTACCTCTTGCTGTCCTTCAGTCATCTTTCCCTTAGTCTTACCCATATTGTGTGTGCATATGTTTTGTTTGTGATGCTATTTTTTTCTCAAAGACCTTTACATATCCCTATTTCACAAAACCACTGCAATAAAGCTTTTTTTCTACCTACATGTTGGAACAGCTCCAATAAAATTAGTTAATAATGTGTTTGTTGTCAAAGATATTATCTTACAGGAGGAAATTCTGAAGTTTGACAAGAAGTTCTTTCCTCTTCTCTTGGACTCTGTGAAACCACCATCTCCTGGCTTTCTTCATACATCTCTGATACCTTTCTTAAGTTCCTTCAAGGATGTTTTTTCCTTTCCCACCCACATCGGGTTCTGATATCAGCCCTGTTTTTCCTCACTTTAGAGCAATATCCTGGTATGAGCTCCTGCGTCCACTTGGAAACAGCATCTAAGTTTATTGATCAAGACTTGTGTATCCAACTGGTTTGTGGAAATCCCTGGTTGTACCACTGTACCTTTAACCAAGCCTGTCCAAAATTGAGTTCATTGGTGCCCCCAGACTCTTCTTGATTAGGAAACCAGGCATTAATAAAGATTCCATTAATAAAGATTCCAGAGTAAGGGTGCCATAGACGAATTTGGGGCTAGCAATACAATTACCTTGAGAGGGGTGCCTCCTTTGAATGCTGGTCAGGACTTGCTTCTTTTTGACCCAGCCACTGACTCTCTAAGACTTGGTATCTGCAGATGTAAAGATAATTATTCTAATGCTTCCTCCATTTAATAAGGAAACTCTGCCTTTCCTATGCCCCTCCTACTTTTCCCTATTGGTTGTGGTAGGGAGAGGGAGCTAGGAAAAATAAAAAGGCAGATGTGGATTATTTCACTTAAGAATGAATTCAGTGAAGAATTTGTTCTTTGAATTTTTTCTTCTAAGAGCATTGAGACCTTTATCTTCTTTTTTTACTTGGAGAGAGTAACAATTAAATATGACAGTTAAGAAGCTTCATAAATTAATACTATGGCTTCTATGTTTGTTACTCATCTTAAGAAAACTGTGGTTTAATTTCTTATTTGCAGTTACAGAATAACAAACATATTGTCAAATGTCTCAGAATTTTTGGAAATTGATCAAGTACATTTTTATAGTTTTCTTCAATATTCTAAAATTTAATAGAATTGAAGGATAAACCAATATCTGCAATAACAATAAGAGGATATAAATAATCTTTTCTCCATTGGATTAAACACATTTGAGAACTTAAGCTCAACGTTCCTATGCTAGGGGAATTTGTGAAATATGTCTACACTACTGCACACCCATTCCAACTCCTTACAACCCATTGGACTTAGAATCTCCCAAATTTTAGACAGTACACATTACATTATCGACTAATCTACTTTCTGTATACTTTTTCAATTGGTGTGGCCATGCATAGAGAAATGTAGGTCATTTTCATTTGGCATAATAGATGTCTTAATTCCACAGTGATTTATTTATTATTTTCACATATTCATCTATGTTATACCATACACCAGAACAATGGTACATGTGCTTGTTCTGAATAACTTACCTTTGAGAAATCACCAGTGTACTTATGAACAAAAATGCAAAAATCCTTGTAAGGCATCCCTAGAATAGTAAAAAGGAACACTGAACTTGGGATCATAAGCCCAGGTTTGACTCTCAGCTCTGTCATTTTATTACTATGTGAGCTTGGTCAACTTATATATAAATGCCATGTTTCTCACCTATAGAAAGAGAATAATTCATTTACTATTTACCAGAATAAGTTGATGTCAAATTAAATTAGAATATTCATGGAAATGCTTTGCAAACTCTGTAGCACTGTGTAAAAATATTAAGACTTAACATACTTGTGCATTGAATTCTTCTAATAATTTTTTATTAACAAATATATTTAATGTATTTTTAAACTCATCATTCCTGAATTTCTAATGACAACTTTGTTTATTTATTCAATAGATATTTATTGAGTATTCATTTTTAGTAGGCATTGTGGATTCGGTAGGAAACAGGACAGACCCAGTTCCTGCCATGAGGGAATAATGATTTATTGGAAAGAGGTACCACAAACAAAAAAAAAGTGGCTGTGATTGATTGATCTCTGATTAACAGAGCAAGTATGCTTCCACTCAGCCATTTCTTGTGGACAAAATTCCTTCATTCATCTTTTTTTCCAAGAACTTCACAAAGATAGGAAGTCAGAGCTTGGCTGCAGTTAAAGCACTGGGTGCCTGCGTGAAAATCAATATCAAAATAAGCACTGCGCAACAATAATATGCAATATTGTTTTTTCTGAGAATTGGGGTAATCTCTTTAAAGTTAACAAAAATTATGTATACTTGTGTTATACTGACTTGGCTCATAATAAAATTTTTCTTTCTCTTTTACACTAAATACATATTCTATGAAGTCAATATTATTTTAGGAGTTCCAATTTATGTTTTTATTTTGATTGAATATTGGAATTTAGTAGAAAGGATGTCAGAAGCTAAGGACTTTGAGTTTAAATTCAATAATTGTGTAAGAAAGATCCTTATATGGACTTTTTATCATATAACATTATAAGCTTAATGTTTATATTAAAATTATTCATGTCTTCTCCAATGTGAATTCAAGGATATTTAGAAAGTTTTAGGAAAGTAGACCAAGCTTCTTGTTATCCTAAATAAAAAGCATTATTTATCATCATGTTATTTATAAGGAGAAAAGAGATTATTAACTATTTCATATTTAAACACCAATCAAGTTTATATAAAATGTTAAATACCTGGAAGTATTCCTATCAAATTCTTGGGGATTTTCATATGACCCTGGATGTGCTTCTGTTAGGTTGATTTTTAAAAAGCAGAAGAATTTCTGACATGTGATTTATATCCAATAATGAGAGAAGGGAATTTCAGACCAGCTTACTCATCTGTCTTAAGATGTCAAGTAGGAAAACAGGGCAGTGTAAAAATGATTTGAGAGTAGTAAATTTGAAAGGAAACAAATCTCTCTCTCTTTCTCTTTCTTTCTTACAAAGCATTCTCTGTGTGATTGAATAGTACTTTGTAGTAACTTTGAGCTTCCTGAGGTCTTAACAGATATTAAAGGCATACCCTTGGCTTTACAGCTAGATCAATGTTTCTGACAGTGGCTTTAATTTGAACTTTGGAAGCCATTTCATAAATTTAGCATATCTTCCTGTCAAGAAAGGCCGAGAATTTTAAAAGCAATTAAATCCAGACTCCTCTTAACAGTTTGTCCTTCAGTTTATAATTACTTCTGTTGTTTTTCTATTTTATTGTCAGCAGCAAGAAGCCAGGCATACTTTTAATGCTTTGGAAATCTTCTTATCTAGATCATGCAATTCATTAGGTCCATTTCCACTTTCCCAGCAGCTTCAGGAAACAAAGGTACCTTCCTCCAGTTTCCAATAACATGTACCTCACTTTTTTCTGACCTATCACCAGCAGTGACCTTAAAGTCCATACATTTCTACTAAGAGTCTGCTCAAGGAAATTTAGGATTTCTCTGACATGCTTCTTAATATACTTCCAGCCTTTATTCACTGCCTGCTTTCAAAGCCACTTCCACATTTTTGAGTATTTATGTACTTCTAAGTATCAAATTTTGTATTATTTTCTATTGCTGCATAACAATATATGCTTGATGGTCACTTCTACAAAGTATTGTGGTGGAGGTCCTAGCTAGAGCAGTAAGGAATTAAAGAAAAAAGACTGAACAAAGGTAGAATTCTCATAATTTGCAGATTTGTGTCTGTAAAAGATTTAGATGAATGTTTAGGAAAATTATCAGCATTACTAAGCATCACTATATTACATGGTCAACACATGGAATCAATGACATTTCTATATATCAGCAATGAAAATATAGAATTTAAAAATATCATTTCTAATACAAAAATCAAATATCTACTAAATCTAATGAAATACGTTAAAGCTCTACACTGAAAAATATGAAACTTTGCTGTATTAGTTCTCTGTTGTCCCATAAAAAATTACCACAAACACAAATTTATTATATTACGGTTCTTAAAGTCAGAAGTCTAGTGTGAGTTTTAGCAGACTAAGACAAAGGTCTCAGCAGACTGCATTCCTTTCTGAAGGCCCTGAAGGAGAATGTTTCCTGGTCATTCAAGTTGCTGACAGAACAGTTCCTTGTGGTTATACAACTAAGAGGTTCATGTTGTTTTTGTTTTAGTTGTAAATTGGGGGATTTTAGTTTTTGGAAGTTTGTGCATTTCTTGACTTATCCCTTTCCTCCACCTTCAAAGCCAGATGGTCCTTCTCATGTCATATCTCTCTGACTCATTTTTCTGCCTTTCTTTTCCAGTTTTAGGGACTAATGTGATTAGGGCTCACTTGAGTAATCTATGATAATCCTCCTACTTTAAGGCTTTAAACTTTAATTACATCTGCAAAGTTCCTTTTAACATGAAGGATACAATATTTACAGGTTCCAAGAATTAGGGTATAAATATCCTTTGGGGGTAAGTATTATTCTGCCTATCACAATTATAAAGCAGATTTAAAATGACCTAATAAAGCAGAGAGACCTACCATATTCATGAATTGGAAGACAATATTTTTAAAATGTGAATTCTCCCCAAACTGAACTGTAGACCATTTTGTAACTGGTAGTTCGATTCTTAAGTTTATATAAAAATGCAGAGCCAATAACTCAGTAACTTATACTACCAGTTAATATTTTTTTTGTTTATATATAGTAATTAGGCCATTATGCTATTCGTGCAAGAATAGTCAGTTAGATCAATGGAATAGAGGAACGTACATGTAATTTTCCGATTTATGACAAAGGAAAAAGAAACAGAAACAGATTCCCCTTTCAATAAATTAATCATGATCAATTAAATATCTCCATGGAAAAAACAAAAAGAATCCTGAACCCCATCTGATACAATCTACCAAAAATTTAATTTGGATATATTATATATCTAATATGAATGTAATAGTAAATAGGTACAGTTGACATCTGTAGTGATGTGTCATCAAATGATGACTTTATCCTCTTTAGTTATCAATTTGGAGGCCTGGGTATTGATGCTATCTTCAGTGATAGAATTGGAAGCGGAAGATTCTGAGGATGAGATTGTAGCACATGACAGAGCTGTGGGGGTAGCAAAAGTGGGAGTTGTGACACTGAAGGATGTAGATATGGTACATTCACTGGTGGTGGCACCAATCCCTAGGGTTGTGGTACCTATTGCAGTTGTGTCTCTAACAGGTATGGAGACTGTGGCAGCAGCAGTGGTGGAAGCATATTCCACAGGGAATGTGGAACCTGTGTTTGCTGACGTTGTAGAAGCAGCTTGAGTGGTGGAATCATCTGTGGGTGGCATCATTCACCATGTTTTTTTCAGCTTCTACGTTTTCTGTGGTAAAATCAGAAGCAACGGTGAAAGCAGAGGCTATCAAGGTGGTGGAGCCAGCCCTTGGGTTTGGTGGAGGTTGTGGCACTGGGAGAGGCAGACCCTTGGAGTGTGGATTCCATTGAAGCAGCTTCAGAGGCTGGACAGATGCTGGGGCAGTTGCAGTGGAAGTAGGCACTGTGATGCAACCTGCTACATCAGACTACCACATTGCTGAGTTGGCGATTGATGTTATTAGGGTTGTGGTAGCAGTGATTGAGAATAGCTTTAGGTATGCTTGTGGTTGCATCTGATCCCTGAATTGCAGTTGAAGTAGTTTTAGCTAATGTCATAGAGGTTTTACTTTTGGATATGGTACAAGTGATTATGGCTAAATTAGTTGTAGCTCTAAGGACAGTGGAGATTATACTGGTCAGGGCACCAGTTGCAATGTCTTCAATGCTTGATGACCTTGTCATAAATTTTGGTTTATGACTGTGGTTTGCAGGGTCCCGCATGTTTATGAGAGATAAATTTGCCAAGTTGGAGTCGATGAATTTGGTGCAAATGATGCTAGTGCTTTGCTTAGGCCTGACTTATAGACTTTGGACAGATTTTTTTCTTTAATTATTCACTTATCAATTGAAGATAATTAGCTGTCTTTTTTGTTAAAACAAAGGAGGATACAGATTTGACAGGTACGGATTTTTGTTTTGGGCACTCAAAAGTAAAGATAGAGCTCTTTGTGTATTTACATTGTGGTGATACAAAAGCATATGAACCCATGTAACTTCCTATTGAGGTGGGTGGATGGAGATCTTTTGTAATGTCCAGTCAGGAGAGTTTTGGACTGGTCAACTGCTTTTTTTCTTTTCTGTTGTCTGGTGTTATAATTGTTGACTTTCTCTGCACTCTAGGAAATGATATTACTGAGTGAAACTCCTGATTCGTTATCATGTGATATTTTCATTGCTGCTATGTAAAGTGGCCTTGTTTCTTAATTTTATTTTTTAAGTTCTGGGGTACATATTAAATGAGTAAATACATTTAATCAAATAGAAGATTGACTGGTAAATAATATGTACTTTATAACTGCTGATTGCTTATTGTTATCAGATATTATTATTGTTTGTATCATCATAACAATTCTTATAATACCTTATATAATAGGTGATAAGATTTTAAATTAATGATGTAAATTTTTGCCTCTTCCACATATTTACTTTGTTTTTCAAGAAATTAATAATATCATTAATGATCATAGCAAATGAGGGCTAGCCATGTCATATTCCTTTCATGTCTCTATTCCAGATTCTCCATTTGAGTGAGAGAGCAGGTAAAAGACTGAATCACTCTTAATAATAGCACATCTGTTGGGCGTTACAGCAGAAGATTAGATAGGTGACCAGTAAACATTTTGCAAGGGTTGAGTAATTTTTATTTTTTCTGGCATGATGTGTTAAATATAGACCAAGCATGAAAGTGACCTGATTTTCTTTGCAATATTTAAGAAAACAACTCTGTCATATCCTTGGACTTTAAATATTCATTAGTTTTTCCAGACTGAAATACCTGCATTCTAGAAGCTTTCTAGTGTGTGATGTGTGTGTGTGTGTGTGTGTGTGTGTGTGTGTGTGTGTGTGTGTGTTTGTATGTGTCTGTGTGTGTTTGAACAGATGTCAGACTGTGGCTTCCAGTGTGGAGAAATCTGGCCATGCATGTCTAGAGTCCCTGGCAACATCTATAGTTTTGCAATGTATCTGTGTTTGTAGTTATGGAAATTTGTAATTTGCTTGTGCCCAGAATTAGCTCTTAGGAATTATTTAGACTAACATTAGCAATACATTTGGGCACTTAAATTTAGTGCTAACCCTAGAGTTCCCATGCTCTCAAGAGTCACTCTGTGGTCGCCTGGATTGGAACACCATGGCTTAGCTCTTTGCTGGTCCCACTGTCATCCTAGAGGAGAAATCTTTCGTGTCAGACCATGAACCAGTTTGAGGAACTGATGAAGCTATGAACCCTGCCTTCAGGTAAATTTGTGTGCTCTAACTCACACTAAATTTGCCACAGAATTTCAAGGTTTTGGAGATCCTTGAGCTACCCTTACAAACTCCTCTCAAAGAATAAGTTGCAATCAGTTGGCTTTATTGTGCAAGAATCAAAATATTGAATGTGGCATAAATGTAAAATATAAGGAGAGAGGAGCAGAATCTGTGAACATCACTTTTTCTGTTGACTGAAGGCAGACAGATGGCTGAAGGAGAGTGTGAAGGAGTCATTTGGTTTCAGCAAGTCCTGTGAAAACAATGAGATTTTAGAAGTTTATTCATAGTATGTTAACAGTTCTCATGATATATATTTATTTAGCATCCATAATTTTTCTTTTATGTCTGTATCCAAGAAGTTAATCAGATTAAATATTTAAAATTGGCATATACTAAACTGAAAATAATAGACATTATGTAATATTTACAAAAAAAACGGTCTCTTACATGCTTCTTTATATTTGAATCAGTAAAATATGTAACTACATATTAAATAACTTAACTTTCATATTGTCTTTATTAATTTTCTTATTTTGTTCTCCAAAATATAATAAGCCAACTGTTTTACCAGCTCTTATTCTCTTTTTCTTAGCAGATCCTGTTGAATAGCAACTAAATAGCACAATTTACACATATGCTAGTCTAAGGAAATCACGGTGTATTTTCCCTGTTTTTTTTTTTTTTTTTTTTTTTTTTTTTGGCAAGTTAGACAAGCCACATAAAAATAGATGACATAGTAATTAAACCCCACTATCTGAAATTAAACAAGTTTGGTTTGCCTCTCATTTTGCACTTTCTAGCTGTAATAATTGACTTAACATCCTCAGTCTTAACTGGTTTTTAATTCCTAAATTTGAGATAGGAATAATATCATATGGTTACTATGGGAATCAATAGACATAATTATGTACGGTTCTTATTTAGTGAAGACGTAGGATATTGGTTAAAATTAAATGTTAATATTTATTAATTTTACTTTATCTTTTCTAATATATGACATTTTACAGATTGATCAGTTTTAAAAAAATTCTTTCACATATGCATTCTCACTTGAGCCTCATAGCAACCAGAATTATGAGAAAATAAAAGTTCAGAGAAAGTAATGACCAGCCTATAGTCTTTAAGCAAGAAGAAGAAAGAAGCAAACTTCTCTGGGCTAATGGTAGTTCCATCATATCACAGACCATTGTCTGGTATTTTAGGTCATACAACATGTAGACATCTTATGGATTGAAAACATTTGTTGCAAAGGCACTCAAAATTTTATAACTTTCTCCTGAAACTGTTTTACACTCTTTGGATATTTTCTGCTTTATTAATCTTTATCTTCATTTAAATTCTTCTCAGAAGTTTCAGATTATTTTGGACTCTGCCATTATCCATTGGCCTAAGTAATAAATAGTAACATTTTGCACCACATTCAGTGTTCTGAAAGCATCCTTTTAACATTTATGTGTTTTTTCAAGTTAAGCATTATAATTCTTCCATGGGTTTATCTTAAATAGGAGAAATTTGAGAGGCTTAACTTCAGGAATTATTTCAGAAATGATGTCTGAAATAAAAGAATGCATAGAAAATATATCATTTCCTTTCACTCTGTTAATACTACAATGAGAGTGCAAGAGAATTGTTACAGAATTAAAATTTACTTAAACTCATACTATATAACTTTTTCTAAAAATTATTTTTGAAATAAAAATCATGAAAGTGTTACTGTTTTGCTCTACTGTCATAGTTTGTGTGTGAATAAGGATGAAATAAACCTATTACATTCTAGGAGTGTACCAATTGTGAGGAAAAGTTTGTTAATAAAGTTGCCATTATCTTCATTTGGTCAAATAAAATTACTTTAAATTTCTAGTTGGAACAGAATCTGGCATATCAATGCTATGGTTTTACCAAGGTAAAATTGTAAGTATCTTGTCTTGCCTGGTTCTGTAACATACTCAGTTTATCCATTTTTGCTATTTTAGAATTTATGGTTGTATTGATCAATCCATGCTTCTTGTCAGAATTATTCATTTTATCTATTGTTCATTTACCTGTGTTGTCTTCTTTGATCTTTCCTTAGTGTTTTTATGCCGTAGGTGTAGTAACTGAGGCTGTGGTTGTCTCAGGGGTGCTTGTGATGATGGACTCTGAGGAAGCTTCTGGAGTGACTATCCTCTTCACCATTGTTACAGTGGTAGAAGTTGGTGTAGGCTCAACAGTAGTGATGGTATTGATGGTAGGGATGATTATTTTATCCTGAATCTTCTTTGGGGGGATGGCAATAAATGATGGATGTAGTTTTGGGCGACGTACTGTGGTGGGTGTGTGGATATTTGGCAGGTATTGCCTCTGAGGAACTTGGGCATGTGGCCTAACTGGGCTTGGATAATATGGGCGAGACACATATGGAGTATTAATTGCTATAGCTGGTCTATTTTGGTACCAATTGGTTCTATAATATGGATTGCTATTCAGCACATAATATATTGGGATATATGGAACTATTTTCTGATATAATTGTCTTTCATCATTCTCACGGCACTGCAAAAATAATAGATTATGCAGAATATTGTTATTATAGACACAAATGTGGAAATATCTTAAATCCACATTATTTGAAATAATATAGTATTTGCCATTGAGTAGGATATTAGAAGTAGGGAACCCAGCAACAATATTATTTTATAAGATGTTGATTTGTACATTGCCTTTGCACTTTATGATTTTCAATATTATAAAATATTATTTTGATGATATAAATATAATATTTGTTTCAAAGAAATTAGATGAGTTAATTCCTAATGTAAACCATATTGCCCAGAGCTGGGCATATATGGAAAGTGATCCTATATGTTGGATATTATAGGTACAACACAGAGAAAAATCTCATCAAGAACTTTGACATGTTATGCACAAGCACCACATGCAGCCACACACAAAATGGCACACACACATATGTATTCTTACCACATATTTGTAATCAATCACACATTTTATTCATTTAAAAATTAGCCCAAGAACACATTTGTTTTTTCCTAAACTAATTATAGCAGAATGGTAGTATAACGTGATGTGGAGAGATTCCTGGATTTAGAGTCTAGATTTTTTTTGGTTTAATTTTCTTTACAAGAGATTAGATAAAGAATTTTCCATATCTATGTATCTGTCTCTGTTTAAAAATTTGTCAGTAGACCTTTCCATATGATTAGAAATAAATCAACAAAATTATACTATAAAGCAAAGATTTCTCCTAAAAGGAGACATATTTAAATGTATTCAAATATATTTGGGAAACAAAAGGGGAAGTAAATATGGATGTATGAGAAGTATTCAAAGAGGAGTCAGAGAAGGATTCTTTCTTGTCTTAAAAGTGGAAAGGGGAAATATTAAGCTTTAATTTATGTTTTCATTTTCTCCCAATATGAAATGCTGAAATAATTATCTTATATTGCTAAATATACATGAAAACCAAAGATACATGGCTTGGGTTACATAAGAAAACAAAACTTTCCGATAAACATCAATGTTGATTCATATCACCTGTTGCTGAAATCATTTTTTTGCAAATATTATTAGGTTATTTTATGGAGATGAAAAACTTAGGTTTTAGACAGAGGCATTTTTAATAAGATTGACCTTTGCAGAATATATTGTATGTAGTTCATGCCTCTAATAGAAATAATTAAAATAGACTCACTGCTTGTTGTTCCTGGTTTTGAATCTCTGCAGCCTGGGGAGTTCCAGAAGAAGAAATAACGAAAAAACAAAACAAAACAAAACAAAAAAGAAAATATATTTTATCTTTTTGTGTTAGATACAAAATATATTTTCTTTTTATTTTTTAAAACATTTTTCATAATTGATCTATGAGGCCTATGGACCACCCATGAAGCAACAGTAGTCTAACTGATTAGTAATAAAAAACGTCATGTTTAGATTGTCTTTAAATATCATCACCTAGAATGAAAAAGTCATCGTTGGAAAAATCTAGTCATCTGACCCCCTTGTCAACAAATACACAATTCGCTTAAATGAAAAATATGAAGTTTCTATTCAGTTTTTATTAAATATACATTGTTAAAAATTAGAGGAGCATTTAGCCTTTTTTTCTTTCTCTGCTCTCATACTAAGATGATTCATAAGGTTTACTTAGAATATTTAAAATATTGCCTCTTGCATAACCTTAACATATAAATAATAGTGTTTTTAAAACCATCTTTCTTTTGTTTTTTATAGTGCTTTTCTTAGTTTTGGATTGTAACATATTTAGAGAATCAGGAATGAGAAAACCATTTTTATGGACATGTATTTATAAAACTTGAAAGGAGGTATCATATTAAATATTTTTAAATTGACAGTTCTGGTTTAGGATATTTCACATATATTCCTTGGGTATAAAATGACTCTAGAAACCTTTTGGAAAGTGTGAGTACAGAAAATCAGAAATTTGAGAAGGCAATAAAGTTTTTTTGCTTTGAGACAAAGTCTTGCTTTTCTCTAAACATATTAAATCATAGTTTAAAATATAAAGAAGTAATATGAGGCTGGGTGCAGTGGCTCACCCTGTAATCCCAGCACTTTGAGAGGTAGAGGTGGGCAGATCATCTGAGGTCAGGGGTTCCAGACCAGCATGGTCAACTTGGTGAAACCCTGCCTCTATTAAAAATACAAAAATTAGCTGGGCATGGTGGTGCATGTCTGTAATCCCAGCTACTCAGGAGACTGAAGCAGGAGGATTGCTTGAGCTTGGGAGGCGGAGGTTACAGTGACCAGAGATGCCATCACTGCACTCCAACCTGGGTGACAGAGCAAGACTCTCTGTCCCCTCCCCCTAAAAAAGAAGTAATATGAATATTACAGAATGTTTACTTCAAAAATTCTGACAATCTAGATATATTAATGTAATATCAACCTATGTTAGGTATTCCTGGTATATGCTTGTCTAAAAAGTATCCTGCATATTTATAAAAGTGTGATATTTCATATTATTTTTTCATTTCTATCATAGGTTTCATACTTACATTTTTATAGTTGATAACTAAATAATCAATGATTATGTTATGAAATGTTTATTTCTTATTTAATATAAAATTTTAATTATAGAGAGTTGAATGACATCTGTATACAAATAGCCTTTTTAAATAATTTTCATTGCTTCCATAAAATGATTTTTCACAAATGAGATTTTTTTTCAGGGATTCTTGAATAGAAATCATCAAATTGTGGTACAGAATATTGTGTATTCTGTACCACAATTTGATGTACCATAATATTGTGGCCAAATTGTGCCACCAATAGGCCTCGTGTTTATGCAGTTCAGTGCATAATTGCTAGAAAAAATTTTATCTATTTTTACTCTGGGAGAAGGGATAAAACATGGTATCACATTGATGTTTTAATTTGTATAATTTTGACAACTCATAAGATAGAATAATAAAACCAATAAACTTTATTATTATTATTTTTTGTATTATTTGTTCCTGTCTCTGAGGCCTGCAGCCTTTGGGAAAATAGGAAGGAATGTTTGAAGGACAAATCTGGCTCAGGTAGCTCAGGAAAGAGGTTGCTTACAGCAGGGAGTTGTAGATCATTTTATGATTTAAACTTCAAGCCCTGTTGTTCAAAGAGAAACCTAAATTTTAAATATTAAGGTGGCCACAAAGTATTTGAGTTACAGAATTCAAAGATTGTTTTTTTGTTGTTGTTGTTTTTTGAGACAGTTTCACTCTGTCGCCAGGATGGAGTGCAGTGGCATGGTCTTGGCTCACTGCAACCTCTGCCTCCTGGGTTCAAGTGATTCTCCTGCCTCAGGCTCCTGAGTAGCTGTGACTACAGGCGCACACTACCACACCCAGCTATTTTTTTTGTGTTTTTAGTAGAGACAGGGTTTCACCATGTTGGCCAGGATGGTCTTGATCTCTTGACCTTGTGGTCTGCTTGCCTTGGCCTCCCAAAGTGCCGGGATTACAGGCGTGAGCCATGGTGCCCGGCCAGACCTCAAAGTTTTAAAAGGTAATTTTGATTCCAAGAATTGAATTTATAGACATGTTATACACAAACACAACATGCAGATGATAGTAGAATTAATGAATAGATGTTAACTTAAAAGCAAGTCTAAACTTATAATAAATAAATATTATAGATATTCACAGAACAAGGACTGGTGTGCTCCAATATTTTGTAATCTAGGAGAAGGACATATACTATTATTTATGCTTGCTCCTTTGTCAGTACCTAGAATCCCCAGATGAACATGAAAATACAAAGAGGCAATAGCCGTAATAACAATAAAAACAAGTCAAAAAATTAAAAAGAAAAGAAGCAGAACCTTTCTAGGTCCAGTAGCCTTAAAACTTTACATATAATTCAAGATAATGCCAGGAATCCCTGGAAAGGGGTCAGTCAAATGACATATTGAGGAAGAGTATAACAAAATATATTATTTGAATATTAAAGACAGAAGTATCAAGGTCTTTGAAACTTATGAAAAAGCTTTACCAAATTTGATCTTTGAAAAATTTTGTTTCCTGAAGACACTGGAGTCTGGGTGAGATAGGAACTTAATTAAAATAATTTTTCATCCCAGACTATGATTTCTATATTTATTCTTTCTGGATTATCTTTAATGCATTTACAGTTTTAAAATGTTTCCAGTATTGTTTTTCCCCCAGAAAGTATTTTCTCTATAGTATGAGAATTTTAAAAGTTTCCTATACACGATTTAGTGTGATTTCTTAATTCACAGAACAAAATGGATATCCAAAAGAACATGATTTGGATTTCATAATAGAAATAAATGTTAAAAAATTAACCTTAAAAATGTAACAAATATGTAGATATTTTATTCTATGAAGTATAACTGTATTTAGAAATTTGTATAGTTAGAGCCCTTAAATAAAATTTTCTTAAAATCAATAAAACTGGTTAGATGAAACTAACTTACCAAAAAAGGCATGGATAGTGCCAGGACATTCACAACTAGAAGAAAACTCTTCATTATTGCACCTAAAGATCAATTTTTAAAAAGTTAATTTAAAAGAATTTGTTACTAGAAACTTAGGAGTGACTTGAATGCCATATTTGCTTTGATTAAGAAAAAAAGCCAGATTTACAGATAGATTTAGCTGAAGTGGAAAATTTATTTTAACGAACAATGTAAAAACCCAGACTTGGAGCAGGGACATGGATGAAGCTGAAAACCATCATTCTTAGCAAACTAACACAAGAACAGAAAACCAAACACCGCATGTTCTCACTCATAAGTGAGTGTTCAACAATGAGAACACATGGACACAGGGAGGGGAACATCACACACAGGGCTCTGTTAGGGGGTGGGGAGGTGAGGTGGGGGATAGCAGGGGATGAGGGAACTGGGAGGGATAACATTAGGAGAAATATCTAATGTAAATGACGGGGGATGGATGCAGCAAACCGTCAAGGCACATGTATACCCATGTAACAAACCTGCACATTCTGCACATGTACCCCAAAACTAAAGTATAATAAAAAATAAATAAATTTTTTTTGAATTTAATTTTTGACAATATTAATGAAATTATCAAATTATTACTATTTCAATTGTTGAGATTATCAAGGTGATATCAAGGTGATACAGGCCTTGACAATAAGTAGCATCAATTTTAGAAGAGTGTTGAAACATATACAAATAACTGTAAGAGGAACAATAGCGGAAAATGCCACAAAAGTAGTTTTCTACTAATAGAAAGTTTCAGTTAAGAGAAGCAGCAGTCTTTGCATGCAAAAATGACATTAAGTGAGGCTTGCCTATGCAGGGTTTAATAGGGAGGGAAATATTTCAAGTAGAGGAGAAAGCCTTGAGAACAGCCATGAACATTTTGATTGGACTCTTGTATGAGAAGAAAAATGTTTGGGTCCTTTGTAGGGACATGGATGAACCTGGAAACCATCATTCTCAGCAAACTGACAGAAGAGCAGAAGATCAAACACCGCATGTTCTCACTCATAGGTGGGTGTTGAACAATGAGAACACATGGACACAGGGAGGGGAGCACTACACACTGGGGTCAGTTGGGGGGAAATAGGGGAGGGACAGTGCGGGGTGGGGAGCTGGGGAGAGATAGCAAGGGGAGAAATGCCAGATGTAGGTGATGGGGAGGAAGGCAGCAAATCACACTGCCACGTGTGTTTCTATGCAACAATTTTGCATGTTCTTCACATGTACCCCAAAACCTAAAATGCAATAAAATAAATAAATGGGAAAAAAAATTGAACCCTTTAATTGCAATTTGGTCAAGGAACAAGAAGAAACATGAAAATAACTCCAGCTCAGAAGTCAGAAAACCTGAGTCATTTACTACTTGTGGTTTCAATTTCATCTGTCCTATGGAGGTGACACCTGCTTTACTTACCTGACAGGGTTGCTTTAAGAATTTGCAAGAAAATGGGCATGAACATGCTTTGTAAACAATAAAATACTTTACAAAATAAAAAAAAAAAAAAAGAAAAATGTAAGATTAGAAGGAAAGTTTAGAGCAGAAAAAGTAGACATCTTTAAGTGAATGACTGGTTGAAAAGCTAGTCATGGCTTTATAAACAACAGAAAACAACAGTGTTTTCAGACTAGAAAGTGATATGGCTATATATTTTTTGGAGGGCTGAGTTCTAGACCTGGCCGTATCTCTACCTGTGTAACTTTGATTAAGTGATTTCCCTTTCCTGGGCTTTACATTTTCTTACCTGTAAAAAATGTAAGAAACTTAGAGATTTCTAAAGTTCTCTAATTCTATGATCAATACAATAGAAGTATGTAGGATGGAATGGAAAGTGGAAGGTTATGAAACTGTTCTCTTTATATTTCTCCAGAAATCAGAACTGATATAATTAACTTTATTGTTTTAATAAGAAATATAGCGATGACAATTATGGTGGCTTCAACTAAAATATTTAAAGAAATAAATTAGCCTTATTTTTCTAAGAGTATATACAGTGTCATATCTGCTTATTTGATTTTTAATGAAGCATCTTTTTAGACAACAATAATATATGATACCCCAAACTTTTTACATTTAAGTATATATTATATTTAGGAAGTAATTAATAACTTTATCTTGTTGCAGCTATGATTATTCACATACTCATATAAACTTGAATCACTAAACTTGAGCTTTACAAAAGAGATTTACAGAATTAAATCCTCAGGTAGAGGATGGAAAGTACATCAGACTCCATTAGCATCTGATTCTCAGGCAACAATAATTATTAAGAAGGCTGTCTACTAAAGTGACTTCGAAACTGCCTGTATGATGTCATTGAATTTCCATTAGATGGAACTCATTTGGATTCAATTTGAACAATCTGAGCAAAGTCATATTTCTCTGTGTGGGATGGAGTTTCTTATTAACGCTTCTCTTGCTAGTGATCTTTTAGAATTATAGACTGAAAATGTTGGTATGATGAATCACAGACCCCTTATCACTTCACACAGTGAAATGATATGTAAACAAAAGAAAATATCCTATAAAATTACCGTAATTTCTTTTTGGCTAAAACAAAAATCATAGATATAAGACCATACTTTATATCAGGTACTTACATCAATAAGTACTTGCATTTACTCTCATTACTTGGTAAAAAGAAATAATTTATGAAATGGTAGAACTGTCCAGCTTTCATGAATAGTTGAAAGACATGTTTTTAAAAAATAATTATTCCATAAAAATAAAATAATGACTTTTATAGAAATAAAATTTAAAAGTAATTAAGGGGTCAATTGCGATTATCATGAGTCCAACTTCCTGAGGAGTTAACTCTCAACATTTTTCTGTAGGAATGCATTAAACGCCTTCTTATTTAGAATTCACAATGTCTACTATGATTTAGCTGGTATCAGAAATTGACTGGAACCCAAAGTAAAGTTAAAAATAAATTTGATCATAACACTATCTAGAACTTAGATTTAGGGTAAAAATTAAAAAATTTAAAGTGATCCTAGGTCATATTCAAGCTTAACAATAAAGACTAAAAAGAAAAAAATGTGATTCTGAAATAACTGTGGTGATGTCCCCACTAACTACTGTGAAAGGGATCACTTTCTCCGGGTGTTTCAGCAGCATTACCTTTCCTCGTGCCAGTCAGATCTTGCTTGGCAGTAGGTTGAGTTGGCCTGTCAGCTGTTGAGAAGACCAAGATAAACAACTGAAGACCAATTAAAGGGTATTAGTTCCTTGAGTCACATTATTCTCTTTCCCTCCCACTTTTTACCCAATAGGATGATGACAGAAAGGAAAGATTTGATGACAGCAGGGTCACCTTTGGGTCAATCTTAGTTAATGAAAGCAGAGAAGGATGTGGAGTCGTCACTCATAAAGCTTGCGAAAAGATTATTCATATCTTTTTAAAGAATGGATCTTTTTGTGTCTTATAAAGATATGTAGAATAATTTTAAAAATATTAATAGCATTGTTAACTAATCCCATCTATTTGAACTGAAAACTGCTGTTGAAATGAAAAATAGCTAGCTACAACACTTTCACATTTTAATTGTTTCTTTTAGTTTAAGAACCTAGATTTTGAGTGATACTACATCTGGTGTGGACTGTGATTAGTCTTCTTCCTTACAGAATTATAATTATTGATTTTTAAAGATAAGAAAATTGGTCATTTCACACATAATCAAGAGCACCTCCTTATAAGTTAAACCCCTGTGTGAAACATTTTAATCAATATAAAGTGGGGAAACATTTGCATTGAGCGGCAAAGTATTTTCTCCCAAATGCATTGACTGAATACTTATTGATTTATTATCGTCTTATGAATAAGCTTTTTAAAAGATTTTTAAATTTCAACAATATAGGTGAACCATTTTGAATAAACAATATTAAATTATTGAATTGGAGATAATTGTTCTGTTTTAAGGAAAGTCATTTTGACTTAGAGCATAAATCACAAACCCATTGACATTGTGAATATTTTGGCAAAAATAGCTCAACACAAATTTTGCTTAGATAATTCAGGAAAGAATAGTTTCTCTTACTTGCCTTTCTCAAGAAATAATGTTAACTGTGACTTCATTTTGGTTGTGAAAGCCTGACCAGATTGAGGAATTTACAGAAATCAATATAGAATGACCAGAACACAAACAAGAAATAATATCAGCATTGTAGTAATGTCTATACTTCTGTTTCTTAGAATTATTGCATGTCTTAGAAAGTTAGGAACAATATTCTAAACCCTAGAATACTTATTTGGATTGGACAGAGTAAAATGAGATTCTCTGTTTCTCAGAATAGTTGGTTTCTGCGGTTCAAAAAGAGATGACAGAATTTAAAATTCCTGAGGTAATAATACCAGCCATTCTATCTGAACTATTTAGTCACAGTGTTTTCCTTTGATTATCAGGGTCCGTGGTTGAAAGATTATGATCCGGTCATTCCCCAAATTCTGAAGGTGTTCTATTTCATATAGTAATTTCTCAGCCATTGATTTAGAATCATGAGTGATAATGATTTTCAGCTGAGTTTTGAATTATTTAATTTACAACACCGTTTTCACAGGAAAATATATTTTAAGAACATCTGACAGTGCTAGTAATATTTTCTCCCACCAAGATAAAAACATGTTTACCATGGGATCACCCATTCACTTCAAACAGTAATGTAACTTTTGTGGGGCTTTGCAAAATTAGACATTATTCTTTGAGCACATACATTGTTTCAGGTACTGGACATTATTCTTTGAGCACATACCTTATTTTAGATAGTGTTTCAAGTAGTAGAGATAAATTAGTAACCAAAGCAGACAAACATCTCTGCTCTTGTGGAGCTCATAGTCTAAAATTTACTTGATTACTGTTAACATTCGATATTTCTCATATCTATTGATCTAAGGCAATCTTAATGAAAGTGTTTTGAGTGCCTGGAATAGATAAACTAGGTGAATTCTATAATGGAGCTATCAAATGCTCTTGTGTTTTCCAAAGAAAAGCAAAAGGAAGATAAGAACTCACATGCTCTGAAATCTCCAAGGAAGCTGCAATGGTGCTGAACAAGGCCTCCAAACTGAGAGTGCTTATAATCTGGAATGAATCCACCATACTTTATCTAGTTATACATCCATCAATAGTGAGCATGGCCTGATTCTAGAACATCCCTAGATTATGGGATGAGAACCAGCAGGGCTTCTCAGTCCAGCTGCAAGTTCCCTTTGTTTAGGTCCTGATAATCAGTGTATTCACACCACCATTCATAGACTGGAACTGTGTAAGAGGCTATTGTGGTTACATAAGTTCACATTTTAAGCATTGTAAACAAAAATATTTTGTAATAAGTGACATAATGATTATTGACTCATATACACTCTTTTAATAGTGATAACCTCTTGTTATTCTGTTAATGTTTCTTACATTTGAAATGTACTTCATCTTTATTTTCTCTTCCTTTGATGGCATTTACATGCATGTAGTTTTATTTTTTTTCTGTCTCATTTTATTTCTCAGTCACTTCATTTGTACCAGGCTGTCCTCAACACTAGTTTTTTCTTGAAGTACAATAATGTTTGTGACAGCAGTTGCAATGTAAATGACTAACACAGCTTTCCATAGGACTATCATGGTATCAGAAAATTGATATTTTAAAGTAGAAATTTGTATGCTTCAACAGTCTTTGCTGTATGTGAAAACCATGGAAAAAAATACCATAAAATGCTCTTAAAAATAGTCAACAAACTATAGCAAACTGGAATATCAAAATTTTACTCTCTTATAACCAATTCTATTAAGCAATACACATACAAACTGTCTGTATTAGAAACAAAGCTCTTTTGGTTGTACAGTAGACAGCCACAACCCCTGTTTTTAGAGATTATTTAAGAAGATAGCGCTTTCTCCTGAACACTTATAAAAAGACAATTTTGAGATTGTGAGGAGACATTTAATGTCATCTGGAGCCTACAGTGAGTGTCATTATGACTTTAGCACTAGTGCACACATAAAGTTATTCCTCGGTAAGTTTTAGGTTACAAGGATTTCTGAAGCCATTAAAAATACACAGATTTAAAAATACAAGGGATAATAAATTTATGTAAAGTGTTATTTCTCCAACATGATCCCAGGACCCCCTCTAATCCTGTCCTATGTTTATTTCATTCTTGTCATTCTCGTTACCATTCAAAATAAACAGCCAGGTCAACGATGATCTCTGTGTAGCCAAATCCAATGGTAGCTGCTAGATACTCTTCCCACTCAACATTTTAGCAACTCTTGGCATGGTTACTAGTTTTTCTGACTGGTAAAACTTTTTGACTTTTTCTTCTTTTTTTTCTTCCTTTGAGTCACTTATGGCTGCTCTTAATTTCCATTTTGGTTCTTCTTATTTTCCTCAAACTCTAAATTTAGGAGAACGTTTAAAAATTCTTCCAGCACCCACCACCCATCTATCTTTTCTCTCTCTGTCTTTAATATCTTTCTAGTTGATGTACTAAATTCCTATAACCTTAAGTATCATCAGTAGGCAATTGCATTCACTGAACTCTAGATTCAAGTATCCAACAGCTATTTTAACATCTCTATTGGCATGTAAAATAGACATCTCCAAATGATCGTGAAAAAAAGAATATTTTATATCCAAATATACCCTGTTTCTCAACTAGTTCTCCACTAGTCTCTTTTATCCTTTAGTAAACAGTAGCATGCTACTACTAGTGGCTCAAGGGCCATCTAGTGACTCCTATAGGTTATCTTTTCTCTCCTCCACATGACCACGTGTTAAAAGAATCATTAATTCTATCTTAACAAATACCCCAAATCTGCCACCACTTCCTAATGTGAACTTTTTTGCTTTAGTCTCAGCCACTGGCATGTTATACCTGGAATCGTTCTAATATTTCCCGTTTTGATCTCTTTACTTTCACTGTTATCATCCTATAATCATTTTTTACATAGTTATAAAAATGTCACTTTTAACATATATCTGACATGATTATTCTTCTGCTTAAATTCTCAATGGATTCCTATGCACTTAGAATACATTCAAACTTTTTACCAGGGACTGTTTCTAAATAATTTGATTTCTCTTTATTCGTCTTACCTTAACTTCTACCACTTTTTCTCTCACTGTATGCTGGTTTCAATGACCTTTCTGTTCCTAGAATGTGCCATATTCTTTCCTATATCAGGAACGTCCGCTTATATTCATGCTGCCTGGAATGTTCTTACCTCAATTCTCAGTAATGTCCCCTGTATTATTCGGTATTCACCTCAAATGTCTTCATTTCAGAGAAGATTTCCTTGTCACTTTGTCTAAATAGTCACTTATTCATCACTTTATTATTTAACCTTTTATTTTCCTCGTGATATATTACAATATAATTTTTTTAAAATTTATATGTGTTTATTTACTATTTTCTGTCTTTTTCCACTAGAAAATAATGGCCCCAGTCTCTAAACCTATGCCTAGCACATATTAGAGAAAAATTTGTTGAGCAAATGATTATCTGTGCTACTTAAGTTGCAAATTCCTGCCTAACCCAACAATACAGTCAACATTGTCAAAGCAGGAATGTTCCTAGAAATGTGAATAACAGGTAAGAAACTAAATAATATTTTTATGCAGTTTTGGAATTACTACTTTCCTCTAGATGAGACCAGAACCCAGTCAAGAAGAACTTCTAAAGTGTGCAGGCATATTATCTGTTTCCCCTTGAATTCTAACTTACTTCATGGAAGAGCTAGAATATATGGATGAGGGATAGATTTTTTGGGCTCTGTTTTCCAGTATTAGAACTGACCTTCCCCTGAATATTGGGGAGGCTGGTCTCCAGCTGGGCTCTGATTTAGAGTGACCGCAACTAGAATTCAGTGTGTCCCTCTGCTCTTATTTGATTCCCATGCTAAATTCTTGGATCCTCGAGGGGAAACTAGAAGCTTTCTTAAGTGACTGTGGGGAGGACGTAATAGGTGATCCATGCCTTGCTATTCATCTTGCTCTATTGTTGTTAGTTGCCTTCAGCTCTCTTGGTTTGATGCCCACAGCTTTGGCCAGAGTTTCAACTCTGCCTGAGCATTATTCAATTGACATAGAACTCTAAATAAATACTGTCTCCTAGATATATTAGCTGTTTTAATAAGAATATAACTCATCAGGTTATATTCACTCTGTGTCTGTATGAAAAGTTGATAGAAATGTTATTTAGTCAACAAGAATATTAAGATATTTATTTTATCATTTGCTTCTCAGAGCTTGTTCCTAAGATTAATCGAATTTTATATATTTGTTAGAAATATATTCTGAAGTATTTTACTCTCATCTTTTGCTCTTTTATCTTTGTCCAGTGAAAATAAACATCATTCAAAATACCAATTTTAAATAAAATTAAGAAGCAAAAATGCAACAAACAAAATACCAATTTGAGTATAGAGCTTATCTAGTAAATATCTATTGGGCATCTAATTTGTGCCTGTTTTTCTGTCAATAATCTATTCATCCATTAATGTTCAATTCAAAGTCACCGGTGGGACCTTTCTTAATTTGTGTAGGCAGCTGGTTTCTCCGCTGCTTTGAAACAAAAAGCTCTGTAATTTTTTGGAGCATTTATTACATTTCCTGAAATTTTGTATATGTTTATCTCACCTATCTAACCTGTAAGATTATTAAAGAGAATCTTTTTTCCAAATCTCCAGTATTTAGCACAACAGTTGACAAAAAAGTATAGTCATGTGCTATATAACAATGTCTTGGTCAATGCCTGACTGTCTAGGACAGTGATTTCATAAGATTATAATGGAGCTGAAAACTCCTATTGCTAGGAATGTCTTGATGATCTTGGCCCCTTGTAGGCCTAGGCTAATATATATGTTTGTGTCTTGGTTTTAAACAAAAAAGTTTAAAAGTAAAAAAAGTATATATATTTAATAGTAGAGAAAAACTTATAGAATAAGACTATAAAAAAGTTAAATTTGTATCTTTTTTGTATATTTTCTAAAGATAATTTTGTATCTTTATTATTGAAGAAAGAAAAATATATTTTCATAAATTTAGTGTAGCCTAAGTGTACAGAATTCATAAGGTTTACAGTAGTGTACAGTAATGTCCTGGGCCTTCACATTTAATCACCACTCACTGACCCACTCAGAGCAACTTCCAGGCCTCCAGGCTCCATTCATGGTAACTACCCTATACAGTTGTACCATTTAAAAAATCTTTTATACCACATTTTTACTGTAATTTTCTATGTGTAAATACACAAATACTTCCCGTTGCTTTATAATTGCATATAGTATTCAAGAATGATGTCCAAATTCACTGGATGAAGGAGATAGCTGATTAATTTTAATAGAAACGAATCTAGTAGTTAAAAGTAAAGGACAGGAGTTTTTTTTTTTTCTTCAGAAAATTATAATGACATCAAATGAAGGAGATAAAAGATCTAATCTGAGAGTTAAGGAGAGATGTCAAAGACTCTTAATGAATCAAAAAAGTGGGGTAGATTAGATTAGTTATTAAATTAGTGGCACTGTAGATTACTTGCACAGCTGGCTCTTCCAAATTTCAGAGCAGCTATTTGTCTTTGGCCCTTCTTCAGGGCTCTGATTGCCTTTGCTCTCTCTGCCCCTCTCTCTTATTTTCCCATGACTGCATCTGCCCGGTCATGCAGTAGCCTCCAGTCTGTCAGCTGTAAGGTTAGGAAACAATGCCTATAAAATTAATTTACCAAATTATATTGATAACTGTTTGATTTTCTTGCTGTCTTTCCCATGTTTTACTTGGGATCACTGACTTTAATACCAATAAATATTTAATTGTTTGAGGTACTCTTAATCCCTAAAAGTGATCAAGGGAGACAGCAATTTCCCTGCTCAAGTGCCAAGTAGCTCATTAGGCTGATATTGATTTGTAGCCAGCTATGGATGAATGGTGGCAGAATTTCCATTATTGGTGCTAAGGGTCTTAGCTATGAACAATTTAAACTTGCGGTGGAGAAACATAATCTTTATTCAAAGAGAATTTTTCTAATTTCCTGATAACCAACTTGTGGAGACAAAGGCAGTCACTGTGACCCACTAAAAGGCTTATTGTGCAAGTAGAATCTTGTTGGATGACTTTTGTCATATGCTGTAGGACAGTTTACTTTTATAACCACCTGCTACCTCTTCCTTCTCCAGGGGATTGCTGAAGAGTGAAAATAAATTGTTTATTATGGAATTTGTAGAAATTAAGAAACCAAGATTTTTCTTTCATGTTTATTAAACAAGACCACTAAAGATATTGACTAGAGAATGCTGTGTGCTATTTCAATTACATTTGTTTTTCTTTTGTTAATAGGAATTTTGATTCTTCAAGGAAGTGGCTCACATTTAATTTTAGGTGACCTGAAATAAATAACAAACATATGGTTATGAATTGCATTGGGTCATTTTCTCAAAAACATGTACATTTTCTGCATTTTAATGGCAAATATTGGCTTAAAAATATATTTAGTTCAAGGACTGGGAAACCATCTGCTCAAGAACATTGAGTACCTGTAGACGTGAAAAGAAAGCAAAGGTCTTTAGTGATAAGTATTAGCTGAAGGATTTTTTTCCCTTGAGCAGTCCTCTGGGATCCAATTTAATCTCCAGTATAGACTCTCTCTCCTCAATTTATCTATTACTTGACACACCATCCACTTTGTTTTTGGTATGATGCAATGATAGGGGTCACTGTTATAGGTGAAGCGTGAAGCCTTTAAAATTTTACTATAATGTGATGCTTGAGAGCTAAATTTGGAGTTTTAGTATTAGGAAAATTACATGGTTCTCTAAGGACTAAACTGAAATCTATTTTAAACTGTAGGCCAACTTCATCTACTATGATCTCAACCTTGGTTACTCTGAGTCAGTCTAGAATGCAGTTATTGACAATAGCATAAAGTGTTACAAATACTTTGTAAACAATATTTTAATAACATAGGGATTGTTTCTATTACATCAAACAAAGGAGGGATTTAAAGCACTATGCTGGTTAGATCACGGAAGGGCACGTATATATCTCTGAGTGGGCACACACGACAGTATCTACCAGAGAAAAACATTAAAACAAATTGAAACTGAAAGGAGCCAAATGGGGACATGGCTAGCATTTTTTCCCCTTGAAATTATGAATTCCAAACTGCAAACTTAAACTATGATTGTAACTATGTGTACTTACCACATATTTCATCTTCAATTTTATTCTGACTTTACCTTCTTGTTTAATTTTTCGTCAGGAAGGGGAGTTGTAAGAAGAGATTCACTTACTGGAATAGGAAAATTATATCTAAGCCATGGATATCTTTGATATCTTCGAAATGGAAATGGGAAATAGGGGTAAGGGAACACTAAAAACCCTGAAGATAATTCATCGCTGTCACTGATCTGTTGAAAGAAAGAAATTAAAGGGTTTAGTTTACTTTTTACAAAGAAGAGAAACAAAACAGTTTTGCTTTTTAAATAATGGGACTTCATTTTTAGGAAGAGGTTTTAGAAGCTATAAAATTGTTTATTCTTTCTGTGTGTGCTATGGACAGAGAGTTGATTACTTTGCATCATTTAAAAATTATTTAGAGATACTCATGTTCCTGTATCTTTCCACTTAAAGCTAAATATTTTCTGGCAATCACTTCTTTTACCCACAAGGCCAAGATGAATGTGGTGTTGAGGTGCCATAAAACGTCTCCCTTTGCCTTCATACAAGGTCTTTACCCAAACCACATGTTGGAAACAACCTCTCTCTTTCAGTATCTCAGTTCTTTCTTCCTGCTTTCCCTCTCAATTATCTGTTCCAATCTCTATTACTTTTGATATTCTTGACTCTCTGTTTGTAGTTTTTGCGATAAAATCATGCTTTCCAGATAATAAGATTTTCATAAATAAAAACAAATCTTTAAACAAGATTTAAAGTTTTGCAAACAAATCTTGTTTAAAGATTTGTTTTTATTTATGAAAATCTTATTAATCTTTCCCTCTGCAAATTTTATTTTCTTTTTGTTAAATAATTTTAGATAATTGTTTAGACCCAAATAATCCATGAGCGAATTTGCCACTGGGAGGATCTTCAAAGCTGGCCTACATCTCTTAATGCTTGGGTTTCATTTTTTACTTTCTTTGAAATGAATTTTATAAAGCTAAGGCAAAGTGGAGGCCTGCACAGTTATGAGCATTTATTAGTCTAGATAAATCTAGTAAAAAATATTGTAACCCAAATAATCACAGAGCAATTAAGATTTCAATCCAATTCTTACCATGATTTGAGATGTGGAGATAATTCCCTTTCTACGAGCACAGCTCAAATCCCTGAAGTCTAAACCTCAGTTGAGTGCTAATACCAAGAGCTCTTTAGGAATGTCTCCACTGTTTGGGAGGTGTAGATAAATGAATATCTTTAACAACAGTTATGAATGTTTTACATGTAAAACTTGCATGTAAAAAAGAGAAAAAGTAACTTACACTTCTTTTTTCACGGTCCTGGCCTTCAGAGACCTAAAAGTAAAATAGTGAAATTAATTAAACTCATGTTTATGAAAACACACAAGTAAATATATATATACACATGAGGAAAATAATTTGACAATGTATTATTAATATTGTTTCATAATAACCATTTTTAAAATATCCAGACTTAGTCTAGGAAATGTAGAAATAATTTTCCTGAAAAGTCTTAATATGTATTTTTAAATGGCTCAAACTCACCACTACACCAAGGATATGTGGAACTGAATTATGTGCTAAACAGTGTATGACTTATAATATTTTCTGGAATATAATGACAAAAGGGCAGGTGTTAGGTATTCTTACAGAATACAGTATGTGAAGTAGAAAAAACCCTTAAATTCATGAATCAAGACAAAATATACAGTCATGCATTGCCTAACAACAGAGATAAGTTTGAGAGATGTAGTTCAGCCATTCCATCATGCAGACATCACAGAGTACACTTACAGAAACCTAGATGTTGTAGCCTACTACATACCTAGGCTATATAGTATAGTCTTTTGCTCCTAGACTACAAAGCTGCATGGCATATTACTATCCTGAATACTGTAAGCAGTTGTAACACAATAGTAAGTATTTGCATATAAAAAAATCTAACATAGAAAAGGTACGGTAAAAAATACAGTATAAAAGATGGAAAATAGTGCACATGTATAGGTTACTTGCCATAAATAAACCTTTTAGAACTGGAATTGCTCTGTGTGAGTTAGTAAGTGAGTGGTGACTGAATGTGAAGGCCTAGGACATTAATGTTTACTCCTGTGGACTTTGTAAACACCGTACACTTATGCTACACCAAACTTATGAAAGCATATTTTTCTTCCTTTGATAATAATTTAACCTTAGCCTTATTATAACTATTTTACTTTAACTCTTTTGTAATAACACTTAGCTTAAAACAAAACAATTTCACAGCTGTACAAAAATACTTTCACTCTTTATATGTTTTTTACTCTTTCTTTTTTACTTTTAAACTACTTTACTTAAAACTGAGACACAAACATGTGCATTAGCCTAGGCCTACTCAGGGGCAGGATCATCAATATCACTGTTTTCCACTTTCACATCTTGTCCTACTGGAAGGTCTTCAGGGGCAGTAACACACATGGAACTATCATCTCTCATGACAATAATGCTTTCTTATGGAATACATCCTGAACAACCTGCCTGAGGCTGTTTTACAGTTAACTGTAAAAAAATAGTAGAAGGAATAAACTCTATAATAATGATAAAAGCATAGTACAATAAATACACAAGCCAGTAACATAATTGTTTATTATCAGTATATTAGGCACTGTGCATATTTTTTTGTGCTCTACTCTTATATGACTGGCAGAGAGTAGGTTTGTTTATACCAGTATCACCACAAACACATGAAACACATGACTTAATTCATTGCCCTATGACATTATGATGGCTACAATGTCATTAGGCGGTTGGAGTTTTTCAGCTTCATTATAATCTTTTTTTTTTTTTTTTTCCTTAAGAGATGGGGACTTGCTATGTTGCCCAGGCTGGTCTTGAACTTGTGGGATCAAGTGATTCTCCTGCCTTGACCTCCTAAATTACAGAGATTACAGACATAAGCCACTGCACTTGGTAGCTCTGTTATAATCTTATGGGACAACCCTTGTATATGTGGTTCCTGGTGACAGAAATATGCAGTACATGTCTGTACATAAATATTTTGGAATGTAAAAATGGATACTTACTGGGAAACTAACAGCCACTGCCAAGATGGCTGTGATCAGAAGGAGAACTTTCCTCATCTGCAAAATGGAGCAATTAAATAAAATAAAAAATAAGAACTTTCATTTCATTCAGAAATATCCTAGAAGTCAGCAAAAGACCACGGATTCAAAAGATCCAGTTACAGTACAAATTTTTTAACAAATAACTCTTTGAGTTTGAGCAATCACTTACAATCTTAGTGCATCAATCTATTTGTTAATAAAGAACTTTTTTTTTAGGTCAAATCAAAGGAGCTCTGTAATTTCACAATTATAGTACACCAATTGCTTTAAAAATAAACATTCACATATTAAGAATAATAATTCCTGTGTAACAAAACTATATGTGTATTCCTTAACTTAAAATAAAAAATAAAAGAATACTTCTATGTACTTGATAATGAAAGTAAAGTTTCTGGAAGAAATAATGCCTTGGTGTATACAGACAATATTAGTTTGGAAGTAAGCAGTTATTTAGTGATCTTTGAGAATCTACATGAAAGTAATATAGGTGACAGATTTATTTGCACTGGTCTTAGGCAACCCCCCAAAAATTCATGATGCGAAGAAGGATCTTTTCTCATGCCTGCTAACATATAATCCATCCTGCAGTCCAGGGATCAAAGAGTAATTTTGACTTGCAAGTTTTATTATTTAATGAATAATATAGGACTTTTCCAAAGCATTTTATTGTATTTTAATTTTCACTGTAGATCTCTTACTATATCACACAGTGTTAAAATGTGTCAGTTACAATATTGTTAATATTATATTTGAGAAAACTGAGCGAAATTAAAGATTTATTCAAAATTATACAATAGAGTGTACAATAAAATACAGAACTTTTGCATTTAAAAATATTTATTATTAATACAATAAATGTATATATTACTTGATTTCAAATAATAATGGGAAATTTTCTGTATGGGATGGCATCATTAGGCATTAATCCTCTTAGTCATGGTGTGAATGCATTATATACTAAAGAATATGTGGAAGGATCTGGGAAAGGCAATCAAGTTGAAAGTGGGCAATTTCTTGAAGTTTCCCTCATATTTATTAATTTATTAGTTTATAACATTTTTCTTGATAACTGACTGTGAGACGTTATTCTAGGTGTTGTCTATACACAGATACACCTCTTTTTATTGTACTTCATATATTGTATTTTACTAATTGAGAGAAAAGTTTTGGCAATCTGGCATCCAACAAATCTATCAGCACCATTTTTCCAACAGCATGTGCTCACTTTGTGTCTCTGTGACATATTTTGGTAATCCTGGCAATATTTTACAGTTTTCAGTATTATAAGATACCTTAATATCTGTAAGATATTATTATAAAGCTATAATATAAAGCTATAATAAGATTTTATTATATCTTCTATGGTGATCTTTGGTGTTACTTTGATCTAATTATTTTGGGGTGTTATGGCAAAAATAAATGGCAAACTTATTTGATAAATATTGTATATGTTTTGATTGCTCCACTGACTGGCCATTCCCCCAGTTCTCTTTTTCTCTCTTCAGTCTTTTTTATTTCCTGAGATACAGGAATATTAAACTTGGACCAGTTAATAACCCTACAATATCCTCTAATGTTCTAGTGTTCTAGCACTAATGTTCTAGTGCTATAGTATAATACCCCAGGTAAAGTCTCCTACTTTACATTAAAAAGTAAAAATGATTTAGTGAAGAAAGAATATCAAAAGACAAGAAAAGCTGAAAGCTAGGATCTTGCAACAACTAGTTAGTCAAGTTGTGAATGCAAAGGAAAAATTTTGAAGGAAATTAAAAGTGCTACTACAATGAACACAGGAATGACAAGAAAGCAAAAGAGTCTTGTTTCCAATATGGAAAAAGTTTTAGTTGTCTGGATAGATCAAACCAGCCAGCACATTCTCTTAAGCAGGAGCCTAATATAGAGCAAGGCCTTAATGCCCTTTAACTCTATAAAGACTGAGAGATGTGAAGAAACTGCAGAAGAAAAGTTGGAAACTAGCAGAGGTTGGCTCATGATGTTTTAAACAAAGAAGCCTTCTCTATAACACAAAAGTGCAAGATGAGCAAAAAACGTTGATATAGAGGGTGCAGCATTATCCAGAAAATCTAAGAACACTGATGAAGGTGTCTACAATAAATAATAGATTTTTAATATGGATGAAACGGTCTTATTTTGGAAAAATATGCCATCTAGAACTTTCATAGCTAAAGAGAAGAAATCAATGCCTGGCATCAAAATTTCAAAGGACAGGTTGACTCTTTTTAAGGGATATAGCTGGTTTCTTAAATTGAAACCAATGGTCATTTATCATTTCAAAAATCCTAATGCCCTTAAGAATTACACTAAATCTATTCTGCCTGTGCTCTGTGGATGGAACAACAAAGCCTGGATGGCAGTACATCTAGTACAGCATGGTTTACTGGATCTTTTCAGCTCCCTTCTTAGGAAAAAAGATTTTTTTTTTTTTTTTTTTTTTTTTTTTTTATGCTTCAGGGTTATAGGAACACTTGGAAAACATTTTCTGCATCCTGACTGCAATGGGAGCGTTTTCTCTGCAAGAAGTTTTTTTTTTTTTTTTTTTTTTTTTTTTGCAAAATACTACTATTCATTGACAATGCACCTGAGCTCCCAAGAACTCTGAAGCAGGTGTACAAAGAGATGAATGCTGTTTTCATGCCTGCTAACATAACAGCCATTCTGTAGCCCATGGATCAAAGAGTAATTTTGACGTTCAGATTTTATTATTGAATGAATAATAAATGAATATTATTGAATGAATAATAAATCACAGTGATTTCTTTGATGAGTATGGGCAAAGTAAATTAAAAACCCTCTGTAAAAGATTCACCACTCTAGATGCCATCAAGACCATTTATGACTCATAGGAGACCAAAATATCAACATTATAGGAGTTCGGGAGAAGTTGATTCCAACTTTTGTGGATGACTTTGAGGGATTCAAGGCTTCAGTAGAGGAAGTAACTTGCAGATGTGGTGGAAATAACAAGAGAACTAGAATTAGAAGTGGAGTGCGAACATGTGACTTAACTACTTCAATCTAATGGTAAAACTTAAATGAATGAAAAATTGTTTTTTATGGATGAGCAAAGAAAGTGGTTTCTTGAGATGGAATCTCCTGGTGAAGATGCTGTGAATATTTTTGAAATGACAGCAAAGGATTATTTTAAATACCAAATAATCTAATAATTTTGAGAAGACAGGAATGTAAAATTCCAGTCAAGTTCAGCCTTCTACAGGCAGATCGTTAGTGTAGGAAATCAACAGCAAAAATTATACAAACACACACACATGCATACACTCACACATACTCCTCACAGACACACACATACATATACATTGTCTAGTTTCTATGTGCAAAGCATTGTTCCGGTAGTTTTCAAGAATACAATGATAAACCATGATTTCTTCCATGTGAGACTTCCATATGGAAGACAGAGATAGATTATTTCTATAATGTAAAACAAAGCATGATATATACCATATGTAGAAATTGCAAAATATTGAGAGTATTTAGAAGAAGAAAGAAACAGGTCGAGGAGATAGTTTTGGAAAGGATAGAATTCAAGGAGGGAGTTTACAATATAATTTCTTTCAACTGGTTTCAAAAAGTATTCAAAACCACATTAAGCAAAGAAGTAAATATACCACATCACAGACTCTTCCAGATCTTATCTGGGAGTCAGGACATAGCATAATTACCGGCTATTCCTTTTATTTTTATACTTATCAAGTCATGATACCCACAGCAGTTTATTGCTGTGTGCTACAGCATAATACCCCAGATAATCAAATGCATCTTCCTGGAGAATTTTATTCAAGAATTTACAGGAAAGGCAAATAACTTTTACATTAAAATTAACTTAAAATGTTATAGAATGGAATGTAAATACTGCATATATTTTAAAGATAAAAGTGGAGGCCAAAGAAATTGGCACTTGCTTAGACTTTGGAGAATCTCTGGCAGTGCATGTTCCCTCTCTTTGCTGACCTGATGGCACAAATTTCAAAATAAACCTGAGGCTCTGTTCTCATTCTGTCCGCACGCTCTCCCACCAGTGCTCTACTCCTGCAAAGATTTATTTATGATCACTCTAAAATAAATATTTACTACAGCAGGATGATGTTTAAAAAAATGTTTGCAAACATAACACTAAAAAGTCTACAACTTCAAGCTTGTAGTCTACAACTTCAAGCAACTATTAAATGATAATCTCAATAATTTTTTATGGTTTATGTAAAAATATATGCTATGTATATCTATATTTATAATTAGATAAACAATATTAGTTTACAATAATATTTAAGACCTTTTTTTACCTCAAACTTTTCAGTCAGTTCTTTCTCTCTGAGGCTGTTAGGAGAAACGGCAAGTGACTGGCCCTGGAATATTACAACTGTTTTATATACTCAAAGGTATAATGGAATGGAGACATCTGTGGTTTGAAGGCCTCTCCCCTAGGATCAATTATTACTCATCAGCTATCACAGTATGTTGAAATTGGGGAATAACCAATGTTTAGTTTCATGAAACTACCTAATAGTTACTACCAAATACCAAAATCTCTTTTTTTTAAAAAATTTTCTCCAGATTTTGATTCTTATATATTTGAGCTTATCACTTTAAATGTTGTTGCTCCATTCTCTACTCTCACAATTTTTTCCTTTAATTTCCACAATTTAAAATACCTCCAAGCATCTTACTAGTGCTGATTATAATCTATTGAAAAGCAGATTTGGTAGTGCTGGAATTTTAAGAAAATAAAAAATCTAAATATTGTTAAAGATGAGATTAAAATCTTTTGCATGATTCTGCTTTCAGCGTCTTAATTTTAGTTTTTAGAGCTTCATAGATGAGTGAATTGTCTTTTTGGAGCATTACAGCATCTTGTTTACCTTATACAACACTGTACTCTGTTTTTCAACTAAATTAAGTGCTGGACTATGAACCAGAGCCCACACATTCAAGAATTACCATAACTATGCTTGCATATTGTATATGTCATTGTAAGGAGTCATAAAATTTGAGCTTTAACTCATTTGAGAGCTTTCAAGAATATTGTATTATTGAATTCAAATTTCTGCTTCAAAAGACGTTATATAGTCCAGATTGTAGTAGCGGTGTGTGAAAGTCCCTTTTCTTCTTTTTATTTTTTTCTAGGAATCAGTTATTAAGGGAACTCAGAAAAATAATAACAGCTAAGTTTTTTTTGAGGATTTTAAGCACTGAAGCACAAATTTAAATGCTTTATATATATAATATAATACAATCCCCCAAACAACCACCTTATGAGGAAAGTATTATGAGCAACACCATCTTATTTTGAGACTGAGAAGCAGAGAATATTGATAATCAGTGTGGGTATTATAACTAGTCTCTGGCAGAGATGGAATTGAGCACCAGCACCAGTTGGTTCTAAAACCTACATTTTTTTTTTTATTATTGTACTTTAATATCTGGGGTACAAGTGCAGAATGTGCATATTTGTTACATAGTTATACATGTGCTATGGTGGTTTGCTGCATCCATCACCCTGTCATCTACGTTAGGTATTTCTCCTAATGCTATCCCTCACCTAACCTCCCATCCCCTGACAGGCCGCAGTGTGTGATGTTTCCTTCCCTGTGTTCATGTGTTCTTGTTGTTCAAGTCCCACTTATGAGTGAGAAAATGCAGTGTTTGTTTTTCTGTTCTTGTGTTAGTTTTCTGAGAATGATGGCTTTCAGCATCATCTATGTTCCTGCCAAGAACATAAACTCATCCTTTTTCATGGCTGCATAGTATTCCATGGTATATATGTGCCACATTTTCTTTATCCAGTCTATTATTGATGGGCATTTGAGTTATTTCCAAGTCTTTGCTATTGTGAGTAGTGCTGCAATAAACATGAGTGTGCATATGTCTTTATAATACAATGATTTATAATCATTTGGGTATATCCTGGTAATGGAATTGCTGGGTCAATTGGTAATTCTAGTTCTGGCTCATTGAGGAATCACCACTGTCTTCCACAATGGTTGAACTAATTTACACTCCCACCAACAGTGTACAAGTGTTATTTCTCCACAGCCTCTCCAGCATCTGTTATCTCCTGACTTTTTAATGATCACCATCCTATCTGGCATTGGATGGTCTCTCATTGTGGTTTTGATTTGCATTTCTCTAATGACCAGTTATGATGATGAGCTTTTTTCATGTGTTTGTTGGCTACATAAATGTCTCATTTTGAGAAGTGCCTGTTCAATATCCTTTGCCCACTCTTTGATGGAGTTGTTTGTTTTTTTTCTTGTAAATTTGTTTAAGTTCTTTGTAGATTCTGGATATTAGCCCTTTGTCAGATGGGTAGACTGCAAAAGTTTTCTCCCATTCTGTAGGTTGCCTGATCACTCTGATGATAGTTTCTTTTTCTGTTCAGAAGCTCTTTAGTTTAATTAGATCCCATTTGTCAATTTTGGTTTTTGTCACCATTGCTTTTGGTGTAAAACCAACATTTTAAACTAGTGCCTTATACTGCCACTGTAACATAAAGCTAAAAAAATCAGCACAAAGCAGGAGAAACATCAAACTTTCTTTACCTATAACTTAACATTTAATCTTATCTCAGTGATTTGAAGAAAACAGCCTGAAGAAACTTAATATATTAAACCTGGAATGTTATTGTATATTGGTTTATATGTTGACCAATTTGGGCTCATAGTACATTTCCCCAGGGGATGACAAGTGTGTGTGTGTGTGTGTGTGTGTGTGTGTGTGTGTGTTATCCAGACAGGTGTATGTATTCATGTATTATCCACTTCCTTACCTAAAACCTGTCTTTCAGTTTATTCTACTTCAATTTATTTTATCTGAAATTTCTCTAATGGAGATTGTCAATTGCCATTGAATTGTGAAAACCATAAATGATTTTTTGTCCTTGTGTTATTTCACTTCTTTTAACTGTGACTATTCCCATTTAGAAATCTAGTTTTCTCTTCCTTGGCTTTGTTAAGCCAATTTTTCATGTTCTTTTTCTTCTAGTAGCAACAATAGTCTTATTTTCTGATTCACTTTTCTTGATTTATTATACGTGACAATTTGTCTTTTTAGTCTTACATTAATCTACTTCTGACTCCTTAAGCTATGCCTTCAGCTAAAACTCTTCTCTAATTACTCCAAGTCTTGTATCCAACTGAATAATCCATTTAGAAGTTTGATGGCACATCAATCCAACATATCCAAAACCTAGCTTACTATTTTTCCCTCTTAATATCATCCTCACTTGTATTTAATCTCTCAGCTGATGATCATCAATTACTTGTTTATCCAAGCAAGAAATCTAAGACTCATACTATTTTCTTCTTGTGCCTTCTCTTCCACCTCAAATGGTCATTAACTTTTTCCTTCTTGTAATGCCCTGGAACAAATCTCTTCCGTATTCTTCGTATTTTCCTTAGTTTAGTTTAGGTTCTCATTCTCTCCTAGAGTGTCACAGTAGCCTCTTAATTAGAGTCCCTGTCTCCAGTATTATTCTTCTTCAATCTATCTTCCTCAGTAATGCTACAATGACCCTTAAAGTGGTTTTCAAAATTTTAAAAATTAAAGCCACAGTAAAAGGCATTATGTATCATAACTCAGTACACACACACACACACACACACACACACACACACACACTGAAACAAGGGTTTAGTAAAATATTTTTTAGCTTGTTTACATGAGGAACATACTGACATTTTTAATTTTTTCAGATATGTTCTATTGTAATCTAATTTTTTACACATCTTTCATTTATTCTAATTTATATCACTTAAATGTTAGTAGTGACCCACAACATTCATTTCTCAATGGAAAGAGAAGGATTTAAATAGTGGCAGAATGCTAACAATCTAGAAAATGAAATGAACTGCTCAGTGTATTATTCTTACTCATTTGAAGGCTTAAAATATTTTACAATAAAATATTTGGAAAAATGATTTTTTTCTGAAACATTTTCTTTCTCATTGGCTTATAAGCTCCATTAGAGCAAGGATGATACACTTTAAATTCTTAGGTGTTGGATACCTAGCATAATGGTTGCCCTGTAATAGGTAATCAATAAATATTTGTGTTCAAAGAATATGCATTTGACTAGTTCCTAATATACTTGGAAAAACCGAAAGGAATCACTTTTTGGAAGGGATAAGAAGATAAGAGGACTCTAATCTGGAAAAAGAAAGCCTAATTTGTATGAACAATTGGAAGTTGCTATAATGGAGTTCACTGGACAACTGCCCAATACTTTCTGTTGCTATTGTTTATAATATAATTTTGTACCAATGGATAAAAAATATGACTTAGTATGGAAATATTTATCTCAGAACTAATGTATCAAAAGCATTCTTTTTCAGTTACATAAAAATATAGTTACAGTTTGCAGCAATTAAGCCTGAGCCTTATCCATGTGCAAACATGTAGGCAAACTATGAGACTCTGTTTTCATACATTTGGTGTATACCTAGAGACATTTAAAATATTTAGTTTAACATGTTGACTCCATAATATTAAATGTTGTGAACATTGCAGATAGTAAATAATGATAGCTAGATAGAAAGGAATATTTCTGTCTTAGCCATGTATTTATCTTAAAATAAAAATTTGCTAGTTTTTTTTTTAAGGACAATCTCCCTTTACAGATTATTTAAAAAGTGAATCTGAGTAACTGAGAAAGAGAATAAACAGTTTTCATTGACTTGTCTAGTTATCAGTTACACTTGAAATGACCTTTGGTCATTTGTCTAGTTATCAGTTACACTTGAAATACATTTTCAAGGTGAAGCTGTCAACTCAACTCTGGATTTGTAGAAGGTTTGTATTATTTTCTTCAGAAAAGTACTTTGATAGAAAAACCTAGCACAAAAAATCTATACATTTCTTATGTTAGTATGTCTTTCCTGTATAGAACTGGATTCTGGTGAGTACTTTTTGCTTTCTTGATCTTTGGCTTCCATTTGTGTTGGCTCACAGGTAGTTCCGATCAAGCCAGGAGGTTGTTGCATAAATCTGTGGCTATCCTATTACTAAAATTCTAGCCACCATGAGGCAGTAGGAATAATGAAGCCAAGGATGGATAGCTCTAAGCTAAATGAGTTAGGATTTCACAGGTAAGACTGTGTTTAGATATTTTGATCTTCCTCTTTATTAGTTGTAGGTGGACAAATCAGGCTTTCTGAATCTCAGTTTTCATCTGTAAAGTGAATTGTCTCTGGAATTGAGAATAAAATGAAATGAAATGTATGAAAGCATTAATCATGTGTCTGACAGCGTTAATGGTGGTTTCAGCAGCATCAGAAGCACTGGCTTAGGATATACTTTAAGTGTAGCCTTGAGTAGATCAGACTTCTTGCTGCCACACATTTTCAGGGGTCCTCAGATACTTAGGTTCCCTGGCTAATATAAAGATATATAAAAGCAAATTAAGTAGTAATTGGAATAAGATGGGGCTTAATATGTTAGTTAATATGTTAGTTAACATATTAAGCCCCTATCATAACTAACTTAATATGTTAGTTAACTAACATATTAAGCCCCTATCTTATTCCAATTACTACTTAAGTAGGAGAATTTTGAAACCAAGCAGTATCAGGTGAGAGTAATTATTCTTTCTGGTTGGCGATCTGGTAATGTGACCTCCACATAACTTCCAAGTATTGTCTAACTGAATTATGCAGTAGAAGCTGCTGTTGCTTTCTTGTGTTAATGTTAATTCAAATGGCAAGAATGCAAAATATAGAAAAGACTAACAGGATAAAAGTTATAGCTACAAACATCCCCTCTGCAAATTCTTCCACACATGATTGCTCTTAAAAGGGCAAAGGCAATCAAAGGAACAGCAATCAGGATGTTTCACCGGAAAGAGAAGTTGTGAGTGGTTTCATAGGAAAGAAGTTGGAAATGTCATATGAAAAATTCGTAGGTCTATTTTGGGGGTAATCAGATGGCAGAAATTAAAAACTAATATATTAAAGTATTAAAATACTCTTTATAAGAAAAAACTTTTTAAAGATTGAAAACATCCATCTATGCAGATATTCAAGGAGAGGATAGGTGACCACAGGCTGAATTATAGCAGAGGGGATTTTTGTGTAGTCATTGGAATTTATTAGATGAACTCTCTCTACCCTTTCAACCATAATATTCTCAGACTGGGTGTTACAAGGAAAAGAATTATCTACTGGAAGAGGTTAAGCAACTTGCTAAATCCAAAGGCACCATCATCATTAAAGGATTAGACATTAGTACTAGGGAAATGCCCACTGTGGGAAGCCTTAGCAGTAGACTAACTCACTACTACATCAATAAGAGAGCAGAAATATTTTGTTTCACATCTTTTGGCCTACAGAGTTTGCAGAAATTCAACACATGTATATCTTTGTGGCAATCATTCCCTGCTATGAATTGAAAACTGTGATAAATGATCTGACCTTTACCAGGCTTGCATATATGTTAATACTAAGGAGAAATTTTAATTTTAAAAAGTTTGTGAGAGACTTTCTAAGAGAATAAACACAAATTAATCCATGAATTCTCATTAAAGCCTCTCCTAAAATTATGTGTTAAATTAAAAGTGAACTTAGTGTCTGTGGATTCCTGCAAAATAATTAGAACCCTGTGTGTCAATGTTGTAGCATCTGAAGAGGTTTCTACAGATCGCATACTTGGCCCCAGTTGTAAAAAGGGATGTGGTTACAGAGTTCTCATGCCCAGATTTTATACTAACAAGTGCCGGAGCCACAGCCAGACAGCCGTATGTCCCCATACTGCTCACTGAAATGGGCCTGCTTACAGGCTTACATTGGCGCCAACTATGTGCTTCATAAATATTGAGTGAAGGATTTAAGCTCCTCAGTACCTGCCTTGGACATTTCTTGGTAATTTTGTCATTTATACCATAGCTTGAAGCCTGAAGGGCAACAGCTGAGAAGCCATGCTTGTTAACTGTCCCCCATACTCATAACATACGATTTTACCAGTATAATTTGAATGTGTATCAAGTTTTTTTTATTATTATACTTTAAGTTCAGGGGTACATGTGCAGATCGTGCAGGATTGTTATGTAGGTATATACATGCCATGGTGGTTTGCTGCATTCATCCCACTGTCACCTACATTAGGTATTTATTCTAATGTTATCCTACTCCATTCCCCCCACATCCTGCTATATCTCTCCTGGTCCCCCCACTCCCCACCAGGCCCCAGTGTGTGATGTTCCCCTCCCTGTGTCCATGTGTTCTCATTGCTCAATACCCACTTATGAGTGAGAACATGCAGTGTTGTATCCAGTTTTATTAAAAATTAGAAATTCCATTTGACCCAGCAATCCCATTACTGGGTATATACCCAAAGCATTATAAATCATTCTATTATAAGGACACATGCACACGTATGTTCATAGTTTTCCTAAACTTCCCTTTCCCTTAGCAAAATATATAATTTCTCTATTTAAAACTAATATTGCGGCCGAGCATGGTGGCTCACGCCTGTAATCCCAGCACTTTGGGAGGCTGAGGCAGGCGAATCATGAGGTCAGGAGTTTGAGACAGCCTGGTCAATATGGTGAAATCCCGTCTCTACTAAAAATACAAAAATTAGCCAGGTGTGGTGGTGGACACCTGTAGTCCCAGCTATTTGGGAGGCTGAGGCAGGAGAATCTCTTGAACCTGGGAGGTGGAGGTTGCAGTGAGCTGAGATCACACCACTGCACTCCAGGCTGGGCAACAGAGAAAGGCTCTGTTTCAAAAACAAAACAAAACAAAACAAAACAAAACAAAACAAAACAAAAACAAAAACAGAAACTAATATTGCTTTAAATATAAAACCACCAAAAATTAAAGACCCCCTTCTATACACTATCATATAGTTTTTCTTTATTGTTTCACTAGAACATAAGTATTTTGATATAAAACATGGTTCACTGTACTGGTGCCATGTGTGTATTACACAGAGCTCTGGCAACAGTCTTCCTGTTACTCTCCTGAATAGACATTTTTCTCAGTTGCAAGCTTCTTTTGCAGAGTTTAAGAACAAGGCCTGCAGAGTCACGCATATGGGTCTGAATCATGCCCATCTACTCACTAGTTGATTTAACTTGGACACATCTCTTAATCTTTTACAACCATTTAGTTTTTTCCACATTAAAATGATAATGACATATTTTCCAATTTGCCACAAAGCTCTTACAATTTAAACAAAAATGATGCTTTGTATATGGCAGTGTGTTGATATCAAAAGTACAAACCTGAACTGCTAGTATTTTGATAACCATGTTAATTGTCCAAACTTTTAAGTTTTTTGTCCCCTTATTTTTGTCTTTGAATTGTCAAAATATAAGAAGTGTTTTTTTGCACTTAACAAAGACTCTAATTATACTAAATCCTTAGGGATCCATATAATTAGATATTGATCTGTTGGCTATACATTATTTAAGGTAACATTATCAAAATGCTCATGAAACTGACAAGCACTTTTTTATATACACACCCCCATACACAAACAATTTTATATGTACATGTACACACATTCACCATAGACGTATATAGGATAAACTATAAAATTACCCCTATTTTATAGGTGAAGAAAATGTGCTTAGAAAGTTAGGTATCTAAGATTACAGATCTATAAACTATGTAACTGGAATTCAGAATTAGTCGGTTCCTAGCCACAACACAAGGAACATGAAATGAATTAGGGAAAAATCCACTTAGTGAATCATAGTAGGATGGAAAAAATTTTAAATAATTCTATAAGCTGTTATTTTAAAAACAATTTTTATAATAAAAGAGAGGCATCATTCAAATATGTTTAAACAAAAGACTAGTTTACAACACAATCTTTTAGTTTTATGTGCTTTAAAAAATAACCATATATTTTATTTTATGGAATAAAAGATACTTTTATACTTAAAGTTGCACATTTCCAAAACTTATCAGTGATATTAAGTGATGATGTACTGTATGTAAAACACCAGCATATCCACCATCATGTCTATGTAATGTACTCATTTTCTGTGCTCCTGTGGTTCTTGGCCTTACTCTTTAGAAAACTTTGCTTTACTGTTCTGTGTTTCACTGTTTAATATTCAGCACACACAATGGTGACAGGGATGTATGTGATGCAAAAGTGTTTGTATGGGTGAGATGAGGCAAATTTTATGCCAATGGGAAAGGAGCCACCAAAACATACAACTGGAAAGCAAAGAATGTCTAAGTGAGCATTTGTAACATTATATTCATTTCAATTTGCACGTTTTTCTCCAAATTTTATGTTAAAACCAAACCATCAGTGTGATGGTATTAAAAGGTAGGGCCTTTGAGAAGTAGTTATGACATTTTAAACAAAATCCCTCATAAATAGGATCTGCACCCTATCTGTTGCCCAGGGTGGTCTTAAACTCCTGGCCTCAAGCAATCCTTCTGCCTCATCCTCTGAGTTGCTGTCATTATGGGTACAAACAGCAATGCCTGGCCCCAGATTTTGTGCTTTTTACATATTGAAAGTTTGTGGCAACCCTGGTCAAGTAAGTGCTCACTTCATTAGCATTGTTAGTAATAAAGTATTTTAATTAAGGAATATGCACTGTGTTTTTACACACAATGCTATTTCATACTTAAGAGACTATAATGTAGTATAAACAGCTTTTATAAGCATTGGGAAGCCCACAAATTCATATAATTTGCTTTATTGTGATATTCACTTTGTAGTGTTCTGAAACCAAACCCACTATATCACCGAGGTATGCTTTTATGTGGATATGTAGAAAGAAATCTACTATGAAAGATTTGTACATATAATTATGGAGGCTGAGAAGCCCCAGCTTCTGCCATATGCAAGCTGGAGGCCCAGAAAAACCAGTGAAATTGTTCTCCAGTCCAAATCCAAAGTAAATTCTAGGTCCAGTGTGAAGGCCTGAGACCGGGAGCTACAACGTGTGAGGCAGAAGATGGATGTCCCAGCTCAAGCAGAGAGAGCAACTTTGCCTTTTCTCTACCTTTTTTCTTCTATTCTGGCCCTCAGTGGATTAGATGATTCCCACCCACATTGATGAAGATGATCTTCTTTTCTCAGTCCACTGACTGAAGTGCTATCTTCCAGAAACATCCTCACAGACAAACCAAAATAATGTTTTACCAGCTGTCTGATCATCCTTTAGGCAAGTCAAGTAGACATATAAAATTAACTATCACGGTATCTTTTTCAAAGTATTTATTATTGTGTCCCCTCATGTTGCTAAATTTTGAATTGCTTATAACTTGCTACTTAGTTTTATAGTTTTTTTCAGAGTTCTTCACTGTTCACTTTTGAATAGAATAATTATGTTGCACTTATATTTCCTCCATAGTCTTTGGTCACTCTTTTTATCCTTCTCATTAAAGAGAAAAGCTGAGTACTCACTATGTTCCAGGATTTATTCTAAACACTTAGTATGAATTACCTCATGTAATTTTTTTCCTTGATCCCGTAAACTATTGGAGTTTGGGGAACAAGGTTCATAGCTTCAGAATACCTGATTTTTTTTTCCCAGACATATTTTTGTTTGGATCTCTCTATCATTTCTAATACTAAGATATCAGTCAATTACCCAGAATTACATTAGTTCAGTACATAAATTTAGGAAAAAGGATGCAGAGTAAAATGAAAGTAGAATTGATGAGAATCAGGCTACTCTTCCAAAAAGCAAGTAGTAGATTCTAGGGTCATAATATTACTAAATGCTCAAACAGGTAAGATTCTAGGAATTGTAATCTACTTTAAAGCCTAGAATATTCATCAAATTTATTGGAAGCCACCTAATGCATAATCATGTATTCATTTATTCATTCACTAATTCACTCACTTTTCCTTTTACATATACCTACTCACATACATCAACACACACATCTATAGTACATTGAATACCAATTTTCCTATTTTCTAAAAATTTCAGCTGATCATCTAAAGCTGAAAAAATAAGGTAAACATACAAGTACATTCATATTCACATGTGAAAGGAAAAAAAATTAAGATTTTTTTATGAGCCAGGCTTCTTCATGTGTTAGTTCATGTAGTTCTTTCAAAAATTGTAAAAGGTATTGTTATCTTCATTTTATACCTATGAAAGGTGACACTCATGCAAGTGAAGTGACTTGCTGAAGGTTCAAAGCCAGGTTGAAAGCCAGATATGATGAAACCTAAAATCTACACCTTACTGTGTACAGGATACTCCCTCCCCTAAACAAGCACACACTTTCCTACCTTTTGAGTAAGGACAGCCACCTCTCTATGTAACTGTTTCATATTAGGAATAAGAAATTTATGATATCTGCCACCAAATGATTTTGATTTTCATGAGAATGTCTCAGAAGGAAGCTGAATGAATGGGCCTTAGGGAAATAAAGAATGACATGTCAAATCTAGATATGCATTTGACTTCATCAGTTCCAATGCAACACTCATCATACATCCAATGACAGTATACCTATCTTCTCTTCACGGATACTTTCATTTTCCAGAGGCATCATTTAGTAATGCAATTACTCAATTGATTAATGATACTAGCTTTATTCTCATTGTTATTATATTTCAGATTATACAATGATAGGATATTTGAACAGACATACGATTTCATAAAAAAGACTCATTACATGATTGTATTATTTTCTGTGACACATTTAAAGAGTTTAATAATATTTATAAGTGAAAACAAAGTTAGAAGAGTCAAGATATTTTGGGTATTCCAAAGAACTGATACTAGCATTGAGGAAGCTAATAGCCTAAAATTATATCCAAGGCACGGCCACATCTTTTCCCTGAAAAATATAATAGAAAACCATTTTAATACCATTAGACTTCTTTGCATTATATATTCTAATACCATGCTAATTGCTTATGAAAGAAATAGAGAGATGTTCTTTATTAGAGAAAAAAGGTCATAAAAATAGCTAGAAAAAAAAGGTCATAAAAATACTGAAATTTCTTTTGTTGTCAATGCTTTTGATGTTTTAGTCATGAAGTCCTTGCCTACACCTATGTCCTGTATGGTTTTGCCTAGATTTTCTTCTAGGGTTTTTATGGTGTTAGGTCTTATGTTTAAGTCTTTAATCCATCTGGAGTTAATTTTAGTGTAAGGTGTCAGGAAGGGGTCCAGTTTCTGCTTTCTGCACATAGCTAGCCAGTTTTCCCAACACCATTTATTAAACAGGGAATCCTTTCCCCATTGCTTGTTTCTTTAGTATTTCTTACTGAATAACTTGATTCACCTTGTACAATATAGTATATTAGTGAGGAGGCTTTCCTAAAGAGGTGTTATTACTATTCACTCGCTTGTATTTTTGTAAACCGTTTTCACCTGAAGAATGCTGAGTGTTTATTTTTATGGAAGGAGAGATCAAAACAGACTCATAGGTAGCAGGGAGGAGATTTCAAAAACTTTGTCTTTTAGTTTCCCCTTCAGGTTAAGCTGTTTGATTTTTAGTGCATGTTTTTACTTTGTGGTGCTGTTCCCAGCCAGCCCTTCTATCAAACTCCTTCTGTAGCCTCATAGCTAACCTAGCTGATTAAAACAGGTAATTAGTCAAGATTATGTCTGATACAAAAGTCACAGAATTTGAAATTATCTTCTGATCGTACAATTTCTTTATCATTTTGAGATTTTTATTTCAAGCTAATACAGATATATTGGAATTATTACAATGTTTAGCTTGCAAACTGAAATGATGATTTGGGAGAAATGATTCTGTATAAAGTGACAGTAGAATGTCTTTTATATTGAGACTGGCATATTCAGTATTTGTGGTGTCAGAGAGTATTCCAAGCTTATAGTATAGGCAGACATGATTCTCAAAACTTAATTTTGTTTTTAAAAATTGTTGAAGTCCATAATTACTATTAATTTTGCGGGTGCATATATAGCTAACTTGTTTTTTATAACTACTTTGTTAAGAACGCCATTAGCTTCTCTGACAACTTTTTCTTTTGTCTTCTTAGATAGAAATTGTCATGGCACCTAATGCTTGACTTTGGCAAATACCTACCAAAAGCTTTGAATGATTAGGGCAAATTCTTATGGCTCCCTTGGGCTAACAGTCTTGCCCTAGGGAGAAAAGGACATTCATAAGAAGCTCTAATTAAACTGAAATTAAATTAAATTCTAATTAATTATCAAAACAATTATTGGTCACTTTATTCAGAGCTAATACCACATATTTTACATTAGTTATCTTCCTAATTTCATGACTAAGTCATAAATTAAAGCACTAATTTTATCTCTGTATTTTTTCATTAGACAATAATTTCTTACATAAAATGAAATTTTCATTACTCTACCTTCTCTTCTGGGAGCTCTGGTGTAATAGTTAGGTCTATAGCAGAAGTGAAAACGCTGGTTGTTCTGGGTTTTGGTGAAGTTGAGGACATGAAAACTCCTGCATTGTCATGTCTAAAGTTTATTACTTCTTTTTGTAAATATGGTATCTTTTCTCCTGTTAGCTATAGAGAATGAGAAAGAAAACAAAATTGTCATAGGTTCAACAAGAAGGCTAAAATTGGGAAGAATGTAAAGCAAAAGGACTGAGATGCAAAACTAACATTATATTCAAAAAGTAAGTTGCTATTATTAGTTATTTTAGATCATAAACTATAAAAAAGATCATGAATATATACCAGCAAACCTAATTGTTTCTTAATGTCTGCTTTTAAATAAAGGTGCATGAAACATACCTGCTGTAGCATACTCAAACGTATTGATGAACTGAGTAAGAGTAAACTGAATCTTCACTGGAAAAATATTGTAAGAGGAAGAGGCAATACTATTGATGGAATTATAACAGAGTTGATATTAAAATGAACATTAGTGTGGTAAGTTGTCAATTGCTGATTTCCAGTAGCTGGCAAAATGTTGTAAGGAATCTTACCATCACAGCAATTTCAGGAGCTGTGCCTAATTGGGGATCAAAAGCTAGTTGCTGCTGTCCTCCTGGTATACCCTAAAAACATCAAATGTTTTAAAAAGTCTAAATTAGTGATCTATGAAAATATACTCTTTGGCCACTCAGAGTAGTAAAACACTCCCAAACTTCTTATTTTGTTAAAAACAGAAATGATAGTTTAATTCCTGCTATTAGAGAACTGGATTGATAGTTCAACTTTGCTTTTATTCTGGGAGTGCTGCTTTTTAACATTCTCTACTAGGACCAACTGTTCACCTGTTGAGCATAAACAGTTCTACAGAACACCAATATCAGACAGAGGTAGAAAAAAAAATCCAAGACAACTTCAAAATATTGTCTAGAGTAAGGTCGCCATACAAGGCACAAAAATACCAGGTATCTTCACATCTTGGCTAATATGAACAACTGATGCTTCTTTACCCATTAAAGCTTTCACCTTGCTCCCTTATCCTTGCCTTAGGGGCATGAACTTTTAAGACAATCGTAGAGCTACTCTACTTTTTGAGAACTAAAGATAATTATAGAGCTACCCTACTTTTAGATCACTCCAGAGTGAGCCACTACTTCTTTGAAGTCTTCCCCAAATTACCTAAAACAAGCCCAAATCTTGTGAGAAGTCATTCTAATCCTTTCCTATTAAGACACACAAGGCTTCCCATTTTTGTGTTCTCCTCCTTGTAATGAGTGGATGCATCCAATTTTGTCTAATTAGAGATGCTCTCCTGGTCATCTTTGACCGAAGGGCATTTACAGATTTAGTAGACAATGAATCAAATAGTTTCAAAAGATTTTTTAATGAAAAATATGCATTTACTTACAGGTTCTGCTTGTTGTGGAATGTATCCAAATTGGGCATAGAATGGGATCTGTCAGATTTTTAAAAATATTTATTATATTTGATGTAATTATTCTTGTCATAAGTTTGCAATAAATGATCACTTAAACATATATCTTTTTATATTAATTAAAAGCATTTTTTAAAGTTTATATGTTCCAGTAAGTAAAAATTAATTTTTGTTAAATTAGCAAGAATCCTTTATAACCATGTCATTTCTAGAATAAAACTCTTTCCCTTTAAAGCAACATGGCAATTACAATTAATACTATCAGTTTTTTTAAATTATAATTCTAAGTTTTCTGTAATTTGTAATGTCAGGTTTTAGAATTATGATTAAACTTAAAAAAGGCATTTTCATTTTAACAGGAAGAATGTTAATTATATGTGAGCCACCTGAATTTATGTTAAAATTCTAAAAATTTATTGCAGTTTCATAAAATTTAATATAATGGCATCTGATTGTATCTCAAGATACAGTGATCAAAGACATCTTTCATCAAGGTAGCTAATATTTTGCAATTTATTATTTTTAAATAGTAACCACACACATATATGTGGAAAGGTAGATGCTAGTAAATTTTAAATGTGAGAAAACTTTGCCTTTAAAGGTTACTCAGCCTTTTGGCCTTGATTCTATTGAAGTCCACTTGCCGACTTCACTGGCTAAAAATCCAGCCTTGGAGTATTACCAAGTAAGTTTACACAAAGGATATATAGCAGAGAGCTATGTCTACCCTCTTATGCCTACCTGTTTCATGCTGTTGAGTGTTTGCATTAAAAATATTCAGAAATATTTTTCTATGGTAATATACCCCATTTTCTCTATTTTGAAGTGGAACTAATAAGATTAAAACATTTGCAGTACCTGCTCCTCAAACTGCTGCTGTCCTGTTTGTTGAGGTGACCTTGGAACTGTTTGCTGAGGTTGTTCCCAGGGTAGGAACATGTAAACTGGATAGTATTGAAACACCTACTTGTAAAAGGGAAAGATACAAGAGATTCCATTACATCAGCATATAACACACTTTTTATCTTCTAATATCAATTTTATTTAAAAGCTGTTTTATGTCTAGCAGCTTTATATGATTAAGTACAAAGAAAATAGATGAAGCATCCCTTCCCAAATGTTGGAAACAACTTGCATTCCAGTTAATACTGGACTTTGTTTTTAAGGTTGCTTGGTCAACACATTTAGAAAATAGTGGGTTGAACTAAGCAAAAGGCCCCTTTTTTCTTTCCAAAGGCATCTTGGAAGCTTTATATACAAATTACTTTGCAAATACCTAAGTGAAAGATAGCCTATGTAGCTTTTTCCTTATGATTTTAGAATCATCATTCTGCAGAATGTGATATTAGAAGTTCTGCCATAATGAATGAAATGCCATGAATGTATTGCCTTTAAGAATTGCTACTTTATTAAAATAATCATATATATTTTAGAATATTTGGTAAATCAAGACAGAGAAAAGTAACAAATAATATCACAAATAAAATAAAAAACTTTACCACCTACATTATCATGTGGCTTTCATTTATGTTATCATTGCCTTCTACTAATATGTCTCTATGTGTTTATACGTGTATGTGTTTATAGAAAATGAGAATCTTAGTACCTACTTTGATTTTTGTATGCTGTTTTGTTTCTTTGCATAAAGTAAGAAGCTATATCAGACATGAGATTTAAAAAAACAACACTATGGTTTCAGAAGGATTATATTTTGTACAAGCATTCTTAATCCTAGCTAAGAATCAGAATCACATTTGAGCATTTTAGAAAATGACCAAATTTAGCATCTATTCATGGGGTATTGATTCATTAGCACTGGGGTAGGGTTCAGACATTTGTATTTTCAAAATTACCACCAGAGATTCTAATGTAAAGCCAGGGTGGAAAGCTACTGGTTTAGTGGTTAAAGAAGGAGACAGAAGGGGTGGAGAATTATATTGCAACTCAGTCATTTAATTTCAATGGGATTGGAAATTTTATCTCATTAAGAGCAGGTTTCCTGATTCTTAAGATGAAGTAATTCTAGTTCTATGTCTAATTCTGTAAATGCTTATGTCACAGAATGAGATAATGTCTAGAAGTAACTTTTGTTTTGTAATGGGAGTGGAAGTGGGACAAAATCATACAGGTATAATTACAGTAGAGCCTGTAACTTTATGAAAATACCAATATTCTGATGAATAATAATATAATTTATTTATATTCCTGTTTCTTTGAACTAAGAATATTATAAAATTAACAATCTTAATATTGATAGGGTTTTTCAAATTAATATGATTATATTAGCTTGTGTTCATTTTAAAAATATTCTCTTATTTAATAGAAATAATTACCATTTGATTGTAACATGGATTCAGATTGGAAATGTACAACAAGCTTGAAACGTTTTGAGCAGAATTTCGTGACTGCTAAATAACATGAACAAGTGTTTCTTATCTGTAAATCACATCATGTATTATCAGCTTAGTGCATCTTCTGAAGCAAATTTAAAGTTGGATAAAGTCAACCCAATTTCTCTTGAGTTTTTCACAACTTCCAGCACTTTGGATGCAGAGAGGACATGCCCTGGGGGTGTATTGAGCTCTTTTACTCTCAACATAGTGATGCCCTTGGAAATTCAGAGGTCCTGGAGACTCTCTTTAGCTGCCTGTTCTTAAGGAGTTGTTAAGTGAGCCCAACATCAACAAACGGATAGGAGCCCAGCAATGATGTTATCTAGACAGTGATATCATTATACCGGTTTTTATAGCCCTGCTATAGGAGTCAGAGCTGGAAACAGAAAGCATCCTGGACAGTGTACGTAGCCCTCTCTGTGGGCAGTGTTATTATATCCATTTACCTGTCCTTGCTCTTGAGGCATTTTGAAAGAGAATACATAGGGCATCACCTGCCAAAAAAAGAATTATATAAAAATGTATGCTTGACTTTGTTATTATAAATCCCTGAGTCACTTTTCATAGAGCTAGCCATATAAACATGACTTTTGGTCGTGTTAGCAAGCTCCTACGACAAAAAGTCATCTATTATATGGGCTGTCAGTTACACAAATTGCCTTTTATACAGTGAAGTTTTCCTATCTTATCCTAGACTTGTGTTTAAGTTTTTTGGTTTGTGGCTATATCCTAGAGTAGCTGATTTAAATATTTTTCATGTTAGAAATCAGAAAATAAAAGAAAGAGCTTACAGTGATGGTAGAAACATATTATGAGAAAAAAATATTATTCAAGACCCGCTGTCTATTTCAAAGCTGATTCACATTCATTGTCAAATTAAACATGCAGTTCTCTCTCCTCAGAACAAAAGGAAAGAGGCCTGACTTACGGGACTAGGGCCTGGTTGTGTCTGAGGCGTTGTTTGAAGCTGTGAGGGGTCAGCTTGGCCTGCCTGGGCTCCTTGGGCAAAACTGACCTGTCCTGGGAAGGGTATCTGATTTGGGAACAGTCCAGCAAACCGGTCTAGAGCTGATAAAGAGAATTGGGAGAGTCCTGGAATTTGACCCTGCTGCTGCTGTTGTAGAATTCCAGAGAAAGGTGGAATCCATGAATTAAATGGGCCCTAAAAAGACGCAAAGAAAAGAAAGCATTTCCCTTCATGCCAAAAAGAATTTAAAAATCATTCCTGAGCAAGAAAGAGACAAAATACAAACAATTTTTGTACTTCCAGTGTTGCAACATAAAAAAGGACAACATCTCGATTCATTTTGAACAAAGCAAACAATATGAAGCAAATGCTAAATTCTTGATAGTCATGAGAAATATGGGCCAGGGTAAGGTTGATAAATGAGTGCAGCATCTGCATAAGCCAGACTGGTTTTAAACCTTGTGTATTTTCCCTTACCTTCCCCTAAACCGCCCCCCTCAACCTGCTGCTACTGGTTAGCTGGGCATGACTTTGTTTAAAATAATTAATTTTAACTATCTAATAGTTGTCAGAATTCGTGCCTGACGTATACCAAGTTCTCAACAAATAAATGTTAAATTACAGTTTTTACTTTAATCTTCAAATGGTCACTAGAATATATGAGACAAATTTATAATATTAAAAATTAAGATTTCAGAAATAAGATCAGCAAACATTTCCTTTTATACAAAGTAACATTTGAAATGAGCAATAGAAAAATGTTCCACTTAAAGTAATTATTGAAATGGAGGTACCTGAAGTTGTAGTGGCAAAAGGTGACCATTATTAAGATTAAGAAGTAACTAGAAAAGAGAAAATAATATGAAATCAAGATTACTATAGATTAAAATGAGTAAAAACATTGGTTACCTCAAAGATTGCACAAGTCACAGCTGGTTGCTCAATTTCTTGTTAGAAGTGAGACATTTTCTCACTAGGCTTACATTTAATTACAGGGATTCAAAGTTAGAATTTAAAACAAGGTTGGGATTTAACAACCTCTCCCTTGTTGGGTATGAGATTGCACAACATTAGCTCATTCCAGTGGTTCAGTCATTTTGTGCTTTTAAACACCTTTACACACCTATATGAGGTGTTATTAGAACAAAAAGATATAGATAATATTGTATCTGCCTTTGAAGAATTAACAATCATTAAATAGAAACAGAATAATGTTTTAGAAGTAACCTGTTATACAAGCAAACATAAACATTAGAAATGTGCTTGGATATACATAACAGCTAGTGGAGAGGAACACAGTATAAATCAAATGAAGACTTTTATCTCTTCCCACTTGGTTTCCATTAAAAAAGTGGAAGAGATTGTTTAAATTATTTAAACTAACCTCATTGCTGTTGCTGGCGGACATAAGTTGCCGTGGGATAAGCTAAAAATAAAAAATAACATAAGAAATATTAAAAAGAAGGATTGTTGAAGGCTTAACAAAATGAGATCAGTAGTGCCATAAAATCACTTACTGGGGCTGACAGTGTCGCTCCCAAGAATCCAAGAAGAATTATAATTTTCATTTTCATATATCTAGAAAATAAATTGTGATCTCAGATTTATAAAGACTCTTAAAATTCCTGATAAAATAATTAATTTTGTTCAATCAAAGGAAAAGTTGGGTTAATTCTATAGTATTTACTTATATTTCATAATTTAAAATGTAAAAAGTTATGTTTGTAAAATGTAAAAAGTTATGTTTACAACATAACTTGTTATTGTCTCTCAGACAAGCCAAAACCAAAATAAAAACCAAAATTGTTTGTTTGTTCTTTTAGCTTGACCAAAAGGCTCATTTGGAGACATATGATGTGTTTGAATGTGTTAATGAGCAAGATCATCCCATCCTGGTACTGCTCTACAAGGAAAGGAACAGGTCCTTCAGACCATGGGAAGTTATGGCTATGGCTAATTAACTAAGGCCTTATCATTACAAATTTTAATGTCTATGTTGAAAAGTACTACAATAGAGATTTGACAATACCAGATAATTTCCACTTAATAGTCTAATAACAGAATAATATGCTAAACCTAAGCAACTGAGTCAATGCTTTTCTAATTTAGGGAAATAGGTTATAAAACTAAACTGTGATATTGATCTATGGTATAGCCTGTTTAAGTATATTTCTCTTGTCCTCCAGATGTGAAACTTCCTTCCCTGGCTCACATCACTGACCTAATCAAGCATTTAGGGTGAACTTGATAGTCTATCCTTCAGAGTTCACTGGTTTTGGTTCTTCAAATTATAAAAGCAAAGATTTGGTATCTTACCTTACTCCTGGACCTATAATGAAAAATCTGAACCATGAAAGATCTGTGTTCTTTTTCTCTCCCACTCTGCTGCTTGGTGCTTCTCTTAAATTTTAAAACTCATCTTTAGAAAAAAAGGACCAATCATTGTTCAAAAGGACCAGTGATTCAGTGGGTTTCAGACAATGGCTTAGCTAATAACCTCTTTCCTAATCGTTTAGGTGGTATGTGGATACCCACACTTTTAGTAATGTTATTAAATTATCCCTTGAGAAATGTTTTCCTGTGATCATTATTGGCTTCTGGTTTTGTTATCACGAACTTTTGTAGAATAATTCTTCTACAATAATTCTATTCTACTCTTTCTTTTATAATTCTTAAACTGGATACTCTAATTGAATAAAACGATACCCTAATTGAGTAAAACTTAATATCTTTAATAAAGTCAAAGATAAATGGGTGATTATTTTTACTTCAAGGGCAAAATAAAGAATTGATAGAAAACATAGATCTGAAAAACAAAACTTCACAGCCTGCTTAGCAGGATTCTTTGTTTCTTTAATGCTGGTCTAAGTAAATATGAGCTAGTTTCCTGTAGGTTTGACCTTGAAAACATCAGTTGATTTCCCTCTACTTACTGAATACAATCCTTAAAAAATTGCTAAATTGGCCAGGTATGGTGGCTTACACCTGTAATCCCAGCACGTTGGGAGGCCGAGGCTGATGGATCATGAGGTCAGGAGATCAAGACCATCCTAGCCAACAGGGTGAAACCCAGTGTCTACAAAAAATACAATAATTATCTGGGTGTGGTGGCATGGGCTTGTAGTCCCAGCTACTTGGGAGGCTGAGACAGGAGAATCGCTTGAACCTGGGAGGCAGAGGTTGCAGTGAACCGAGACTGGG
>NW_016107598.1:2757224-2774109 GCF_001604975.1 Cebus imitator
AAAAAAAAAAAAAAAAAAAAAAAAACTTTGGTCCACTTTGCATATTGTCAAATTATACCATAAACCCTCAGTCTCTTGAGAGACTATTTTCTTTTGCAGGCTGCAGGATCTTAGCCAGCTAACCCCACTACTAGGCCAGAAAATTGTCAAGATCAAGCAATGAAAAGGTCAGCAACTGCATTATAGAGTCTAAAATACTATTAGTTAATGATTATTCTGATGATGAATTGTTTCATCTAACTATATTCCTCAAATCTGAAGACAATTGGAAGACTTCTGTCATTGTCTTCTTTTTATTTTTAATTACCTGAGTATTCTTAAATAAAGCAATTGAAACTCTGCAGTTGCTCAACAGTTGAAGTGAAAAAGAACAGGCTATGCTTTACTCTCTGATAGCTTTCAAGAACCTGTGTCTTTGGAGGCAAAGTTATTTCTAGGTAGGAGAAGTAGCAAGGGACTCCAGCTCTCATCACATTGTAGTGTGGATATTGTATACGCCTGTTTCTCCCTTTCAACTATGTTGAACATACTCATTTTCAATTCCTGTGTCAGTCACCAAGAAGATATTCCACTAAGTTTTGTTAAATAAATGGTTCCTTCATTCAGTAGAGAAAACAAGATGGCATAATTCCAAAGCAATGTGAGTCTGTATGGATTAAGTTTCATGGACATAAGATGAGGAAATCCGGAACCTCATATTGTCACTATAACTTTATTATTTTGTTTTAGTTCAATTACCAGAATACCAGGCAACCCTCCATTCAAATAAAAGTACAAAAACATATTCTAATGCCAAGAACACATGACTTTTGAATTATGTACCATTGAAATTATCCGTATCTTTGCTCTGTTCCAGTAACATAGATGATGAATAGTAAACAACAATGGCTTATAAGTTAGTGCTTTCAAAATATTTTCCCTACTTTCTTTTCCTTCAACTGTCCTGAAAAATCAATCAAGGCTTATAGAGTGCCATTGTGAAATAGAGCAATGTTCTATGGATCATGACAATTGAATTTAAATTTTATCACTTCTTAAAATAATTTTCTTCCATCTGAGCTATAATTTCTCTGGAACATCTAATGATATATCAAGGTAGACAAGATCTGTATATATCACCCTCATGTTTCAATGAAAAAAATGAAGTACAGAAGGTTCAGTGACTTTATTCATTAATTCATTTATTTATACAAGAAATAGCTGTTGCACAGCTTCTATAGTCCATGTCCTTGCTCAGCATTCAGACTTAGTGCTAGTGATAATACAAATGGTTTTTGCCTTTCACACTTTCAAAAGGTACCAGACTTTTGGCTAGAATTCAGGTCTTTGATACTTAATTATGTAGTCCTGTCTCAAGGCTTCCAGATGCCTAACTAGAGAGGAGAAAGACATAGTACCATAATAAAGATAATTAACAAAATAATTGTAACGTACAGTAAAAACAGGGAATCAGCAAGCTGTCAACTAAAACTCTTCTATTACATTGGATGTTTTTAACTCCCATGAAACATTATGAAAGTAATCTCCTCTAGTTGATTTTGTACATTACTGGACACTAATTATCATATGTCCACTATGAAAATGCATTCTAGCTTAGTAACTCTTGCTTGATAAGATGAGTATATTTTATTATATTTAAGATTTGTAGGTATGCGCTGTGAATTATGACTATAATTTCCAGGAGTGTTGTTTTAGATATAAAGGTGTTAAGAAAAATTTAAAAATGGACCTCTTCCTTTTACAAGAAGGATTCATAGGTTTCAGAGTAGTTGAAATAGGCCAGCACATAGCTAGGCTTGGGTTAGAGATGATCAGCTTTCTGCAATTCCCCAAAGTGTGGCAAGTTGAGCATGCAATGGAGATGTCTCTCAAATACAGCTTGTACTGGTCTGGGTGTAAATTGACATCCACTTTCCCTGAAAGTAATTTCATTTGTCCCTTTACCTGAAAGTCCCTTCTTTCTCTACTAAAACTCTGTAGTATTTATTTTGCCTTTTGCTTTGTGTATTCCAGCCTTACCATTTTAATGACTCCTGCATCTATTTCTTTGTTTGGGGCCTGCAATCAGGTTGGCCTTAACCCAGTTTTTTTTTACAACTTTTTGTAGAAACAAAACATACCATTAAACAACTCAATTAAACAAAATCTTATGGTTCTAGTAACTTGCCTATGATTGATGTCATGAGGGAGGAAGTCAACAATGTTTGGCCAATTTCAGACTTTCTCCTCCTTCCCAAACATCTAGCAAAGTCCATGCTGTGACGACGGGACTCTCCTGAGAGTGTACCAGCCAAGGGGAGTATACATTGCCCAGTCTGCCTTAGTTCACCCTCAGAATTCTGGTGATAATCTTTTTCCTTTGTGTTACATTAAGAGTTTATCTCCTTAATAAGATGTTATGATTTCTGATAGCAATGTGTTTTATTCTACTCTTCAAAAAAATTGCTATCTTGTCTTTCTTTCTTATTCTCTACTCCTTTCTCCTTCCCTTTTTCCATTTGCTCTTTTTTCCTTTTCTTAACCCTTATCTCCTATTTCAAATATTTTCCTCTTTTTTAAACAAACAAACAAACAAACAAAAAACCTAGTTTACGAAACCCTCAGTGATCTGGCCTTCACTTTATTCTTCCACTTCAAGACGTCTCATTCTTCTCCTTATTCACTAAGCTTCAACACCACTAGCTTTCTTCTGAGTTTTGAACATGTTAAATGCATTACTTTTTAAAATTAATTAATTATTTTATTTTAGGTGCATACTATATCTGGCATTTCCCCGCATGTCATTCTTCCCCACCCTTCCCACCCCCCCACTGTCTCTCCCCTACCCCCCGCCAAGTGCCCCCAGTGTGTGATGCTCCTTTCCCTAAGTCCACATGTTCTCATTGTTCAACACACAGCTATGATTGAGAACATGCAGTGTTTGGCTTTCTGTTCTTGTTTCAGTTTACTGACAATACTCGTTTCCCGATTCATCCAAGTCCCTACAAAGGACAAAACTCATCATTTTTTATGGCTGTGTGGTATTCCATGCTGTATATGTACCACAGTTTCTTTGTCCAGTCTATCGTTGATGGGCATTTGGTTGGTTCCAGGTCTTTGTTATTGCACACAGGGATGCAATTAACATACATGTGCATGTGTCTTTATAGTAGAAAGATTTATAGTTCTTGGGTATATACCCAGTAATGAGATTCCTGGGTCAAATGGCATTTCTGTTTCTAGATCCTTGAGAAATCACCACACTGTCTTCCACAATGGTTGAACTAATGCATTGCTTTTTAAGGACTTTTCACCTGCTATTCCCTATGCCTGGAATGTGGCCTCTCCAGGGGCTGGTAGCTTCTCATAATTTAGATCTCAGTTTAGGTAAACTCTGCAGAAGAATGTTCCCACATTGCCCAACCTAGAGGAGCCACTGTTTTTTGTTTGTTTGTTTGTTTTTTGAGACAGAGTCTTGCTCTGTCGCCAGGCTGGAGTGCAGTGGCATGATCTCGGCTCACTGCAACCTCTGCCTCCTGGGTTCAAGCAATTCTCCTGCCTCAGCCTCCTGAGTGGCTGGAACTACAGGCTCGGGCCATCATGCCCAGCTAATTTGCATTTTTAGTACAGACTGGGTTTCACCATGTTTGCCAGGATGGTCTCAATCTCTTGATCTCATGATCTGCCCGCCTCCACCTCCCAAGTGCTGGGATTACAGGTGTGAGCCCTAGAGCAGCCATTTATATCTTATTACCCTGTTTAAGTTCTTTGCAAAGCGTGTGTCACCCTTTCGTGCTGATATATTCATTTGTTTTCTTTTGAAATTATAATTTAAAAATATTCTTGAAAAAATCTGAAATATTAATTTCAAAGTATTATTCAAGAGAATCCCCTTGCTTTCTCCAACACCTCTATTTTCAGACTCTATCATCTAAGCAGTGGTATGTGGTAAAACAGATCTCTGCCAAAAAAGAGGCCCCTGATTTATAGCATCTTCCAGTTTTTAATAGCATAAATATTCCCACCAGAGCCACATGATGTATCTTACATAATCTAATGATACTAAATACATAATTTATCCGGAGGATGTAGGTATTTAGAGATATGTGAATCTAGCACATTTTTAGTGCTGTACATCAGATTCTTGGCTATCTTTTCTAAACACAATTTCTGAATTGATCCTAAGCATATGCAAAATATCATTGTCATCATACATTGAGGAAACTGAGACTCAGAGAGGATAAGTAATTTTCCCGAGGTAGCACAGTTCTCTAGTAACAGAGTTCAGATTTGAACACAGATCTGTTTCCAAAGAAAATATCTGTTTCAACCCCATACTCTATTGGTTTACACGTAACCAAGACACTAGATAATTTTTTCCATGCACTTTTAAGATACATTAAATAAATTTTATGACTGTCTTGGTTAAATCTTCTTTCTCATCATTTGTTGAAGATCCCCCAGATTTCTTGAATATTATTTTCAATTGCAATAACCGCAACTACTTTTGCACCAACCTACTATAATCCCTACCATATATTCTATAATAATCAATATCTTCCAATTTCTGGATTTTCTGAGGTTTGTCTGAGATTATTAGGGACTTTTTAAAGAGAAAAGTACTGAGCTACACTATATCTGCTCTTCCAAAAGCCTTAAGAAACTCATTCTAATGTGAGGAAATATATCCAGGATTGTTCAAATCTACAGGTTAAGTGCTCTAAGTTGAGAATATCAACCATGAAGGTCACCTAAGAATAGTCCTTATTGTTCAGGTCACATTTCAATGAAAGAAGTTTTATTTTCTCTATTCATTTTTCAAGGAACTTTTCAATTACAAAAACAATCATTTAAAACCACAAAAGCCAAAAACAAATAAACCAATGCCACGACAACTTTCATCATCATGACTGCTTTCAGAAATATAGGAACACTATGAAAATACCATAACGTATTTGTATCAAGTATCTGTTTTATTGGATATTTTAGAATAAGTAATTAGAATTCATTTTAAAGCTACATCAATTTCTGTTTTTATCAAATTAGAATTTTCTGTGATATCTGATAAATGATATTACTTGGAAATAATTCTATTATTAAAAAATATTAAGTTCATCAGTACATTGGAGGCCTCATCAAAATTTTAAATATATGTACTATTGCAGAGCATATCCTTGCTCTCACATTCTCTCATTTTCCATATGTAGATATATATCAATCATCATACTCAGCACCTTTTTCTGAATGATGTTAATTTGAATAGAAATAATATATTGTTTATCTAACATGTAGATTGTATCAGGTATTCCTCTAAGTGCTTTGTTTTCAGAAATCAACACAATTATATTAATCCTCAACACAGTCTTGAGTTTTAGATATGATACTGATATTTTCATTTTACAGGTGATGAACATATGGCTTATTGAGATAAACACATCTTCCCAAGGTTATGTGGTTAATGAGTTCCAGGATCAGGATCTGAACTGAGATGTGTTCAACTCTGAAATCTTCTACTTGACAATCATATGATGCTGAAACACGTCATTTTAAAAGACCTATTTCATAACCTTCATGTTTATATTGAAAAAAGTGACACTTTAAAAAAATTTACTTTGTGGGTCAAATGGTGCTCTAGCATGGTTGATGGATGTGAAAAAAAAAAGAACCTACATTTCTATGAATATGTTTTTCTTCTCTTGTATCCTATTGTAACATGTATGTATAAGACTTGAAGAAATTTAATAATTATTCATACTTTGTTATTAAAATATCTCCATCATGCCTATTTTTCAATATCCTGGAAAATATTTTCTTATGGTTTTATTCATCAGGCAAAGATAATAAAATAGTGTGTTGGAGACAAATCAATTAAAAGTGCTACAAAATAGTAACTCAGAAAGTACAAATGGATGTAAAAAATTACCAAGAAACATTCATTAGATTGGCAACTAGTATCTGTAATGAAGATTAAAACAGTCCATGAATTTATTTTATTTATTTATTTATTTATTTATTTTTTTGAGACAGAGTTTCACTCTGTTGCCCAGGCTGGAGTGCAATAGCACAATCTCAGCTCGCTGCAACCTCTGCCTCCTGGATTTAAGTGATTTTTTGCCTCAGCCTCCCTAGTAGCTGGGATTACAGGCATGCACCACCATGCCTGGCCAATTTTTAAAAAAATTTTCAGTCGAGATGGTGTTTTACCATGTTGGCCAGGCTGGTCTTGAACTCCTGAACTCAAGTGATCTGCCCACCTCAGCCTTCCAAACTGCTGAGATTAGAGGCATGCACCACCGCACCCAGCCTCAAATAGTCCATGAAGCAACATTATGTAATGATTTGCAAGATGTCTGAGAATGGATTATCTAAGCCCAGGCTTTGTGTAAGTGTTAGGTTGGGTTGAAATGACTGTTAAAACCCATTTTGTGGGAAACAGTTTTGAGACAACATGGTCTGTTGGGTTGCGAGGACAGCAGAAACAGTTTAACTACTTGGGCACTCTTTCTTCAGTAATCAGTCATCTGATTTCTCTGGGACACAAAATTTAATGAGTAGTCATGTAAATTATTTTTTCTGATGAAGCATGCTCATTGGGTTCTCTTATTGTTAAAATAAGCCATTTACATTTTCTTGGGTCCTTCGCACACATTCTAAGCCTATGATATGACAAATTTGGAATAAACAAGTCAACTCTCTAAGTAGAATTTTTAAAGACACTTTTAATACTTTCATATACAAGTGTGTCTGTAAAGGAGCCTCGAATCACTTTACCTTGCATTGTAAGAATAAAGTTCCTAGTTGTATATTTCATAAGTACTTCAGAGAATTGACTTTTAGATTCAAAGATTAGATGAGCTTTAAGATAAAAATGCTTTTGGCATAGAGGGATACAGATTGAGTCCACAAAGGAATAATTGTGAAGATCTGCCCTGGGGATTATTGTGAGAATTTAGAAGAATGTGTTTTAGAAACCTCTGGCAGTTTCATTGTGATATCAGGAAATACTTGGTAGAAGTTCCTAGAAAACAAATGCATCACTCTTTTCCTTTAAATGTCACACACATCAAAGAATTCAAGGACACATTCTACCCAATGATGCATGTGGGTTTTGGAAGGTACGTTAAGTCATGAGGTTTCTGGTTGAATAACCACCACACAGCACCAGGCCCAGCATAAACCAGAGACCAGCAAAAATAGCAGCAGCTCATGAAATAATGGTTTCAGTAAAATTTGTGAGTTACTCTACTGCCTACCTAACTGATAAAGTCTGAAGTTTGTAACTTATCAATGCTCTTTCAATAAAAACATTGTTAGGCGAGGAGCCCTGATAAAACACAAGGCAGAGTGATTCATCAGAACAACAACTCCCATGAACGTGCGAATATAATACATTTTCACACAGTTTTCTACATCTACCTGCATTTATTGTGCAGATGGCATATTGATAGCATGGCTTCACCATCAGAAAGTCTGAGGTTTGATATCTCACTTCAGGTCCTTGTTAGCCATGTAACTTTGGGCAAGTTAACTATTTTCTCTGAACCTGTTCCCTCCCCTGTAAAACGATGCAAATTATGTACTTATCTTCAGGGTACCTACAGAAAGTAAGTGGCATTAAATGAGAAAATGTATTTGTTCAGTGTGGTAACAATTCTGAATAAAACATTCTAGGGGAAATTTGACACATCTTGATCTTTTAGGGAGAAGCCTCTTAGAGATAGAAGTCTGAAAAAGTCTCCAAAACGGATCCACATATAAGTGACTTTGTACTCTAAATAAAAATTACCAGCCTATATTAAAAAAGTTACTTAGGAAAAAGTTAACTTTATCAGTAAAGGGTAAGACACAATCCCAAAGTTCATATGTGCCTATCCATCTGTTGTCTCACAGTTTTTTCAAGCCTCCCCTGGTTTACTGTAGACAGTAATTTTGCTAAACCTTGGTATCTCCCATTAAAATTGTGATGACTTCATTTCTTTAACCAGACACTATTTATTGAGTACTAGCAATAATCCAGATATATTGTATTCAGGGCACATACAGCATAATAAATAAGGATTACATATGAACAAATGAGTGTGGCACTCTTTGACGAAGATAGGGAAGAGGTAAGGCCATGATGTGTCCGGATGAGGGATGGAGTGACCTGATAAAAGTACAGAGCATAAAACCCCTTAGCTGAACCCTGAAGGAAAACTAGGATTTCACCAGGCAGACATAGGGGCAAATGCATGAGGCATGACATCGTTTGATATTTTGTGGGATAATTACTGATTAAGATAATTCGTACATAGGATACCTGTGGGAAATGAGGTATGGCATGTAATTAGAGGTCACATCACAGTGAGTTTTCTAAGACAAATAAATGCGTCTGGATTTTATCCTCTCAGCAGCTGACATCTATCAATTAAGCAAGAGTATCTATGGTATTACTCATTAGTAATGCCTACCAAATATTTCTATTCCTCCTTCTGGACACATGTAATGTTCTAGTTTCCAGCCCTTGAATTTAGTGACTTACTTTGACAAATTAAGTATGAAGAAGAAATAGCACGTGCCACTTCTGGCTGGAAAATTTAAGATTATTCACCACTTGCTCTGCTTGTTGTGGCCACTAGCAATGTTCCAGGGAGTAGCTTTTCCATCAACTTGAGTTTCTACAATTGGGATCCCTGCGTAAGAACAATGTAGAGCAGAACTTTGAAGTGAGCCAGGGAATACATAGTGTAAGGGAGAAATAAATCTCATAATTTCAAGTCACTGATATTTTGGGGTTGTCACTGAAGCATGGTTTAGCATGTCTTTAATTTTACACTGTCAGATTGGTATTTTTGCAAGATCACTCTGGTAGCAGTGTTATGGACAGCCTGGAATAAGGCAAATGTGAAAAGGCAGGACACCAGTGCAATGAGCCTGAGTTGGTGCTGTGGCAGGAGCACAGGGCCCAACCATGTTCCCATCCTGGCTTTGCCATTTACTACCTCTGAGATCTAGAAGTCAGTTGACATCCTTGAGGAAATGATTGATTTCATAGAAAAGGGATTTATTGATTGACTTTTCCAATTCTTACATTCAATTATACAGATTGGAGACTAGAATTTGTGAACAGCTAGAAATATATTCTGACTATACAGAATAAAAAAATAAATAAAAGATCTCAGTAAGTTTACTGATTTTTACTTTCAGGTTTTGCCTTGCCACGACCCTTCTTTCTGCTCCATCCAAATTATTTTTCTCCCTTAATCCTGCCGAAGCTATTTCTTAGGATTTTTCCATCATACTTTCCAGTAGGAAGCAGTATGTTATGTTGACATCAGATCATCCTGTCTCTGTGATATATTAGCCATAGTACTTTGAGAGAGCTACCTAGCCTTTCCGTGTTCTAATTTTCTGATTTGTAAAGTTAGACTAATATGTGCCTGTGAGACCATTGTGAGAATTAAAATGCATTCTAAGAAGTACTTTGTATACTGTCTGGCATGTAGTGGGTACTCATTAAATAGTAGCTATATCTATCATTATTTTTAATATTGCTAATATGCCCACTTCATTCATCTCGACCTCTCACTCTCAGTGCTTTGTAATGCAAGGGGCTTAATTTCTGGAATAGTCAATCAGTGACTAATCCCAGTCATTCTTTGAACTTCAGGTTGTCTAACTCTGATTAGATTATAATCTCAATAACCTGAACATAAGGTTGTTGATGTCTCAGTACTTATTTGAGCCATGCTGATTTAATGGTAGTCTAAGAACTGTCAAAACTTTGCAATTTTTAATTACAACTTTACTCTTGAAATAGTAACAGCTACTTGAGGGTTCCTACTAATGAATATAGGCTATATATATTTTGTCAATAATTTTACTTTATTTAGGATGCAAAATCATCTGTTCTGTGAATAATGTACAGAGCCAGTCAAATTTACAAATTGTGTGACTTCATTAGTATATATGTGCTTGATGGGGTGATGATAGAATAAATATTATATGGTTTTGATAAGAACTTATCAACAGGTAATAAGACAAGAGAGTCCCTAAATGCAAGGATGCTCTGTGTGTGTGTGTGTGCACTGCACATGTGTGTGTTTGTGTGTGCGCTTGTGTGTGTGTGTGTGTATATGTGTGTGCGCGCGCGCGCATGTGTGTGTGTATGAGAGAGAGGGAGAGAGAGAGAGAGAGAAAACAAGAAAGGGAGAATATATGGTCAGCGATGTGCTACTATGACAGAATTAAGTTTTTTATTTTATCTGCCTGTTTTTGGACAGAGAAGCCTTTCACATGGAAACATTAAAACTTAAAGAAAAAAACACCAAAATATGAAATCTGAGATTGAAAAAATGAATCTTAATAGCTACAGTTGAATCTAATTACTTCTGGATATTTTCCCTAAATTTTCGGTAGCTAATTAAAAGAACTAAAATTTTATCTTAAGTGCCTGTCATAGCTGATTGTATGTATCTACTTGGAATGTTGTGGTGTGTTGGATGTTTAAGGCTAAACCATTTTAATGGCTGAAATGGGCACAAGAGGGACCCCATAACTTGGTAAAACTGTCAGCAATAAAGTGGAGTAGGCACGTCTGTCAATGCAATCCAGCTCCACTTGTGCATTACCACATGAGGGCGCTCTTTTCATCAGCTGTACATAGATTGCTTTTTTTTTTCAGTGTTATTTTTCCTAAAAAAAAAAAAAAAGGTCCGTATTTTTCATGCAGCATCCTAAATTTTACAGAAATCGTAGATTCATGCCACAGAAAATACATCTCCAAATACTGTAGATAACACAGACTTAACTTACTAGATTTGTTGAAGAAATCTGAAAGGCTTCAGATCCTAGGGCTAAGGGGCAAATTATGCTGTATAGATTTGTACTTATGATGCTTATTGAAATTCACAAATATGTGTGTATTTCAAACAATTTCTCTGTAAGTAAAGTTCGAAAGTGTAAAAACAAGAGAATATTCAAAGTACTTCTTCCAGAAGAGCTCTGTATCTATTGAAATGTATTCAATCTAATATGTGATAGATGGGTGCTATTTGTTTGATTTTTATTGTTTATTAAGTAATGCCAATGCATTATGAAATACAAGTTGAATCCATAGCGGGAATCTATTAAAATCTAGGCATTTAAAAATGTACAAGTTTTTTAATGTTAAATACTAACAAATTTAGTGCCAACTCTGAAGCTTACAAAATGATTCCCCAAGCCTCATGGCAACATTAGGAGGTGTATCCAGCTTCCGTAGGAATTCTGCTAAGAAGGGCATAGACTAACAGGTCATTTATAACCACAAAGGATAAATTTGCCCAAGGCATGTCCCAGGGATTAAGGTTTAGTACAAGGAAGATAAGTATGATGACAAAAATCAATACAGACATTCACAAACAAGAACAGAGACACTTTGTTTGCCAATCAGAGAAAAGCCACAGGAAACAAAGACAGGAGGAAAAGTCAGGAGAATTAAATTCACCTCAAAGTGTCTCACAGACAATGCTTTACTGGTACGTTAGAGTTTAAAAGGACAGACCACAGGCCAGCCAAATGTGTACATATCCAAAGGCATGATTGAATTGTATTTTTGTCAATTGTTTATGTAGCTTGGTAATTTCAAAGGCCAGATTTTTTTTTATCCATGTGTTCTGCTTATCACTTGCTTAGTGATGCCAAGATTTTCCCCAGAAAAGAGTGATGTCATTTTCATGAGAGCTTTTGATCTCTGTTCAAACACAGCCGTTCTATATTAGAGCTTTGAACTTGATAACGTGCTTCCTTTTCTTGAAAAGAGATCCTTAAACATTTACTTACATGAATAAGTGCTAAGGACTTAGAATTTCCAGAGGTTGAAGATGAAAGTGCAGGCTGCCCCTAGAAAAAAGTGCTTTGTGAAAGGTCATTCATATTGTTAAGGTGACTTTGAGGGGCTAGATATAAATAGGAATAGAATAGAAAGACAGAAGATTGTGGTGGATGGGAAAAGGTATATTTCTGCTTAGAAAACCATCACCAAACTTCTAAATAAAGACCAAAACACTTCTAGTATTAAACACTGAAATAAATGTGAGTCATACAGACATTTAAGAAGATTAATAAAAACAAGTAAGATATTTATTTACCCAATGATTCTAGTTGAGGGCTGCAGGTGGCCAGAAAGTGCCCATATCTGGGTTGTGAGAGGAAATTGGAGTACCTGGAGAAACGCACATAGACAAGGGGGAGAATGTGCAAATTCAAATTCCATAGACAGTGGCTCCAACTGAGATTCTACATACATTTTTTCATATCAACATTGTAACAAAATGATGTTCAACTAAATGATGTTATGTGAGGACCTGCTGTACTAGCCTTTTCCCCAACAGCACTTTACTAGTGCTATTTGAGAAAACATCAGAGAAACAATTTGTGTTGAGCTACATTCTTTTTAGTTACTGAACCTGAAATTTTAACCTATTTTATCTTATTCTAGCTTTAATTCTACTTTGTCTGATTCCAGCATCCATTGTATTCAACTACTAAACCAATGTACTCTACTACCTATTATGCATATTTTTGTCTCAGCTTATGAAATATTTTATAACAAAACAATTTAGAGCTCATTTGTTACATTTAGGGTAAATCATAAGTTACCTGTATCCATAATGATGTACACAAAACAGAGGTATATTGATCACCAGAAAACTAGGAAGTTTATTCCATATTTAGGTGTTCAATATGAACATTGTCTTGATCATATTTGTGGTCATTTAAATGCTAAGAAGAAATAGAAAAACAGTTTCAATTAATATACATTTTTTACTACTAATAAAAACTTTTCATTAAACATTTTTCCTGCCAGTTGAAAGAAATGAGAATCCAGTTATATTTTGAAATATAAACAACAGTAAAACACTGTAATAAGCAAAACTAGTCAATACATCTATGAAATATTGAATACTAATTGATTGCTAATGAAATGCTAATAGAACTATTCCAAGAGAAATAATTACATTTTCTCATAGTCAAAAGCATTAGATACTTGGAGATGACAAAAATACCATTTAATTATTAAAATAATGTAATTAATTAATTTTCCTCATTAATTAATTAATTACCATTTTATTTTTATTATTTTCCCAAAATATTTCTATTATTATTTCAGGATTTTGAATGTGTCATGTATGCATAAAATAATTCATGTGAAACTGTTGAAAGTGGGTGGGAGGAATTAAATTTTGTATATAAAGGCTACTTGCTTGAAAATGACCTATTTCAACTTATTTAGAAGTGGTGGCTTATTTCCTGTTAAATGACTTAATAAGAATTTTAATATGAAGAAACATTTTTGAGTGATTAAACTATGCCAAATTCTTTATAATATTCTTTCATCAATTCTATATATACATTTGTAAGATTGTAAGTCATTACCTTCTTTTTTGAAGATGAGGAAACCTGAGGCTTAAAGGAGTTAGCCAGAGTGTTAGGATGTGGGAAACTTTGGATTAAGATCCTTATGAAGAGCAATCCATAACCTCCAACTTGCATATTTATTTGGTCCTTCTATTTGGATTAAGACTAATTCTACTCTATCTCACCATGTAGATGGAGATTAATTTCTCATAAATTATATGTCACTGTTCTTCATATATCTAAAATAATTTATGAAGTCATACTTTAGTTACTCATGCTGTAGGTAAGACAAGCTTAAGTCATTTTAAATCTTTAATAAGTCCTCTGACATCTTCCATGCATAATCTTTTTTGACCATTTTATTATCTTTTATGATTGGTTCAAAGGTGCTGCATTTCTTTGATCCTTAGATGTATGTTTTTCATATTTAATTATCCTCAGCTCAGGATCTATCTAATAGTAGATGTCTTCTCACTGTGTTATGTTTAAATTAAGTTTTAAAAATACTGATTATTTTTTATTTTTTATATATTTTTTCCATTTTTTTATTTTATTGCATTTCAGGTTTTGGGGTACATGTGAAGAACATGCAAGATTGTTGCATAGGTACACACATGGCAGTGTGATTTGCTGCCTTCCTCCCCATCACCTACATCTGGCATTTCTCCCCTTGCTATCTCTCCCCAGCTCCCCACCCCCCACCCTCCCTCCCCTATTTCCCCCCAACTGACCCCAGTGTGTAGTGTTCCCCTCCCTGTGTCCATGTGTTCTCATTGTTCAACACCCGCCTATGAGTGAGAACATACGGTGTTTGATCTTCTGCTCTTCTGTCAGTTTGCTGAGAATGATGGTTTCCAGGTTCATCCATGTCCCTACAAAGGACCCAAACTCATCCTTTTTGATGGCTGCATAATATTCCATGGTGTATAAATTAAATTGACATTTAAATTTCCTGTAAAATGTTACAAAAGATTTTGCATTGAAACAAAAAGAGTTGTGTAAAAAGAAAAGCACAGGAAGAGAGAGACAGGATGTAATTTTGATATTAGTGAGGATACATTTATTGTCCAAGTCATGAAAGTAATGCTACTTTCATGCAATGGAAAAGATAAACACCCATAAGAAAAGAAGCTGCGTTATTTTGTGATTGAGATATATAGAGAAGTTTTATTTCACCTGGCAAGCAATAAACAGGAAGGTGAAAAAAATTACGAAATATTTTGGAAAAAAGAAACACATTTGCAATGAGGTATATGACCCAACCCTACATAGACATACAACTCTTAGGAAGAACTGGCGACATTGCTTAATTGGGGAATTTGTTTTTCTTTGTTAGTGCTATCTAAAATAATGTCAACTAAAATTAGATGAAAAGGGGTAATTTATATCACTGCTTACTTCTCCAAAAATGCTTAAGTCTTCATTTGCTCAACTTTTAAAAGACACTTAAAGATGATTTTTGTTTCTTTATTTGTCTACAAAAAACATTCTAAACTTCTAAAAGACCAGTAGATATATGAAATATCTTAAATTAAATATTGCTGGCAATGATGATAAAAAAGTACCAAGATTAGGAGTAAAGTAGTCATCATGGAGAGATTGATTGTACTTGTAATTAATTATAAATTTATTTTTTATTGTAAGATTATCTTGACATGGAAAATTAGCATTTTACTCCTTTTATCAAAATGACATGAGTATACATAATGGATATTATGGCATCATGAAAGAAAAGCAAAGAAAGTATTATGGTGAGTCAAGCAATACATTTTTACTGCATGCAATTAAACAAAATGCTATACTAAGCATTGCTATAAATACGAAGAATGATTATGTATTGACAATGTAATGTTGATACTTCTTTTGTGCTTTTGAACTTCATATTTTTCTTTGTAGTATGATAAGTAAATCTTAGATAATATTTAATATTAGCATTGCCATGCACAGTGCTTATGCTATGTATTATTTATAAAACTCCATAACCTATTTTCCCCTTCAGGAGTCATTGAGTTTTAATTAATCAATGATTTATTTAAGATATAATCAGTATAACTTTCTACAAAAAACTTCACTGCCATTATTGAATAACTTCTCCTCTGGCACATATATAAAGAGAACAGAGGGAATAAAGTTATTACTAACAAAATTACCTTACTTCTAAGATTAATGATAAGCACATAATTCTTCTGAAAGGACATGAAGCCTACCTAGATTTACAGCTATATAAACCCTTTTAAAAATTCAGGGTCCGTTATCTTTAATCATACCAGTCTTTTCATCTAAGCACCACTAGCAATTTACATGGTTACTCAAAGAATTAATGGCTTTTGTATCCTTTATTATTCCAAGAAATGTTTAATCTCCCAGAAAAAGGGATCGCAGCATGACAGGTTTGCAGCACTCTTTACAGATGTCTTCTTATCTCTTTAATTTAAAAGAGAGATATTGCAGACTGCCAAAAAGCAATGCTCTGTCAATATAAATACAGTGAAATACAAATTTTCCTTTTCAGGAATTCTACTATTCCTAGAATAGTAGAATTGCTTTTGTACTTTTACTGGAAAAATAAATCTTAAATATATGATTCACTCATTTAAATACTTTATTCTCCTTGTTAAACTTGTGCATGAGACACAATGGTTCACTTGCAGAATTTCAGGAGGACAGAGATGACTCTGACATGATCCCTTTTACTGCTATTTAGAAAACACATTACAGGGATGTGGAGGATGTAAGAAAGGAGAGAATAGGAGGTGATTGTGGTAATTAGTTAGAGATTATGGTGGTTTGTATATGGTAGTGATAGGGTGGGATGGCAAAAAATGAACAAGATCTACTCAATAGCACAATAGTCAATAATCACTTGTGTATATTTAAAAATAAAGAATGTAGTTGGATTATTTATAATTCAAAGGGTAAATGCTTGAGAGGATGCCTACTCCATTCTCCATGATGCGCTTATTTCACATTGCATGCCTGTATCAAAACATCTCATGGACTCTGTAAATATATACACCTAGTATGTATCCACAAAAATTAAAACAAAGAAACATTTGGATTCAAGATGTGGGTTGAAGTTGGCATTTCCAAAATACATTGTCATGTCAGCTGTGGGGGGTTAGAGAAGGAGTATAATCAGGAAAGACTTTTAAAAGTGTTTGCTTGCCCAACTGGAGGACTGAGATGTTGAGTAACTGAGAGGAGGAAGATAGCAGTAGGGAGAGATCCGATGAGGAGGAAATCTGTAGTGGAGTATCAGACAAACGTTATATTTAAGTTGTTTACTGGACAGCTAAGTAAAAAGGTGTAAATATAGTTATGGTTTCATGTTTACTGTTTTGACAAACTGACAAATTATTTTTCAAAGCAGCAAAGCAGTTGTACTATTATATATTCTCACCAGCAATGTATGAGCAATGTCTTCAGATCTTCATCAACACCTGTTTTCTGACTATTTCATTCTAGCCATGTTCGTGGGTGTGATGAGACATCTCACTATAATTTCTTTTTTTTTTTTTTTTTTTTT
>NW_016107598.1:2774609-2794900 GCF_001604975.1 Cebus imitator
TGTACACGAATGTTCATTGCAGCACTGTTTACAATAGCAAGGACCTGGAACCAACCCAAATGCCCATCGACAATAGACTGGATAGGGAAAATGTGGCACATATACACCATGGAATATTATGCAGCCATAAAAAACGATGAGTTTGGGTCCTTTGTGGGGACATGGATGAACCTGGAAACCATCATTCTCAGCAAACTGACAGAGGAGCAGAAGCTCACTATAATTTCTATTTCCATTTTCCTGATGAGTAAGGACGTCGAGCATCTTTTTGTGCTTCTTGGTGATTTGTGTATCTTGTTGTGAGAAATGTCCATTGAAATATTCGCCCATTTTTAAATTGTGTTGTTTGTCAGAGTTCTTTATATTCTGAATACAAGTCCTTTATTCAATATATGATTTGTAAATATTTTCTTTCATTATATGTGTATTGTCTTTTCATTTTCTTGGTTGTGTTTTTTTTGAATGCACAAACGTCTTAAATATGCATAGAGTTCTAATTTATCTATTTTTTATTTTGCCATATGCATTTTGGTGTAATATCTGAAAACTAATTGCATAATTCATGGTTGTGAAGATTTAATCTTGTGCTTTATTCTAAGAGTTTTTATAATTTTCACCCTTACATTTAGTTCTATAATCCATTTTTAGTTAATAGGTAGGGGTTCAGCTTAATTATTTTTCATGTAGATGTCCAATGGTAGTACTATTTTTTGAAAAAAATTCTTTCCCCATTGAATTTTTTTGCATTCTTGTTGAAATTCAGTTGACTATAAATGTAAAGGCTTATTTCTAGACTCTCCATTCTAATCCAATGTTCTATATGTCTATCTTTATGACAGTACTACAGTGACTATACAGTAAACTTGAAATTCAGAAGTATAAGTCCTCCAACCTTGTTTTTCTTCTATATGACTGTTTGGACTATTCCATACTCCTTGCATTTATACAGGAATTTTAGAAACAGCTTGTCAAATTTGCCAAAAAAGAGGAGCTGAGGTTTTGATAGGAATTACATTAAATCTATAGTTAAGTTTGTGTAGTACTGCCATCTTAAAATATTAAGTCATCTGGTCCATGGTCATGAAATACTTTTTCATTTATTTACATCTTTTAGAATTTATGCCAACAATGTCCTTAGGAATGTTCCAGGTTTAATTTAGATCAAGGGATAAAGTGAAAGTTTAGAGATGAAGTTGAGAATATATTTAGTGGTGACTTATGAGTGTCATAGGATATAACATGAGACTCAGGAGGTAGGAAGTGCTGTCAGATGGTTCAGAAAAATGAAATATGTGGATATGTGTAGGAAGCCAGCCCTACATCACCGGTGGGTACTAGCAGTTTGGTGGCAACAAAGGAATGAGAAAAAGACAGATTACGAGAGACAGTGGGACCAGGGGGCCATCACTTATTACTGGAGGCAGTGAAGGCCCTGAGCTCTGATTATCCACATTATTTATTGATTACAATAACTTTGATCTACAGGGTAGGGGTGGAGTAATGGTGGGAAGAGGGTAATGGTGGAGTGAATCAGTGAGCCGGAACTGAATCAGTGAGCCGGAACTGGTGTGTTATCCTAAGGATTAATAACAGTGGCAGTTTGGGAGTTTCACAAAACAAGAATGTGTGGTTGTCTTTAGCCTATTAGCTATGTGCAGCTGATGGAATTCTGGCCTTACAAGGCACCTACAAGTCTGGCTACATCATAGTGCTACGAAGGGGTTTTACATCCCTGAGCACAATGTTTATAGTAAGAGAGCCTAGGACACCCTGCACCCTGGAAAATGAGGCATGGAGAGGTCTTCCTCCTCAGAGGCCTCCTGCAGCCTTCTGCAGTTTGCTGTTCTTTGTTTATGTGTTACTCATAACTGATTTATGTAGGCACACTGTAAGTTCTTTCTCCTTTGCAGCTTTTCCCAACAGATATGTATGAAGATTAGAGTCCAGAAAAAGAGGAAACAATGGGAAATCTGTATTGTTTGTGAAGGCTAAAATAACAACAACAACAAAAAAATGGAAATAAGAAACATGACAAGCTTAATCCTGACGGTTGGCAGGAGGAGGGTGATCAGGTTGTGAGCCCTGGAGAGAAGCTAGAAGAAAGTTATATTTTCCAGGAGCACATGACATTGTGTGCCTCTCACTTAACTCTTGTGGATGAAAAGTTGAAGACAAAAGGAAGTCTTTTCAAGCACACAGTAGTGGCTCCCTCTTAACCCTACAGATGTAGCTTGCCAAGGTATGATTGCACTCTGAGAGTGTCCTACTTCTTTGACTATTTCTTCCTACTTTCTTTAGGGGGTTCTTACATCTATGCATGCCTACTAAACACTGGTGTTGTTGCATATCTAAATAGTAATGGTCACCCACAAGCAGTAAGAAATCTGAACTTGAGACTCAATGATATGTGAAGGCAAATTTATGTGAAATATTAGTAAGGTTTTTTTTTTTTCTTTTCTCTCCCCATTTTTCCTTCAGGAACTTCTCAATTTGAGCTATGAGTTAAGAGGGTCTCATTGCCCTTAGATGTTGCACATAACTGCCAAAATAGATACACTTAATTCTGTGTATTATATATCAATTATACCTCATTAAATCTATTGGTTTTAAACAATAATGGAACAAAATCTTAGCTTTTAAACTAAGTCAGGCTTTCAGATGAATAAAAAACCTTAGGAAGTATATGAGATCATAGAGACTATTAACAGACCTGAGGTGAAGAAAGGTGAAAGAGATGGAAACAATACTAGAGACTTAAAAACCACTTATGAGTGAGAACATGCGGTGTTTGGTTTTTGGGTGCAGCAAACCACCATGGCCCGTGTATACCTATGTAATAAACCTGAACTTTCTGCACATGTATCCCATAACTTAAAGTATAATAATAATAATACCACTTGTTTTTGATGCTACATCCTGCCCCTCTTGCTTACCCACAAACAGAGCCAGGCTCCAGCCTAATGGGAGATGACCCCCTTCCTTCTCAAGTGAGGTTGGGATATCCCAGTGCATTTCTTTCTGGGTCTAGACTTGGGAGATGAGAGCCCCTGCAGAGAACTTTCCTGTGTATCTTTGTGTATCATCTATGTTTAAACTGGATATATGACATGAAAGAGCCATGGCTTCATACTTCCGCAAAGTGGGGTATGGGAGAGCACTCAAATTTTCCTCTGCATATATCATTTTCAGCCTAAAGTAGGGTAAAAACATTATCTAATGTGAAGAGTGCTGGTGGCCAGGAACAGTGCCTCCCACATTGGGAGGCCCAGGAAGTAGGATTGCTTGAGCCCGGGAGTTTGAGATCCGCATGGGCATCATAGTGAGACTCCAACTCTACTTAAAAAAAAAAAAAGCAACAACTATTAACTGGGCATGGTGGCGTGTGCCTGTAGTCCCGGCTACTTGGGAGGCTGAGGCAGAAGAGTCGCTTGAGTCCAGAAACTTGAGGCTGCACTCTAGCCTGGGAGACAGAGTGAGACTCTGTTTTGAAGAGAAAGAAAAAGAAAGAAAGAGAGAAAGAAAGGAAGGAAGGAAGGAAGGAAGGAAGGAAGGAAGGAAGGAAGGAAGGAAGAAAGAAAGAGAAGAAAGAGAAGAAAGGAAGAAAGAAAAAGAGAGACAGGAAGAAAGAGAAAGAAAGAAACGAAGGAAGGAAGAAAGGAAGGGAAAAGGAAAAGAAAAAAAGAAAAAGAAAAAGGGAGTGGACACTGCAGGAATTGCATAAGATGTGGTACTCTTAGGCTGACCACAATGGAGTGAAATGACTAGGTCTGTGGGCTAGGTGAGAACAATTACACATCTGTAAAAGCCAGAATGTAGAGACTTTGGCCAAAATGTATACACCTTATCACAGGTAGGATGTTACCTCAATATCTAGTAAAAACAGATGATACTCAGGGAGGAGAGGAGGAATATCCTTCATGAGTCTGAATTTTAAACTACATGTAAATGAGGTGTTCCCCAGCTTGTCTAAATGTACTTAGAACTGACTAGATTAAGTTTTCTACTCCGGGAACTCAGGAAAGAAAATAAATTCAATTATAGGACACATAACTGTGGGCTTTTACATCATTATTATGGTTATAGCCTTTATACCAGTGTTAAATGTTTGTGGGTAGCCATGGAACTGAAATATCCTAGAAAGTCTGCCTTTAGTAAGAAAAGAAGAGGATTGAGGATTATATTATGAAGATGAGATATAAAATAAGATAAAACGGGACACCGTAACCTTAATAAGATAGTTTCAGAGTAAGAAAAAGATAAAAATTAGACTGTAGGGGCTGAGGAGTGAATCTTAAATGAAAAAAATAATTACTGCTGGTGCAGACTTCTTGATAAAATTTGGCTATGAAGGCAAAAATAAAAATACAATTCAAGAATAAGAATATCAAGGCCTTTGGTATGTTTCCTTATAGAGTTTAGCATGTTCAAGTGATGACAGGTGGAATAGAGTAGAGATCTGGAAGTCGAAGATAGAGAACAGTAAACAGAAATTGTCCTCAAAAAGAGGGATTAGTCTTACGCAAAAAGAAAGGAGAGGAGTATGTGTGGATATGCAAAGCGGTACATTCAGTGGTTTGGTGGTTGAATGCTTTCTTCTTCAAAACTATTTCTGTGTAAAGGAGAAACTAGGTTTGAGGGTTTGAGTAGAGTCATGAAATGCACAGAATTGGAATTCCCTCATGACTTTCTCTTATAATATACTATATTCAACTGCTATAAATTTTCCTAGTTGCAACTCTTTATTATTATTTTTTTATTATAAAACGTAATGCCAATACCAAAGAGAACCTTAAATGTAACTATCAAGCAAACACTGATGAACCAAAGGCCATCACTTCATTAAACAGAGAGCATTGCCAACACCTTCGTGTGTGTCTGTGTTTTCTTGTACTCTCCCTTATCCCTAGAGACAACTGTAATTAATGTTTGTTTTCTTTATAGCTTTACCACCTGTGTTGTATCCCTGATGAACATATTTTAGCTTTGCCTAGTTTTGAATATTATATAAAGGAAGTTATAATGGCATGTTTTCTTCTTTATAACTTGCTTCTTTTGATAAATATTAAAATATTAAAATTCATTCATAAAATGTGTGCAGTTTATTCATAGAAGCTACACACATGCAGAGACATACACATGCATATGTGTGTTTGGGTGCATATATATTTAAGGTGTCAGTATTTTATTGCTAATTTTTCGCTTGTCTTTTTGTTATCTTTACAGGGTATGCAGATGAACAGATATTCTTAATTTCAACACAGTCAAAATCATCAGTAGTTTACTTCAAGTTAAAGCTTTTCCTCTACTTAAATGTCAAGAAGATATTCTGCAATGTCATATTTTAAAAGATTTTAGACAGTGTGGCGATTCCTCAAGGACCTGGAAATAGAAATTCCATTCGACCCAGTAATCCCATTACTGGGTATATATCCAAAGGATTATAAATTGTTCTACTATAAGGACACGTGCACACGAATGTTCATTGCAGCACTGTTTACAATAGCAANCATTGCAGCACTGTTTACAATAGCAAAGACCTGGAACCAACCCAAATGCCCATCGATGATAGACTGGACAGGGAAAATGTGGCACATATACACCATGGAATACTATGCAGCCATCAAAAACGATGAGTTCATGTCCTTTCTAGGGACTTGGATGAACCTGGAAACCATCATTCTCAGCAAACTGACAGAAGAGCAGAAGATCGAACACTGCATGTTCTCACTCATAGGCAGGTGTTGAACAATGAAAACACATGGACACAGGGAGGGGAGCACTACACACTGGGGTCAGTTGGTGGGAAATAGGGGAGGGACGGTGGGGGGTGGGGAGTTGGGGAGAGATAGCAAGGGGAGAGATGCCAGATGTATGTGATGGGGAGGAAGGCAGCAAATCACAGTGCCATGTGTGTACCTGTGCAACAATCTTGCATGTTCTTCACATGTACCCCAAAACCTAAAATGCAATTAAAAAAAAAGACTCAGGATAGGTAAAAGTTCATATTGTTTTGTTTCTCATTTTAATTCTGGTGACTATAGTATTAAATTTTGTTTATCATGCTCTACATGTGCTATCCATTAATAAGAATTTTTTATAATGACAAGAGAATATTACAAAACTAAATATTTAATGGGATATGAATATTTGTTCTATACATTTTTTTAAAATTTTACTTTAATTTCTGGGACACAGGTACAGAATGTGCAGGCTTGTTACAAAGGTATACAGACAAGTATCTAATGCACATGGGGCTCAAAACCTAGATGATTGGTTGATAGGTGCATTAATAGGAATTTTAACAGAGGAATATAACAGAGTTATGTTGTTAAAAGTTATAAGGAGATTACAAGTGATTTCACTGAGAGGCATTACTAGTGTAGACTCAGATTATTTCTCCACCAACAGCATTTGCTGTGTTCTATAAATTACTTAACTTCTCTCTGCTGTAGAGTTAGAGCAGAGATAAACTGGGATAATTATACAATTTAATGTGAGAAGGATATCCCATGAAAAATGCAGGTAGCCATTGCTATTATCAGTAACTATTTGGGATACTCATGTCAGCTTCCCTAGTATTGAGCACTATTTGCACTATTGGCTTGAATAGTGCTTGGTCATGATGACTTAGTATTAAATTCAACCTGTTGTATTTTATCCTATCCAAAAATTGGATTGATTTATAAAATGTTTATGGTAAAAGATTTCCACATTAGATTTTCTATGGAGGTTACAACAACACATTAAAATGAATTTAGAAACTCTGAAAAAAAAAAAAGAAATGTTATTTTGGAACGTTAAAAAATTTAGGAAAAATTTAAATACAGTATAACATATACAATATCAGTGTACAACTTGTTAAAATATTATATTTTTATATACTCATGCATTTGCCTAGGCCCAAGATATAAATCTATTCCTTCCTCCCAAGGTCACCATCAGTTTTCTAAAGTGATTGTGTCATCTATGCATCTACTGGTTTTAGTTCCAGTTAGTCCACAACTTTATCAACATATGATGTCATCAGATTTTTTTTGTGTCATTGTGACAAGTATGTAGAAATAATTCATTGTGGTTTTAATATCCATTTTTATGACAAGCAAAGATGTTAATCAGCTTCTCATTTGTTGGCCATTTAGTTATGTTCTTTGGGAAATGACACTTCACATATCATACCTTTTTTATTGGTCTGTTTGTAACTTTATGGTCTGTGTGGAGGTTGCTTATTCAGTCCATTCTCCAAGTCTTTGTGTTTTCTCCAGAAAAACTAGTTTCCTCCCACATCTTAAAGATGAGGAGGACAGATGAACTTTTTTCTCTAAGTTGTCCCAGTCTGAGTGTGGGCATGAGTGTGAGTGTGCCCTGAGATGGGTTGACGCCCTGTACAGGGCTGTTCCTGTCTTGCACCCTGAGCTGCTTGGAGAGGCTCTGACCACTGGAACTGAGATAAGTGAGTTGGAAAATGAATGAATGAGTGAATGAATGAAAACAAATTATTGCAAAATAAAAATTGTAAAGGATACAAAATAAAAATGGTAAAAGACTGTATAAATGCACAACAATGAACAATGTGGTGCAAAAGAGCTCAGCAAGACCATCATATTTATTGTTTGTTTTTGAACTGCATGGTTCAAAAAAAAACAATTTTTGTTTTGCAAGCATTTACATCTTGATCTAACTAACCTACCACCACCATGTCTGCCGTTGCTCAATGGCTCACCAAAAATTGGGTAAATAATTTTCTGATTTGTTTTTATTAATCTTTCTTAAATGTATGTAGAGCTCACATTTATTTCAATGTTTAATACTGAAAGTATTTTTGGTCTTTATTTAGAAGTTTGGTAATGTTTTTATGACCAGAAACATGCCATAGGAAATTTACTCTTTTGTTCTTCTATCAGTTAGCCTATGGTAAAATTGGTTTTGTTATACATCTTCTTGCTCAAAGTCATAGTTTCCAAGAATCTAACCAAGATGTTAAGTGAGGACTTGCCATATGTTATTAGCTGACACTTACATTTTATATGAAAGTATTTTGAAATTTTCTTGAACTATTTTCTTTTAAATTCTATTTATGTATTTATTTCAGAGACTAGGTCATGTTCTGTTGTCCAGGTTGAGTGCAGTGGAATGATCATAGCTCACTACAACCTCAAACTCCTGGGCCCAAGCCATCCTCCTGCTTCAGCCTCCCAAATAGCTATGACTATAGGCACGTGTTACCATGCCTGACTAATTTTTTTCAACGTTTTTGTAGAAACAGAGTCTAACTATTTTGCCCAGGCTAGTCTTGAACTTCTGGCCTCAAGAGATCCTCCCATCTTGGCCTTTCAAATTGCTGAGATTATAGGCATGAACCACTGCATCCGGTTCCCCCAAATTCCATTTCATAGCATCATGTTTTAGCATCTGTTTCATCTTAATTTTGATTTTTAAAATTTACTTGTTTTCTCCTTAATGCTACCATAATGTAATTTCAGTGAGAGTAGACTCCTTGCTATTGTCTATGCCTAAGCTCCCAGTATGTAGAAAAGCTCCTGGCACAGAGGAAATGGAAAAGCTGTTTGTTGAAAGAACGTCTTTGAAACAGAACTCAAGGAATAGCAAGATGAGGTCTTATTCTTTATTACTTAGTGTATGATTTGCGATTTTGGGTCTTTTAAGAATAAATTAGCAGGCCGGGAGCGGTGGCTCACGCCTATAATGCCAGCACTTTGGAAGGCCGAGGTGGGCGGATCACAAGGTCAAGAGATCGAGACGATACTGGCCAACATGGTGAAACCCCATCTCTACCAAAAATACAAAAAAATTAGCTGCGCATGGTGGCGCACGCCTGTAGTCCCAACTACTTGGGAAGCTGAGGCAGGAGAATTGCTTGAACCCAGGAGGCAGAGGTTGTGGTGAGCCGAGATCGTGCCACTGCACTCCAACCTGGGTAACAAGAGTGAAATTCCGTCTCAAAAAAANAAAAAAAAAAGAATAAATTAGCTATTTTTTGATGAGTGGTAAGGGGTATGACACCAATGTAATACACATTTGGTAAAAACAGAGACATAACAGGCAAACCAACGAAAAAATAATAGCCTTGACTATTATTTCTCAGAAAAATGAAATAAAATGTAGCAATAAATTATATGCTTGCAAGAGAAACATTTTAGTAAAAACAAAGCAATTCACATCCCAAAGGCATTTGTTATTCATTTCCGTTAGTGTACATTATATAATCCACAGATGTCATCATAGTAGGACCAAACTTCTGAGTAAGGAATATTGAATGAGATTTTGATTTGTTAGAAGTATACAAGTCAGTATTTTATAGGGAGATGTTTCAGGGATCCATATGCGAAAATTTGAATATATATGATATATAGTGACTCAAAATTTAAAGTAAAAATTTTATTAATTTGATTTGATTGCCCTCAAAATCCTCTCCACGCTGCCACGTACTCACACTAATAGACACAATACTATTGTGGTTGAGAGAGTAAGGGCTACACTTTCTCCTTTATGTTTTCCAGACTTCTTTGCAGGTAGTGTGAAGGCATATGCCTAGTTCTGACCGATGGGCTGTGAGAAGTTGTGTGTGCCATCTTTTTGGCTATGGCAATTCAATAAAAATAGGTATTTTTTTCTCTCTCTTACTCTGATATGGAACTTTGGAGGTGATGTGTTCAAGAGGTAGCACATTATTAGAATATGAAGCGATATGAAGAAGAAATAATCTTATATAGTATATGACAATAATGTTTTGATGATTATCTATTACCATAGGATGAATAATGTATACAAATAATACAGTAATTATTGATTTATGTTTGACTAATGATATGTTTGACAAACACATATACACAGAATTCTTAAAATAGGATACCAAGACAAATAATCATGTTATCCCAGGTAAGCATAATGCTGATATACTTTTTTAAAATACTAAGGCATTTTCACGAACTAGACATTTACTTATTTGTTGCTAATACATTATCTCAATTTTTCATAATTTAGTAGCACAAAGAGAAAATGTGGGTACCTTAACTACATCAGATACTGCAAGCATTTAGCAGTTTCTGTCACCTGCTAACAATGTGATTTCAGGCAAATTAGCCCTCTGTATATCATAAATAAAATGAAATGGAGAATACTAATGACTTGTAAAAATTATATCTTATTAGTTCAGATAAGAGTGTCTAGAAAACTGTAGAAAATTAATATTTGCTTTTGAGAGTTTATTTCTGCTGTCGGTAAGTTGATGTTAATGTGTGTCTGAAAGCATGCTGAATCTGGAATTTCATATTTATTTAGGTGTTAGGTTAAAGAGCTAGGATAAAAATGAATATTCTTTCATTCTTAATATCATTTTTATGGTTTTATTTATGTAATAAAGAGTTTTATTAAAGGAGAAACTGCTCACTGATTTTTCTTAAAATCTTGGAACAATAATAATTATATTTATCACATTCTTACTGTTTTACTTAATTTCATATGATACTTACAATTCTATTAGTCTATACTAATGTTATCTCTACTTTACAGATGAGAAATGAAGGTATACAGAAAGTCAGTAATTTCCTTGCACTATCTTTGCTACTAAGTGTTGATCCTGGGGTATAGGCCCAATTGGTCTGACTGCAGTATCCAGCATTTTGTATCCACAAAATTCTATTGCCTCTCACAATTATTTTGTCTGATTTTAATAATTATATTTATCAGAAAATTATTCCAAAGTGATCCATTACATTCACAGGTGAATTTTAAGTTTACCTCGTATTTATTAAAAAGATGTAAAAAATGAAGATCTGTCATATACCAGAGGATTTGGTGAATTTTCATCTGAAAGTAGGTGTTCAAAATGATCACCATTAAAGGTCACTTAAATTATAAGGATAAAATAGGCAAATGAGAAACAAATCTTAATACTTCTAACTTTCTTCACTGCGACAAGCCAACTCTAGCTATTGTTATCTTTAACAGAAACGGAGGAAGCCTTTTTTTTTAAAGTCATGGATAGCATAGTTCATTAACATGTTGTTTACTGTAAGTTAAACACAGATGTTTTACCATTTTGTGACAAAAAGATCCTTGACTAAAAAATGCGCTTGTTTAGGAAAATCCTATTACATTCAAAACTAATACTAACGTCATCCTTTAGTAGTTGCATAATTGGACTTCACAGTAGGCTGAATGATTGCCATTTCAGTCCTTTCTACCTCAGTTTTCATTCAGACCTTATAATCATTTGTCTAAATTATCTAAATGTCTTCTCTGAGTTTTTCTGTTTGTCCTCAACATTTCTACCAGTTCTATGTGCTATATTACTAATAAAATATAATCATGTTACTTTTCTGCTCATCAAATCATGGTATGATTACCTATCTATATTTCTGTAAAACTAGTCTGCAAACTCTTAGAGACAACGATCTTTTAGTCTCTGTATATCATGTATTTGATGGGTAGAAAATGTTCAATCGCCATTAGAGGAATAATGGGAAAAGTAGAGGCTTTGATTGCCTCAGTATTGCCTAAAATGACAACTGGAACAGAAATGTATACTTTTGTTTTTCAACTCTTCTAGACCTTATTTCCATGAATTCAGGTGTTACCTTTATAAAATCTATCAAATCGTTATCTCCAGTTTTAAATTCTCACATAAGGTTTTGTTCTGCATTTTTTTTCTACCAGCCATTACTAATTAAATGTTCTCTGTCACTTTTGTCATTTTAAAATCAGCTTAACGAAACTGTCTTCTTTACTTTTCCCTTCCAAGAAAAATAAAGCAAAACTCCACTAACTAACAAATACTTAACTATCCTCTCTTTTAAGAATTTCTTCTTCTCTCCCCACTTTTATTACGTAATACAATATAGCAACCCTGGATTCTTCTTTTCTTCCGTTCCACTCTTGTTCTATCTTATCTAATTACTCATAAAATGCTATTTACTTTCTCTCTGAAATATCTTTCTCACTATATCTTTTTCTTTGTACTGTTAACAACTGTTTCACTGATCTCCTCAGTTTCAGCTTCTCTTCCTAACATAGAACACACAGTGTCCATACCAATCATGTAAAAATAACTCATCTTTACTTGATCAAAAAAAAAAAATTAGTGGGTACCCAATGCTTAGGGGTCTTGTCCAATCTTTTATTATATACAATAAGTAATCCATATTCTCAGGCCACTGAATTTCAGATAATAATTCTAGACTGTCCTTTAAAATGTCTGTTATCTTTTACATTTTCTTCAACATTTGGCCATTTATAGGTTATTTTTAATCTTTAAAACATACAGATTTATTTTTAGTATGTGTTCTTATGGAATTTAGAATACTTTACTTTGGGTACAAAAATTGCTGAAATTGGATTTTGAAATAAATTTAATCTAAAAAATTGTCATGCATTCTTTTTCTACGCTACAGGGTAAGTCAGTACTTCTTAACCCTGGATATCTTTAGAATCATCTGGTGACCATTAAAAAGTACTATGGCCAGACCCAACCCACCGACTAAATTAGAATTTTTGGATGGGACTCAAATGTAGTATTTTTAAATAAAGATTTTAAAGACAGCTGTTTAAATTTGCACACAGAGTTGATGGGGAGAATGGCTTCAACAGCTATTAAAACACCTGTTTTTCCTATGCATGTACCCCAGAATCTAAAAAAAAAATTTTGAAATTAACTTGAAATTATAAAATATAAACCAAAAACCAATGAATAAACACACACCTGTTTTTGTTACTATCGTGAGTAGTTCATGTGGATACTTGGCAGCTATGTACTGTTGAATACAGGTTATCTATTTGTATTAAATATTTGTTCACTTACCAAACATTTTTAAAGTTATCTATTTGTGCCAGTTTCTGTTACTGAGTGATTTGGAGGCTGGGCAGAAGTAATAGCTTAAATGTATCAAGTGCTTTATTTGTATTATATTTTTCCTTATGTTAAACACATTTTGAGAGAGTAGACGTATGCCTATTTATCAGAATCTGAAAGACTAAGTCTTAGAAAAGTTAAATTATACACCTAACATGAAGCAAACAGGTGTTACAGCCAAGACACAGACCGAGGACATAATCTTTCTGTTTTTAGAACAGTTTATTAACTAGTGGTCTTTTAAGGACAGGAGCTACTTCTGATTCAGAATAAATCGGAAAATAAATACTCTAAAATATCACCCAGGTGTTCCTGAAGGCAGTTATGATAGTTAATTCATCTTTATTTCCCTATGGCTTAGTACCATGCCAGAACTCAAACCGATACTCAGTAAGTATTTGTTGCACATACGTGTACCTGTGAAGATGCTAATGGCTAGCAATGGTACCACGTATTATCTTTATAGGTCTGGTTGTCATTTCACAGTCCACTATGGTGAACAATCAGAAGCCTGAATTTTGTCTTACTTGGCAAGAAAGTGACAGTGCTCTACGTTTGTGAAGAAGAGTGCAATGGAGGTACAGGTTGAACATCTATATCTAAAAATCCAAAATTTGAAGTATTTCAAAATCCAAAACTCTTTGAGTACTAAACTCTTTGAGGACACATGTGGTAAATTTTACCTCTGAACAGGTGACTGGTTGCATATATATTAAAAAATATTGCACAAAATTACCTTCAGGCTATATGAACAATGTATGTACAAAATATAAATAAATTTTGTGTTTAAACCTGGGTTCCATCCCAAAAATATCTCGTGTGTATAAAAATATTCTAAAATATGAAAAATTCTGAAATCTGAAACACTTCAGGTCCCAACTATTTTGAATAAGGTATGTGTAACCAATATTTTACAAGAGAAGATATAGGGAGATTGACTATGCGGTCATCAATCTAGTTTTTCTCAGCCATGCATTATTATATTGGAATCATGTCACTGCCTATTAAATATGTAATGGAAAGTAGGGAGAAGCTAAAGACTGCCAGCAGCCACAGACCAAAGCTGGAAGAGGCAAAGTTCCCCAAGCCTATTGAGGGAGTACAATCCTGCTGACACATTGATTTCAGCCCAGTAAAATTGATTTTGAACTTTTGCCCTCCAGAGCTGCGAGAGAATATATTTTGGTTGTGTTAAGCCACCAACCTTGTGATTATTTTTTGCAACAGCTGGAAGAAATCCATACAGTCGCTATCCTTAACTGCATGTGTGTGTCATCTTCTAACTTCCAATAAAGATCCTACATTTTCTTGCTATGCTTTCTCATCCTGCCTCTGACGTTCTCTAGCTATGTTATCTTTGGCAAATCATTTGTCTTCTCTGTTACTCAGTTTTCTAATCTTTAAAATGGAGACAATAAATAAACGCTTCATAGTTAATATTCATAAGACACTTAGTAGAGCTCCCAGTACTGACAAGTGCTATATAAGTTGAAACTAAATAAACTTTTCTAAAAGTAGATGAATCATTTTGGGGATAAGGCAATGGGGAGAGAGAGCTATTGAATGAAGAGTGTCTTTCCTTCAATTGCCTTCTTTCTACTTGAAAGAGAAAAAAAATTGGCAACAAAAGATAAAAAGAAAAAATCCATTTGTGTTGTATATTTAGACAGTGTTAAAAGGAAAGACACTTATTGCCACCATATGCTTAAGTCTTTGACAATTATGTACATATTTATGAGGTAGGCTTTAAAATTTTGAATTGAAAAAAGGCACATCATCAATATTATTTCAATATAAATAAAGTCCAAGGAAAAACTGTCACAAACAAATCAATGTGGTGAGGCAAATACTTTGAATAAAACAGAGTGAAATTATCTTTGGAAAATAAAGAAAATTTTTGTAGATTTCACTGAGTTCTGCGTTACTATCTGAAAGAAGAAAATAACATATTAGTTTAGTGTAATAAAATGACCAAGTGACTTACACTTAAAGCAAAATTATTTTTCTTGATTTATGATTTTAATGTTATTTTAAAAAGACTATATTGAATGGTTATCTACAAATTCACGCTACAAACAAAAATCACTTTTAAGAGACTTATCTTGTTTTCTTTTGTCTTCTTGCAAATATGATGGATTCTTGCAAGGGAATTTATGTGTACGTGTAACAACTAATGCATTCTTGTAACAGCACTACACACTGGGGTCTGTTGGGGGGAAATAGGGGAGGGACACTGGGAGGTGGGGAGTTGGGAAGAGGTAGCATGGGGAGAAATGCCAGATATAGGTGATGGGGAGGAAGGCAGCAAATCATACTGCCATGTGTGTACCTATGCAACAATCTTTCATGTTCTTCACATGCACCCCAAAACCTAAAATGCAATAAAAACAATAACAACAAAATAAAAATGTAATGTGAATTCAATGTTATAATTTATTTGCATGCATGTATATATTACACAGGATATTTTCTGTGTGGGTATTGGTTTCAGATCCACACTATCTGCTGATACCAAATGATGTGAAGCTACTTCTCTGCCTTAATAGACTTTTCCCAAGAAGTAGTATTTGTTTTCCTTTACCTGTTGTGAATTGGGTTATTTACATGGCAAAAAACTAAGTACAAATGACTACAGAATATATACACCATTATGTGTATCTAATATCTTGAGCTGATTCACTAGCCAATTGTTCATTTTGCGTAGAAGTAAAATAAATAAAACCCAAAAGAATATAGCAATAGTTAGGGATTAACTAAAAATGGATATCTTTTAGTTTCTTTGGCAATGGCTACTGTAAAGAGGCATCACCAATGATAATAACTACCATCACATTTGCTTTTCAATTCTACTTTACCTAATGATGTCACCTCAGAAAATAATTTTGATTTGGCTGACAGTCAAAGCCTTGCCATTTTCCTGTCCAGTGAACAGTAAAATTGGAACATCTTTGAGAAAAGATGAAGGATGAGAACGAGAAATTAAGATGGTCAAATTCCTTGCTTATCCTCTAATCAGACGACTAAGACACAGTGAGTCTAATTGAGCTGTTTGTTTGGGCTGTTTGGTGGTACAAGGTGGGAACAGGGAGGCTTCAGGCCTAAATTGTTTGTTTTCTAAACAGTAGTCCTTGATATGGGGTAGGATGCTGCCTAAAGGGATAGTATACAGAATGATCTGTGATAACTTTAACAATGTCTCTTTCCATATAGAGTCCAACACTCTTCTCCCACATGAAAGGTTTTTCCCCATATTAACTACTGTTAATTTAGAGTGTTCAAGTCATAATCAATTTGGGTCAATCCAAGGAGGAACTCTAGTTGTTCAGGAGTAGTCTGAGTTCCTTACGCAGGACATGACGTCATAGTTTGAGAGGTTCTGAGGCACAAACTACCAGGGCTTCTCTAAACTCCACTTTCTCACTTTCATGTAGTAAAAAATATAACACATTCAAAGGTAGCTTCAGATTATGAGATTTAACCTCTTTATCTGTAATTTCTAAATTATATTAGCACATATGACTTACAGAAATGAACCCATGGTACTCTTCTAGAGAATTGCACAGATTTGCCTAGAAAACATCAAAAAAGATCTTTTCATAAACAATCAAATGTACTTTATTTCATAGTATTAGGCCTATATTTTCCAAATAATTTTTCTTCCCTAAGAAGTTGTGTTCTGCTGATCACTTCTTAACATGTTTAAACTATTTTATACTGCTACTAGATCTAGCTTTCTGAAACAGAGAACTGGTTGAATCGCTTATTTCAATGAAGATCCCTAATAAATTGCTTTGGCTACTGGATAAAGTCCAAGGTATTGAGCAGTGTTTTCAAGGCCCCTTCTTATCATGTTCTATTTCTTTTTATCTTTACTTTCTATCATTTTCTTCTGCCTCATGTGAACCATGAGCTACAGGCATATATGCAGTGTCCATAATAGGCCGGCAGATGGAAAGTGCTTGTGTCAAACTTACTGAATGAACGTGTTTAATGTGTGAAGCATTGGAGAACAAGCCTGGCTCATCATACATCCCTAGAGAAGCTGCCAACACCATTTAATGTAACCCCTTGGTGAATATCTTAAAAGAGTTCTTATCTCCTTCTATGAAACAACTACTAAACTTTCCAAGTAGTGGCAATGTGCTACATAAATAATTCACTGGTGGATTTAAACTTCCATTTGTTTTAGCCTCTTGCCAGGGTTCAGAGTATCTTCTATGTAGTTCAGAATCCTGTTTTCCCATTGGTCAAATAGCCTAATTGGTTGGGTCATATGTACTAAAACTTAGGAACTAAGTGCTTCTTAATTTTTGTTTCTGAAAATAATTGTTTTCCTCAAAGTTTAGTAAACTTTGCTCAGGTCAAGATGAGTAATAGAAACTGCATTTACTCTCTTGCTTGAAACAAAAATAATGTGCAAAGACGAGAAGGAGCAATTTTTTAATATGTAAATATCAAGCTGTGTAGAACAGTGACCACTAACAGGCAGGAAGCAAGGTAGGTGGTCTCTATGATTGTCCTAGCATACTACCTGGAGAGTTTCCAGGGCTTGGTGCACGGGAGCATGGGAAAACATATACACACACGGCTTGCTTCACAGAAACACACACACACACACACACATACACACACACACACAGAGAGAGAGAGAGAGAGAGAGAGAGAGAGAGCGAGAGCGCAAGCCCCAACAGATGCTCTGAGTTACGGAGACAGAGCTGGGAGTCCAGGAAGGCCAAGATAGCTGAAATTTACGGGCAGAGTATCTGATAGGAACAGGGCACAAAGATGTAGATACAAATATCTAAATATTGTATGTTCTCACTTATAAGTGGTAGCTAAGCATTGAGCACACATGCACATAAATATAGGAACAATGAACACTGTGGCCTACTAGAGGGTGGTGGTTACGGCTGGGTGATAAAACCACTTCTTAGTAAAGTGGTGAAGGGTGAAGGGATCCACACTCTAACCCTCAGCATCACATCATATCCCCATGTAACAAATCTGCACGTGTACCCCCATGTAACCCCTGTATCTAAAATAAAAGTTGAAATGTTTTTAAAAAGAGGATACCCTCACGTTTCAACAATTGATTAATTAAACAAAGACACTACCTGAGGTCAGGTAGAGAACTACCTGAAAGGACAGAATAGAACAATAATTGGTGCTCGCATAGGGCAGGAAAAAGTTCTTGATCCCACCAGCCAGAGTGAAAAACCACAAAATTCACAGACTTAAGTTGAACACTCAGAGTAGTTTGATCTCAATAAAGGAAAAAATGTCTTATATAAAAATATTTCTCTGTTCCTGTTTAATAAAGCGTAAAAGCATACTACCCTAATAGCATTCCAGAATAAAGCTCATGAAAATGTATGTGCATACACACACTTATATGTGTGTGCCCTACATATATACATTATGTACATGCTATGTACATTATATACATAATAATATATCTGTATAATGTTTGTATGGCCCCAGGAGGAGGAGGGTGTGTAGGTATATATATGTGCATTGTATGTGTAAAGATATATTTAAAAACTTAATGCTTGCCACTAATATTAGGAACAGAGCAGGGATGCCCATCCAATCACTGTTATTGGACATTCTGCTGGATGTTTAAGCCAGTATAGCATGCAGTAAGTAAATAAATGCATGCAGTTTGGAAGCTAAAATGTTCATCAACAGATAAATGAGTAAATAAATTATGGTGTGTCTGTATAATAAAATATTAATCTGCAAAGAACCAAACTATTAGTAGATACAACTTCATGGATAAATCTCTAAAAGTAAATGATGTCAGACACAAGAATACATGCAATTTAATTCCAGTTACGTAACATTTTAGAAAATGCAAACCAATTTACAGTGACAAAAAAGCAGTCCAGGGATGAAAGAATGGGGAATGTGGGATTACAAAGGAAGAGGAGGAAACTTTTGACTGATAGATACATTCCTCATCCTGCTAATTCTTTTCATGAGTGTATACATATGTCAAAACATGTCAAAGTATTCACTTTCAATATGTGTAGTTTGCTGTATGTCAATTGTATCTCAATAAAACTGTTCAAAATATTTAAGTTGATATAGGTTTGCTTGGGAAGAGTTTGTTTGTCTTCCCTTCTACAAATGACATTTCTCATAATTATAGTGGTAAAATATAAGTAACCTACCTGATTACTATCAAAAGAGGGAGAAGGCTGAGATTCTGGGGCAGCAGGCTCAGCTGGTGATGGTGCCTCTGCAGCAGGCTTAGCTGCTACAGGTGTGGCTGCAGGAGGTGCTGTAGAAGCAGGCTCACAGCAGGTGCTGCAGCTGCTGAAAAAAAATCCCTGAAGTAGGGACAAGGGGGAAATCGCGAGGAGGAAGATGAGGAGGAGGAGGAACATTCAATTGAGTAGCTAAGGAGAAACCAGGAATGCGATAGACGAAGGGGAATCTAGGAGCAGTCAGATCCAGGGATATGGAGATAACCATATCAGTGTAAGGATTCCCAGGGTAACTGGGACTGTATTCACCAGGGGATAGTAAAGAGGAAGTGGCAAATTCTGTGTGCCATAAGGAATATTCAGAGATGGATGAAGTTGGTGACGATAGCTATTGTAATCCTAAAGGAGAAACAAAGAAGTTGAAGCTGATTGTATTTGTCCTGTCTATATATCACTTATGTTACAACTGTGACGATATATGATAAGTAATAATGTATGTTTTTTAAAATTGTACTTTAAGTTCTGGGGTACATGTGCAGATCTTGCAGGATTGTTGCATAGGTACATACATGGCAAGGTGGTTTGCTGCCTTCATCCCCCCATCACCTATATCTGTTATTTCTCCCCTGCTGTCCCTCCCTTGCCCACCCCTGCAACAGGCCCCAGTGTGTGATGCTCCTCTCCCTGTGTCCACGTGTTCTAATTGTTCAACACTAGCCTATGAGTGATAACATGCAGTGTTTGGCTTTCTGTTCTTGTATCAGTTTGCTGACAACGATGGTTTCCAGATTCATTCATGTCCCTATGAAGGACACGAACTCATTGTTTTTTATGACTGCATAGTATTCCATGGTGTATATGTGCCACATTTCTTCATCCAGTCTATCGCTGATGGACATTTGGGTTGGTTCCAGGTTTTTGCTATTGTTAACAGCGCTGCAACGAACATACGTGTGCATGTGTCTTTATAATAGAACAATTTATAATCCTTTGGTTATATACCCAGTAATGGGATTGCTGGGTCAAATGGTATTTCTATTGCTAGGTCTTGAGGAATCGCCACACTGTCTTTCACAATGGTTGAACTAGTTTACACTCCCACCAACAGTGTAAAAGTGTTCCTATTTCTCCACATCCTCTCCAGCATCTGTTGTCTCCTGATTTTTTAATGATCGCCATTCTAACTGGTATAAGGTGGTATCTCAATGTGGTTT
>NW_016107598.1:2794915-2803294 GCF_001604975.1 Cebus imitator
GTTGAACTAGTTTACACTCCCACCAACAGTGTAAAAGTGTTCCTATTTCTCCACATCCTCTCCAGCATCTGTTGTCTCCAGATTTTTTAATGATCGCCATTCTAACTGGCGTGAGGTGGTATCTTAATGTGGTTTCGATTTCTCTGCCAGTGTACTTCCATATTTTTGATGTAGGAAGTAATAATCTTCTAAGAAAATTGAATAAACTCCAATTGAGGAGGAAATATGTTGTGTTTAAGCCAATGAGAATGTTATAGTCCACAGAATATGCCAACCTAAATATGCCAGGACAAAAATAGAAGGAAAGCACTCGCATTTTTAGGATTGACATAGAATTGTGAGATCAGTAGCGCCAGGCCTTCTTCTCTGCACCCTCCATTGTCCTTCCCACTGCTCTCAGCACTCTCTGGGTCTCTAAAGTGTCCACTGAAGCCTCTGCTTCATTATTCCTCTTCCCAGTGTCCCGTATTCCAGACTTACCTTTCTCAACTTCCCTCCTCTCTTTAGCAAAGCTTCTCTTCCTTTAACACTGTGCATCTCAAATTTTCATTAAGAGGGTGAGTAGACTGAATGTAGATGTTGTTAATGTTATTGCATATAATATTATTATTTTATATAATAACATAATATACCAAGAAGTTTCTCAATAAATGTAGATTGTTCCTCAGGGTCTATGAGATATTTTAAGGTTTTCTGGATGGAAATGCTATGATTTATTTTTAAAAGTATTAAATGAGCACCTTCTCTGTGCTGTCACTGTGCTAGGTGTTGGGATCCTAAATAGTGGAAAAACAGACAAGATTTCTTTCTTCTTGTGTCTGAGATGCTACATTCCACAGCCAGTCAAGCTTCTTAATTAACATTTAATATTTTATTTCCAAGCTTAGGTTGGTTTCTTGAATTATTGAGTTAAATTTTTCTCATGAGTCATATGTCCTTTAAAACTTGAGATAATTAAAATTACATTCAGATTTATAAAAAATTATCCACTAGGAAGTGGATAGTGTTTATGCTCAATGGATTCAGTATTATCTATGAAGTAGGAAGGATAATTGTTTTCTGGTGAGATAAATTTCAAGTTTAAGGAGAGTTGAAGGCAGTTAATGCTAGTATCAATAAGAAACTGTTTGATGTCTTTGGTTACCAACACAGTTTAAAAATGGTATTGGGAAAACTGGCTAGCATATGCAAGAAGCTGAATCTGGACCCCTTCCTTACACCTTAGACAAAAATTAACTCCATATGGATTGAAGATTTAAACATAAGAACTAACACCATGAAAACCCTAGAAGAAAACCAAGGCAACACCATTCAGGACATAGGCAAAGGCAAGGACTTCATGACTAAAACACCAAAAGCATTGGCAACAAAAGCCAAAATAGACAAATGGGATCTAATTAAACTTGTCTCTGCAAAGCAAAAGAGACAATCATTAGAGTGAATTGGCAACCAACAGAATGGGAAAAAAATTTTTCAATCTTCCCATCTGACAAAGGGATAATACCTAGAATCTACAAAGAACTAAAGCAGATTTACAAGAAAAAACAAACAAACTCATTCGAAAGTGGGCAAAGGATATGAACAGACACTTTTCAAAAGAAGATATTTATGCAGCCATCAAACATGAAAAAATGCTCATCGTCACTGATCTTTAGAGAAATGCAAATCAAAACTACATTGAGATGCCATCTCACGCCAGTTAGAATGGCGATCATTAAAAAATCTGGAGACAACAGATGCTGGAGAGGATGTGGAGAAATAGAAACACTTTTACACTGTTGGTGGGAATGTAAATTAGTCCAACCATTATGGAAGACAGTGTGGTAATTCCTCAAGGATCTAGAAACAGAAATTCCATTATGACCCAGTAATCCCATTACTGGGTATATACCCGAAGGATTATAAATACTTTTATTATAAAGACACATGCACACGTATGTTCGTTTCAGTTCTGTTTACAATAGCAAAGAACTGGAATCAACCCATATGCCCATCAATGATAGACTGGACAGGGAAAATGTGACACATATACACCATAAAATACTATGCAGCCATAAAAAATGACGAGTTCATGTCCTTCGTAGAGACATGGATGAATCTAGAAACCCTTCTCAACAAACTGACACAAGAACAGAAAACCAAACACTGCATGTTTTCACTCACAGGCGGGTGATGAACAATGAGAACACTTGGGCACAGGGAAGGGAACAAGACTCACTGGGGGGGTTGGGGAGGTGGGGGGAGGGGAGGGAAGGGGAGGGAAAACAGGGGAGTGGGGAGGATGGGGAGGGATTACACTGGGAGAAATGCCTGATGTAGGCGATGGGGTGGGAGGATGTGGCATATATGTACTTAGGCAACAATCCTGCAGGATGTGCACATGTACCCCAGAGCCCAAAGTACAATAAAAATAAATAAATGAATACATAAATAAACTGACTTACTTTAGAATTCATCTGTTTTGCTGGAATGGCAGTAGAAATAAAATTCAGAGTTTTACATGGCTAGGTGCTTTCCAGGTAGGGTTGGCTAAGTGTAGAGGGGAAGAAAAGTTATATAGCTATCAAGATAATATTTAAAATAAGCAAGCATGAAGTCCGGACTGTGCAAGAAAGGAAGTGAGGCCAATAGAGAGTAGAAAAAATGAAATGTAATCATAATTTTACTTGATTGGAGTTGGGTAGATGGGTTTCATGAAGACAAAGAAAATTCTCTTAGCTTCTACTTGTTCCATCCTTTCAAAATATATGTCATATGTTAGCTGCTGAAAGTCACTTAAATGTTCAGGCTGAATAAGAAAGGAAGTAAGGCTAAGAGGAATTGGATAGAATGGAATGCAATGGGAATTATAAAGGATTGACATATTCTATGAAGTCAAAGATAAAGTCTTCAAAATTTAGTTTTTTACTTGTCGATTACATATATCATATAATGTTACTCTCCTATGGAAATTCCTATAATGTCTTTCCATTACAACTGAATGCTTAACAAATAACTTTTATCTCTATTCTCTCCTTCCTGATATGCTTTCCTTATAGCTTTCCCCAACCATCCATCTTCTCAGGATGTGCTGACGCCCTCAAAGTTGTTCCTCATAACCCACGTATGCACCCATGTGTTTGATTTTGCTCTTTCTTCATTTGGTGACGCCATTAATGAGGAGTCTTGAAAGGTTTATGGTCCTGGTGGCTGACTCCATACTTCAGTCTGACAATGTGGACTGAGAGAGGAGGAGTGAGGTTCTGATGAAGGTTTGAGATTAAAATTGTGGCAAATTATAAGCATGAATAAATCAGACAGATGGTAGAATGATAGCTAAATAGTACTGTGAGCCCAGTTGTGTTGGAAGAATATAAAACTTGTAGTGTTCTAGGTTATTGGTTATGAGAAATAAAATTAAAGTGTCCAGAAAGTGTATACAGTGCATTTTGGTGGTGGACAAGCTAGTTTAAAGTTAATTGTTAAATAACTACTTATATTAGCATTGGTAGCCTCAGTGGTCAATATGAACAATAAAAATGCCAAATACAAACCAATGAATCACTTGAAATTTTATTTTGAGGGGAAAAGAAATGTGTTTTTGTAACTCAGAAACAGTGGTGGAAACATCTTAACTAATCATCAACCTGTTGAAACCACAATGCAAACCCAACATATTCAACATGAACTCGTGGGAAGGGTATAAGCAATTCAGGAAACATTCTGCAGTCTTTTTTGCCTCAATATTCCTGCTTTCTCAATAAGCCTGTCCAAACATGCTGATAATATGGAGTAAAAGAGTAGAGAACTGTAAAACATAGATTTCCCAGGCAAACCTAAAAAAAAAAAAGCAAAAATCAATACTGGGCTTATATATTACAGAAGGTAGCTTTTGTTTATATGTAGAACACACACACCTATCCATCTTAGTCTGGTAGAATGTTATTTATAACTATCACGAGTTAATATTTTCTCATGCCTAAGATAATTCATGGTATATAGTAAGATTTTTAATAACTATTTGTGTTTATGCTTGATGGACTCAATACAACCTATGAAGTAGATGAGGAAATTGTTTTCTGGTGAGATAAAGTTAAACAGATTAATGAATCAGATTTAATAGCAAACTTATTAAACCTAGCATGCAAAAATAGCATTTTTATTTATTAAAGATGCATATTTACATTTTCAGCCAATTTTGAAGGAACATTTTAATTATTCTTATTTTCTAAGTTGCTTATTAGGCATATAAGATATCACTGCTTCCTATAACTTAAGTCTTTTGATCTAATTGGAATGTAGATTTTGGTGAAATAATTTTTGTTATGTACAATGACTTTGGGGTCATATTTCAAGAAATTATTTTAAAATTAAATGCTTCAAATTGCAATTGAATATTATTTTGGGTTGTTTCCTTTTGTAATTGTTCTGTCAATTCAATACCTTCTGTCTTATATATTTATTCTGATTCATCACTTGACCTTGTTGTATTATCATATCCTTCCATGTCTAATTAGCAGTTGGCACATTGTATTGTCATCTCTGTGCCTTTGTCAGAACGGGGCTTAATGTAGGTAAATCTGGTGTCATAATTCTGTATCTCTCAGATCTCTTGTATCATGGGACATGCAATAAGATTTTTTTTTTTTTCATTATGCTTTGGGCTCATCCTGCATCCTACAGGATTGTTGCATAGGTACGTAAATGCCATGGTGGTTTGCTTTCTCGATCCCCCACACCTGCCTACATCAGGCATTTCTCCCAGTGTTACCTCTTCCCATCCTCCCCACCCCACATTGTCTCTCCCCTCCTCTCCCCTCCCATCCATCCCCCCACCTAGCCCAGTAAGTGTTGTTCCCTTCCCTGTGCCCAAGTGTTCTCATGGTTCATCACCTGCCTATGAGTGAAAACATGCAGTGTTTGGTTTTCTGTTCTTGTGTCAGTTTGCTGAAAATGATGGTTTCTAGATTCATCCATGTCTCTACGAAGGACACAAACTCATCATATTTTATGGCTGCATAGTATTCCATGGTGTATATGTGCCACATTTTCTTTGTCCAGTCTATCACTGATGGGCATTTGGGTTGGCAAATTTGTGATAAGCTTTTTTAAAAATGTAGAATAAGGTCGGGAACAGTGGATCACGACTGTAATCCCAGCACTTTGGGAGGTCAAGACGGGCAGATCACCTGAGGTCACAATGGACTTTGAGGACTTGAGGGGAAGAGAGAAAGGGGGGCGAGGGATAAAAGACAACAAATAAGATGCAATGTATACTGCTCAGGTAATGGGTGAACCAGGATCTCACAAATCACCAGTAGAGAACTTACTCATGTAACCAAATACCACCTGTACCCCAATAACTTATGTGAAAAAATCAGCTGATAATATTAACTGTGGTTTTTTATGAATATTAAATTAGTCAATATAGACGAGGGCTTAGGATTGTAATTGGTGCACTATAAGCTATCGTCAAATTATTATTACTATTATTATTCATTGTTTTAAAATCTACTTTGTCCTGTTAGAAGTTTGCATTCAGGATGTATAAAAAGAACAAAACATTTAAATTAAATGAGACAGAATTCTAGGATAGAAGATGAACATGAACCCTGCAAGAACAAAATAAGAAAAATAAATCATGACAACAAAAAGGGCATTACAATTTTCTTGAGTTGCCATCATGGCTCTAAATCTATTGATTGAATTGTCAGAAAGAAATTTTAAAAATAAGCAAAGTTTTTTTGCATAAAACATTAAGTTTTCCAGAGAAAATGATGCAGGAAATTTGTCTTAAATGGCTTGAATTGTGTATGAAATTCTGTTGATATGTAATTACATATCTTTTGTTGAACCAAAGTGCCAGGTCTGAATTTCTTGGCACAACTCAGAGATGACAGGAAATCATCTGTGTGAATACTATGCCTGTGTCAATTTTCACACAGAGCCATTGCTACTGGCTGAATGTATCATTAGCTATAGAGGAAATATACTGTAATTTATATTTAAAATATTTATGAAACACTCATGCACACAAATTAAACAGAAAACTTACATTTGTGAGTCAAAAAGATGAAAGCAAAATTTAAAACACTTTATAAACCAAAGTATAATTTAATTAACATTGAAAGTATGTTACTTAGCAATATTATTTAAGATCACTTTCTTCACATAAAAATCCCTTTTAATTATTGCTTAAATTCTAGGCCTAAAGGCACTTACCAAAGTAAAGTAGAAGCAGTTAATTCAAGAATCTTAAAAATCCCTCTTTAAAGAGAAAAGAGAAAAAAAATCGACGAATCTGATTTAAAGGAAATTTACAGGAACAAACCAACCTCCATCTCATATGCAAATCAGAGGTACTGAGCTCTGATTTTTTTCTCAAATTATATGGAAGACACTGTTAAATGCTACATGCATATCTAAAAACTAAGTAATATTTTAAAATATCCAGAGAAATTATGTCACTTGTCTAAGTTCAAAAGCTTATTTATATTAGGTCTCCTGATTCCAAATCCCATGTTGTTTATTACATTTTAGTTCTCTGGATTCAATGACCTGTTCTTTCATCCATTCTTCATGTTAGAAGAAATGTTGCCTAGATCGAATCTCTTTTGTTTTCTTAAATAAGATAAATAATAAATGTTAACTAGAACTTGGTTCTACTACTTTTTACAATTCCAGATACTTTTGTAACATGTAAATAATAATCTTATCTTTGACCTGTCTCTAAGAATTGCTATAGAATCAACTGAAATATTATAAGCAAATAGTTAAATTTAAATCCAACATACATATACTTTATCATTATTATTTTTATATTTTATGCTGTATTTGCATCATATGATTTATTATTTAATTTATAGCTTAGACATTTTTATTTGTTTCACCTTCTACTTGAAAGTTTACTGGGATTATGTCAATTTCATTCTCCTAGCTTACTTTTAGCACAAAAGATAACAGTCTGAAGTTAAAAATAAAAAGAAAACACTCACCAGAGTGTGGACAACTTGGTAAGCATTTGTCTTCATGTTTTCCCATGGTTTCATAATTTTGTGATATTGATAAACTGCTTTTACATATTGGGGCAATGAGAACTGATAATATTGGTTGATTTTGTTCTAGAAAAAATATATACATAATTATCTCAGTATCCCATGAATCAAAGAGCCTGAGCATAACCAAATGAATCAAAACTTTATTTGGATAAATGAACTTAATTAAAGGAAAATTTAGTCATACAAAATTAACTCTATGCTTACATTTATAGAATTAACTGTAGAATTAAGAAAATTGTTTGGTTAATTCAGACCCCAAAGCCACAGTGTTTGCATGAAAGAAATAAAAAACGAAGAACAATAAAATTAAAAATACATGTAGGAAGGCAAGAAGATAATTTCTTGACTAAGATAAGTGTCCCCAGTTGCGAGTTATTTTCTATTTCTGGTAGGAAAACACTGGTCCTCATAGTCATACACAATGTGTGATATAACTTAGTTGAATCCATGACACTGAGCGAGTTAATCTTTCTGAGTGTTATTTACCTTGAAGAAGTAAATGAATTAATATAGAGGGAGCAGTTTATTTGCATAATGACTCCCATATATTTTATTATGAGTACATATTCCTTGCTTCTATGTTCTATTTTGAGTTATCTATATGGATTTAGCTACAGATTGTTGTTGAGATTTACATTGGAATTAAATACAGTGGCATCTTCCTCTAGGCTAAGATCTCATTTTTAAAAAGTAGAAAATTGGTGGGATTTTGGAATTACCATGGAATAATTGTTGGGTGGATACCTAGCGATAATATAACTGGTACAGTTGCGGGGGTTCTTCTGTAACCATTTCTAATAGTACAGAGAAGACTTTTGTAGAAATTAGAATTCAGTAAACATAGTGTTTTGTTTTGTTTTGTTTTTTGTCAAGAGGATTGCGACTTGGCAGTTTCCAAGTAAAGTCTAATTGGGCTATGTTTGTATGAAAAACTTACCAGATATTTTTGGTAATTCTTTGCTTCTTCAGTCAGCTCAGCTTTCTGTTAATAACAAAAATAAATGGTCATAAGATACAAAAGAAAATATTATGAGATTATATTTTATTAATTTTGTTTAAATAAAAATTTCTTGCCTCGAATACTTCAGTTGATTTCTTAGGGAAAGCAAATGAAAAAAATAACCTCACTTGGATAACCCACCAGTAATTTTCATCTATATCATAATAATAGAGAGTCAGGGTTAATTATGTGAATAATTCAAGGCCAAGGTGTTACTATCAAGAAACAAAGTCCTACTTTATAGAAATCTGTTCTGAATTAAATGAATTTAGGTATCCATTAAAAGGACAAGCCCTGTGTTAACATCTGGTACTGACTGAAAAGGCATCTTATTTCCCATTT
>NW_016107598.1:2803470-2840970 GCF_001604975.1 Cebus imitator
ATTTTTTTTTGTATTTTTAGTAGAGACGGGGTTTCACCATGTTGACCAGGATGGTCTCGATCTCTTGACCTCGTGATCCACCCGCCTCGGCCTCCCAAAGTGCTGGGATGACAGGCTTGAGCCACCGCGCCCGGCCCTGTAATGTAAAATTTCTATGTAATATTAACAGATACAAGAGAGAGAGAAAGAGAGAGAGAGAGAGAGAGAGAGAGAGAGAGAGAGAGAGAGAGAGATGGGAAAAATAATCAAGCCTACTGAGGTGTATGGCAAAGCCTGCATGTTTTTTCTTGGACGACATTGTTTTCTATATCAGTGTCCATGGGCCCACAGTTTGAGATGGCGAGAAAGGGTAGAGCATGCTTACTAAGGCACTAAGAAGGAAAATCTTGCTTGCTCTGGGCCCCAGGCCACAAAATTCTGTGCCATAATTTATACTTCATCTTTTCAAGATCCTTTCTAATTATTCTCTTTGACTTGGCACTTTCTTCCCAAGCAAGTGTTCCCTGAACCTGTGATTTACATAACTTATAACCCAGTCCAGTATTAAACTCCTAAATGACATTAAACTACAGTGAAGGCAACTGACAGAATCCTGATTTGGCTGGCTTATTTTAAAAATTCATTTTTCCAAGGTAGCAGAATTCAGACATATATTATCTGAAAGCGTGAAATACAACAGCCACTCTTGGCCATGTAGATAGTTCATTCCAGACCTCTAAAATGACTTTGAATCTGTATAATTTTTACAAGAGTTTTCCTTTGTTTCCATTTGATATATTGATAGGAACATGTAATTTACTTAAAATAATTAGTCAACAGCAAGAAAGAGAGTATTTCTCAATGAACTGGCTGTTTGATTTTAAAATTATCATTTTCCTCACTAGAGATAACCTACTAGAACATTATCTAAGAAATTAAAAATATAATAATCAAAAGTTTAAAATCAGGACAATTACATACTTAGTATATTCTTAATATTTGTGGACAAAATATCTTTTTTTATTAAAACAAAGGTATTACTATTACAGTATGTTCTTAATATTTGTGGACAAAATATCTTTTTTTTATTAAAACAAAGGTATTACTATTACAGGTGAGAAAGACTAACTGCAATAAAATTCTCAGTTCAAAAAATGGTAAAAATCTGTTTTTTTGTTTTGTTTTGTTTTGTTTTAAAAGGAAAGAAGCAGTAAAAAACAAAGAAAACTTAGGTTACATGGAGGACTCCTGCTTACATGGAAGATCTTGACTGAAAAAAACTTAGGTCTATTGAAAAGACCACAGTTAAGGAATAAAGAAGATTTTTAAACAATCTAAAATATCACTGTTTGCTAAAAAAGAATAATTTCCGGAGTATTAATATTTTAATGTTTAGTTTTAGAAATATGAATCAAATACAGCTTCATATAGAAACAATACCATATTAATAGCCTTTTTTCGTACTTTCTTTAAAGAAATAAAGCAAGAATTAGACACATTGTTCTCAGTGTATTCATTATTCATAATTTTTTCTTGGATGTACAGAGAAAAACTGCTCTTTCATAAAGAAGATGTATAAAAATAAAATTTATTTGTATTGCTTCTTTTAATCACGTTTTAATCTCTAAGATCTAGAAAGTTGTAAGAGACATAGTATTTGCAAAATACAATATTTCTTTTTTCAATTATACTTTAAGTCCTGGGATACATGTGCAGAAAAGAGAAATAAATGCAAGCAAAACTAGTGTTTAGGATAATATATATATGAAATAAAACTGTCATAAAATATAAAACTATAATTATTATGATACTCATAATTTATGATTACACATGTGTTACATATTAATTTGTGGTATTAAAGTTTGTGATTAAAATATTATAAATATTTCATGTACATATTCTCTAAACCAGAAATTTCACTTTTAAAAATGTATCCTCTTAATATATCAATATATGTATAAAATATAATAATGTTAATATGTTGTTTTTATAATTTGAAAAATAGAAACATCATTTATCAATAGGAAACTAACAAAGATGTATAAATGAAGATGTATACAGTGGAATTCACTAAAAAAATTTGAGAAGAATGAAAACCAGTAACTGGTTAGGCTTTCATTTCTCATGGGAACTGGCAAACTTAGTTTGATTAGTTGATTCATGCAAGTTAAACCCTCCTTTAATTGATTATTCATAAAATTATAACAAAAGTAGTTGGTTGTTTTCATGATCACTGGTTACCTATGTTTTCAATTTTTGGTTGATCAGTACTATAGCATGAGGGAAAATCCGTTTAAAATATGCATTCTAAGAATGGTAAATAAATATACTTACGCATATGCATGCATATACTTCTACAAACACATCATCCATTATGCCACTGTATTAGTGGCAAAAGTGTAAAAGATCTTAATTCTGATAATGAGGATATGTTTCAGATAACTGTTTTTAAATTTTGATACGTTCAAACATCCCCATAAAACTTAGATAAATTCAATAATTCTTCCTTTCAGAAAAATGCAGATATTTAAAAACAGTAAAATTTTCCTATTTCTTATTTATCAAACTGTCCATTAGTCTCAAATTAAGATCTACTAGTTTCCTTTAGAAATGACAGGCTAATGTGAAAACAGAAACTAGCTTTCCTGTATCAATGGGGCAAAAAGGAAGGAAGGTACAACAAGGTGATAGCAAGTTTGGTGTCTGTTCATTGAGTAGGAACACTGTCCTGGTCTGTTAACCAATTAGCTCTGCAGGGTTGCCCTATGTGAATGAAAGAATCTTTATACCAAACTAAAACTGTCATTTTTAATATGAAGATTATTTTTAATTTACATTCTAAGAATGAAATAGTAACATATTAGCAGTGACAAATTTAAGTTAAAATAGTAAATAAATTTAAAGTATACAGAAAATAATGTTATTTATTACATGATTTAGTGTTATATACTGTTTCTAAATATGCTTGACTATTGTTTTTTCCTCAAATACACTGTCATTAAATTGTTTCGCCTTTTAGGTTTTGGAGTGAGGGATTTTATTATTGGAAAGAATTAAAAAAATATGTATCTACTGATTCAAGAGGAATATAGTGCCAGTCTAGCATTTGATGACAAACTTGCAATCAACTGGTGATGGAAAGGTGATGGAAAACTGACACAAAATCCTTTCAGGAATATCTAACTTTGACAATGTGGTTCACAAATGGCACACAAGTATGTTTTTTTGAGACTCTCTTGACATCCATTCATCACCTCTTTCACACTTAGATATTTAAGAAGATACTTATAAGGAATAAGACTGGTAAAAAATAATGTACATGCATCTAAGATGTATCTCATCGTGAACCAGTAAACAGATAAATATATTTTACCTGACTGTATGTATAACTACATCCTTTTTTCTGCTTATATTTCCACAAAATAGAAAACACATTGGTAAAAATAGCAAGTTATAATAGAAAAATAAAAAGTAATTCTTTAAATATATTTAATATAAGTGGTTTGCATTTACTTTCTGAGAGATGCTGGCAGATCCCTTAAAATATATAAATATTATGTTTAATTACTTATAAACTTGTTATTTTCCCCTTTCTTTGGACTTTTAATTACTCCTAGAGATTAAATAAGCGAAATCAAACTAGACCTTTTATTGGGTGGCTATATTTATAGGCCCTGTATCCAGACAAAAAAGCTTTAATTTTATGATCTAATCAAAAGGCTGAGAACTTTTGTCATTTCTTGCTTATATTAGAAAAAAATTCTTAAGACAAATCAATTTTAGGAAACAAAATGGAAATGGTTATTTAGAGTTCAAGTGACTACTTCCTTACATTTCCATATATTATATATATTTTTTGTTGTTAAATGAAGATATTGGTTTCTACCTTCTCCCCTAAATTAAAGAATTGTTTAAAGAACCAAGTGAAATGATTATATGAGCAAATACTTAGCACGTATATGTTAAATTAAATTAGTACTTACTTGTCACTATTGCTACTATTGTTATTTGTTATTGTATTTTGACTGTTCTACCTTTATAGGTAGAACTTTTGGGTGCATTTTGCATTTAGTTACTGTGTGTGTTTTTATCTTGTACCCTTTGCCCCTTAAAGATGTCAAACTTACCAGAGCAGGAACAAAGGGGTAGACACTTGCCTTAAACTGATCCTCTGGGTTCATAACCATCTGTTGTTGATAAGGAACCTGAACATATGGGAGAAAGTTCCACTTCTGATAAAATGGGTTGATTCTGTTCTAGAGAGAAAGGATATTATAAATATTTATTCCAATGTTTTATAACCTTCATGAGTTGAAGCAAATGTTAGCAGAACTGAATGAATTAGTACTTTAATTAGAAAATTCATAAGTGGTGGCAAATTTACTTAGAAAAAGAACAGTTTAGATACATAAAATTTACCTTAACTGTGTCTACATTTATAGTCAATTGCAGAGTTTAAAAAATTATCAAATTAAATAAGATCATGGGAGAAAATTGTATTTCCAGGGAAAAAAGTATGTTTAAGAAAGGAAAAGAAAAATAAAAACAATTACAAGATATATGTCCCAACTTATCATTTCCTTTCCATGTGTATTGGAAGTTAGTCTGGTCTTTGGAGTCAGAACTGGACTTTAATTCCCTTTACCCGAGGCATTGGAATTCATGACTTTGATAAAATTGCTCGAAGTCTTTGAGCATTACTTACTATGTAGGATTATATCTGTTAAAATATAATGAGAAGTTTGCCTAGTACCTAAGTATTCTAGTAAGTTCCAGAGCCTTTGAACTGATTTTACAAAGATTATTTTTAGGGGTTAAATGTAACACCACAATAGCATTTTTTTCCTTAGGAGAATTTTCATTTAATAGAGGGAGAAAACTAAGTGTGTGTCGAGTCAACAGGTCTTTGGAATTGTTGGATGAATCCATGGCTACATTAAGAGAGGTGTAAAATGAGAATGTTACTGGAAGTATTTTGTCAAAATGTAAAAAAAGATATTTAGAGCAACAAAGAAGTTAGTAACGATCTAAATTCCTAAACAGAGAGGTTTTATTTGGAGCATTCTATTTTTAAGTGTTCAAAAACAAGTGTTTCTATCATAAATGTTTTAGAATGTCTTTCTCTGTGTAAAGATAGGATAATAATTGTCACTTTTTTAGATGCATTTATCGACTGTGTTCCAAGCAATTTTTATATTATTTAAATATATATCATCTAATACAATCCTGCAGGGTTAATGCATCTTATAATATATATATATTTATATTATTTAAATATATATCATCTAATACAATCCTGCAGGGTTAATGTATTTTTAGTTAAGGAAATTGGAGCTTGGAGAGGTTAAGTAATAATAACTCGTGGAGCTGGAGTTGGACTACAAGTTGCCTGACTCCAAACCTACGTGCGTTTCCTACACAGGCAGCAAACTTCTCTAGTCCGCAGAGGATGGATTGCATCAGGAGTCTCCACCTTTTTGGCATCAAGGACCGGTTTTGTGGAAGACATTTTTTCCACGAATGAGGGAGAAGATATAGTTTCGGGATAAAACTGTTCTACCTCAGATCATCAGGCATTGGTTAGATTCTTATAAGCAGCACACAACCTAGATCCCTCGCAGGCGCGGTTCACAGCAGAGTTCGCTTTCCTGAGAATCTAACAAAGACACAGCTGATCTGACAGTAGGTGGAGCTCAGGCTTGCCTGCAGCTCACTTCCAGCTGTGCTGCCTGGTTCCTAAGAGGCTACAGAGGGTCGGAGAGGTACAGGTATCCCCTATGGTTTGGGGACTCCTTGATTTCATGACCTCCTGTAAGTTAAAAACTTTACACTTCAGATAGTCGTCTAAGATCCCATAGTCAAAGAGTAGCTGAGGGATCAATAATGTGATACTTTAACTGCACTGGTATCTAACTAAGGTCATTTAAACTTGCAACAAACTTTGAAATTTGTAACTCCTCCAAAAATCAGTGGATAATTGCTCAATATTCATTTTTCTTAAAATATAAATCCACATCGATTTGACAAAAATAATAGCCACAAACTAGAGCAACAAAAATAAAAGAAAATAGACTCCTACAAATTGGGGATAAATTTCTTCATGGGATAGAATGAATTGTGTGAATATTTGAGGGAAGAAACAGCCAAAATACGATGTTTTACTTGAAATTATAATTTATGAGAAATTTACCAGTTGTTTTACGTAGTGCTTTTGGTCCACAGTGTGCTTAATTTCCTGGTAAGAAAAAAAATGATTTCTGTAAAAACACACAAAAAGAAAATACTACTAATTGGTATTAATTTTATTTTATTTGAATGAAAATTACTTACCTCTGTGGAAATTTCTGCAGATTCCTTTTAGGGGAAGGAAAGAAGAATTAACATTACTTGCATGATTAAGCTTTGGAGTCATGCTTGAATATTAGGAGTAATTAATTAAATACTCAGGGTCCAAACCACTACTACTAAAAAATCATGTCGTTTATTAGGAATTTAATAAATTAATTTTAAAAATTAGAACATTTGTTATCAGAGTAAGCACTATCAAAATAGCACATGAATAAAAATATGTTTTATTTTAAATTTTCATAATTTTTAAATTATTCATACAATATCAAAAGCCTAGAGAAGGTGACAAGTGTCATAAAAGATGATGACACAGGCCTGGTGAGGTATATGGCAAACCAAGTCCCACATAGCCTTTCTAGATGACACAAATGTTATCTTTAAGTGACTGTTAACTCTCCATTTGACGATGATACTTGCAGCTTGGAAGAAGGGTAAAGTATGTTTTCCAGTCCCTGACTAGGAAGAGTGCAGCAGCACCAAAGGCCACAAGGTTCATCGTGCCACCCTGCTTCTTGCTTTCCCAGATACTTTTTCCCATCATGTTTACTGTTTGGATATTTCTACCATGGCAGGTGTATCTTGTACCAGTGATGCACACAACTTCTAATCCAATCCCTTATTCAGCCTCTTATTTTTAAACAAAAGAATCTCAAATTTTAAAATGCATGAGAATATAATGTTGATGCTGTTAGCAGAGGGGCAACACTTTCAGAACCACTGCTCTAAGAGACATTGAGGGGCTTTTCAGGATAAAACTATGTTGAAGGCAAATGGCAGCCTCTTGATGTAACTCTGGCTTACTTTAAGATGCAATTTTCTCTGGAATCAGATGACTGATACACACTGTCAAAGAGCATGAAACAGGAAACCAATGTTCAGATAATCAATTTCAATCTCCCTCAAATATCGTTAAGTTTGAGTTACAATTTGATGAACAATCTAATTGCTAAAAATCTGCCACTTCTTGGTGAAATGGCTTTTTGATGTTAAAAAAAATCTCTTACCTCACTGGAAGAGCTGCTAGAAGATTGCTTGAAAAATAATAATAATCGAAATTTAGTGACCACAGGAAATCCTCGGCATTATTTCTTTAATGATAAAGGTTGTTTTAGATAGGCCTCAAATTTCCTGTATAATCATTAGTATGATAGATTAAAGTATTGAAATAAAAACAACACAATTAGTTTTCTCAAATGTTCATCATTGATTACCTTTGGAAAACAAATGAAAGAGATAAAAATCACCTTATCATGGAACGGAAATGTCTCAAGAGAATATATAGCAATTTAGGTGGATACTATTAAAGTGGGAAGGGAGAAATTGTAATTTTAAATAAATGTATACATCCCTTTTTGGTATACTAAGAGAGGAAATTTACAGATATTTTCTTATGCCAGTGATATTGTAATATTACATATTAAAAACATAAAAATTTTTCAGGAAAATAAAAATTTCTCATCATTTCATTCGTGTTTTCTGTGGTTTCCTTAAATAAAGAAGAAAAATAATTAGACTTATTTTCTCCACAGCTTTGCTTATAAGGTATTTTCTCCTTAACAGAAAAAGAAAACTTTCTTTCCCATGAAGAGAATCATAAGAATAGATTCATATTCCTTATATAAGTTTTGTATAAATTATATTAGAATTTCCTATTTGGTAATAAACATACAACCTGTGGTAAACTGGAATGTGAGAACAATGAGAGGATGATTTTGCCTGCTGTATTCAGAGTATCCCCAGAGTCTAAGATAATCTTCTCCAATACATGTTTGTCTAGTAAATGAATAAACATGCACTATTATAATAATTTAGGCACTGCATTGATAAACTTCATTTTACTCATCCTGATTTATTAGAAAAAAATGTATCTCCAGGCCAACTAATGTGCTTGGTAATGCATATATAATGTTTCTACCATGAAAATATTTATTTAAACTTAAATGAGTCAATTTTAAGAAAAAAATTACATATCAATCTTAATAGGAAATTTCTTTTTAAAAAATGGTAATGAAAACTTGGGAATTTTTAGGAATGAAAACCACTAAGTGACAAGTTCTCCACTCCTCATGAGATCTTAGAATTAAGTGTATTAGTTGATTTATGCAAAAAAATATTTTTCAGCTGAATTATTCACAGATTTTAAAAAGAGAAGGTAAAATTGGTCTCATTCTTCATAGTTTTGGTTTTCAAATTTGATTGCTTTGGAATATTTTTTCAAATCCAGATTAAGCTCAATTTGGCTTAAAGTATGACAATATTTTTACTTCATATTTTGCTATAGATGTGCTATCAATATATACCTTTCAGGAAGTAGAACAAATGTCCTCCTGAAAAGAAAAGAAAATGAAGAGGGTACATATAATTTACTAAAATGCAGTATAACTTGATTGCTCAAAAATCAGTAGCAAAGGTAACACAACATTTGAACAAAAGAATGCAGAGTTGGAGAGGTAAAGGTGATGAACCATTAAGAAGAAATTATTTCAAAGGTAACTGTTTCAATAATATAACTAACCAGTATTTTACTAAGACCTTTTTCATATTGCTTCACTGCATTTTGGCAAAGCAATGAAAATATCACCATTTTAACAATTATAGCTAAAGTACTCATTTTTGGCTAAGAAAACGTTTGATGGAAAAAGAGAACTTATCAAAGATTAGTAGATTAAAATAATCAAATTTTACCCCATTGGCAATAATGACCACTTTATTGACCTGATTAAATTTCTACAAACTAAATAGATTTCTTTAATAACCTTCATTAAATAAAAAATTAAAATATATTTAATTTAAGGGTTAGGAATTACTTCCTAGGACATACTGATAGATTACTTAGAAAAGGAAAAAAAATAATTATTTGCCTAAATTATATTTGTACTGCCTATAAGGTATCAATTTATATTCATCATCCAGTGGTAAATAATATATTTATCTTTGTCTGAATTACAGAATTAAGTTGACAAAACTTTCACACCCCATGCAACTAATGTATCACATTTTAAGTAACTAACTCATTTTGATATTGTGTTTTCGGTTATTAATAACTGTAACAAAAACTTTCCCAAACATAAACCACAAAGAAGAAAAGAAACTTCTACATAATTTTTAATTTTCTTTTAAAAAATTCTGTCTTTTTAAAGGGATTAAACACATTGCAGGAAAAAAAAAAGCACCCTTGGGCAACACTAAAAATGTCTTTGTGTGTCTTTTATGCACTCCTGACCAGAAAAATCATTTGGAAATTAACATTTAATATGGACCCAGATGAAAATAAGTTATTATTTCAGAAATGTGGAATGAATTCCTGTCAGTCTTCTCCCGAGATGTAGAATTTTCACCATCATTTCTGAGCTAATATCTTTAACATTGGGAACTATTCAGAGGAAAAAATTCACAAATTTAATCTGGATAATTTGTGTAGATTTTTGGTCTTTACGTATATAAAGAATTAGTTTAGTGCATATCATGTGTTTACTAGGTGGAAGAATTAAGTGTCTTATCTTGCTGGAGGAGTGATGCTCCATATTCTGTATAAAAAACACAAACAAATACAAAAGTTTCACTTTTATTGCTTATTTAAAATGTAAAGCTGTCTTTCCATTTTGTTTCTTTTGTTTTGTTTCTTGGTGAAAAGGGAATTTTAGTCATCTGATTCTAGGACTACCTTTAGTTGCATAAAGCATCTTTCCAAAATTCTCTTGGTTTCCTATAATGTTAATTAGCAAATCATTTTATACTTCAAATGAATTCTTGTCATGGCTTAATATATTTATTTTAGGAAGTATGTGGGTTCTTAATTTTTAAGTATTAAATGTTTCAAAGTTTAAAATATAATTATATTCATAAATGTACCACCAAATTTTAAAGTGTTTTTAGACTATGGTGTAATGTTTTATTTTACTTCACTTATACTGTTAGAATTAAAAATATTAGGTGATGGTTTCTGTCAAGTGGCAAAAAAATTTGAAGATTAATTTTTAGAATATGAAAAGCTACCACACAAACTGAACTTTGTACTTATGTTCTCAAGAGATTGTGACAAAATTAGCTTTTAAAATCCGTGATCTGTCACTTGCTAGTGAAACCATCATATTCTTAATTGAATAAAATTGGTTTATTTAAATAAAAGATCAAAGGCAAATATTGATTACAGAGAACAGGAACAAAGTGAGTAACAGTAGATCATAAGGAGAACAATCAAACTTAGTGGGTGTGAAATTGATTGCCAAAGTATTATTATTATTATTATTTTATTTACCTCGCAAGAACTCTTACCCAGCTTTGCCCTTGAATTGGCTCTAAATTTAAGAAATAGCAAAACTTGTCAAGATTTATGTGAGAGATATGGAGACACAGATGAAGCAAAGAACTCTGATCCCCCTAAAGATCTGGTGTGCTTCTGAGGAGCAAGATGCTGGGTATGGGATGGATGGATGGTGCCAGCTGCAGGGTAAGGGAAAAACCCCAAATTACTTCTGAGGAAGTGAATAGAGCAAGTGTGTTTGTGTGTTTTCAAAGTACTTCACTCAAAGTAATATTGCCATCCTTATCATTTTGTGATATGAATATTAGTACTATATTCTCCCAAGAAAAATATGATGCTTTGACAAGTTGAGGGATTGTGAAGCATTGGGTTATTTTGCAAGTAATTTACAAAGCTACCCTTGTTTCCTATCTAATCTTCCTAGATTCTGAACTAATGTAATCAAGAATGGTGAAACTCTGTTACTTATTAGACAGATGGTTTTGGAATTTACATTTTATCTGTGGCTTTTCTGCACTTTCAAAGTGGTAAGGGAGGGAGTGAAAACAGTTCCCTGGTGAATGCAAACAGTCAGAGAAGGAAGTATAGGCCTTCTAACCTATAAGTAAAAAATTTCCACAGAACTGCAAGAATACATCACAAAAAGTGTATGTATTTCAAAATACATACAGTGAAGTTTGAACAAGTGTGTCCATTTTCATATCTTGTATAAGGCAGGGCAATGTTGTCTTTGATTATAGGTTTAAAATTCACACACTTAATTTCTCTTCTTTCTTTCCCACCCCTGCCTTCATTTGCATAAAATATTTACCGTTATATTTAAATTAGAATAGATACTTATAAATGTTTCATTATACTTACATGCTCTGCAAGAGCAATAGCCAAAAGACAAGTAAAGATGAAGAACTTCATGTTTACTGAGTCCTATAAAATAGGTATGTAGCGAATCAATAATAATTTCACTCTATAAAATCACACATTTCATCATAAACTATGTTTTAATTTATCATCACAGGTAATTGGGAAATAGAAATGACAGGTAAAATCAGATTCATTCAAGAAACATGGGTATGAATATGACAAATTTTTTTAAAAGAGAAAATTTATTAATAGAACATAATATAAAATGTTGGTTTCTAAAATATAGAAGGTATTTTTAGGAATAGTAAATTAGTAGGATTATTGGTCCTATGTAGAATTGGTTTATTTATTTCTTAATTTATCCATTCAACAAATATTTGCTACCACATTCCAGGCACTGTGCTAGACATGAACATACATTGATACATACAACAGGTGTGATCTACCAGGCCATATTATTTACAATTCTTGTTCAACCTGTGGATAACAATTACTAGAAATGCAGAATAGTACACGGATTCATTTGCAGCTCAGTTTACAGGTGAGCCAAAAATGCAGTATGGCAAGAAATAGCATGTAGAAATTAATAATAATATGTGGGTGCATCTTGTGTCCTACTAGTCCCAGCTTGACCTGGGACTGGCTACTGAAGCTTGAGCAAGTTGCTGAACATCACTGCCTCTTCTTTCAGACATCTTAGGTAATGAAAGACTTCACATGATTGCCTTGACATATCTCTTTGACATAAATCAATGCCTAATAGTATGATACATACAAATAAACAGATTTTCTGAACAAATATCAATTCAATTTTTCCTGTGATTAAACAAAGAACTGAAAAATAAAGACACATTATTCAGTATCTTGCTCATTATATCTTATAAATATAAATTAATAATTTTTAAAGAACAATTTCTTCACACACTTTTAAATATGCCAGTGACCCATAAATATGCAAATCTAAAGCATATGTACACATAGTCATTATTTTATGTCATATACAGAGGTTGGCATTATCAGCTTTTATTAATTTCTTACTCTATTAAAGCAACTCTAAGAAAACCTCAGATATTTGTTTACTTTTATAGGATAAAATGATGTTTATGCACATAATAATTCATTTTTAAAACATTAAAAAAAATTTTTTTTTAATTTTTTTTATTTTTGAGACAGAGTTTCACTCTTGTTACCCAGGCTGGAGTGCAATGGCGCGATCTCTGCTCACCGCAACCTCCGCCTCCTAGGTTCAGGCAATTCTCCTGCCTCAGCCTCCTGAGTAGCTGGGATTACAGGCACGCGCCACCATGCCCAGCTAATTTTTTGTATTTTTAGTAGAGACGGGGTTTCACCATGNTTGACCAGGATGGTCTCGATCTCTTGACCTCGTGATCCACCCGCCTCGGCCTCCCAAAGTGCTGGGATGACAGGCTTGAGCCACCGCGCCCGGCCAAAAATATGTTTTAAAATAGTAAGTTCATAATTACATTATTGCTTCTTAATATTTGAAATACATCTATCATTTATTGCAGTTTGTAATTTACATTATTATGTTTTTATGTGAAAGGAAATTAGAACACGGACAGATATTAATTGAAAGTTAAAGAAATACTTTAACTTGTTGGTAATTGAGAAATATAGAAATACTTGCAGTAACTAAGTACCTGCTCTATCCCAAGCAGTGTGGTAGGTATGTTTTAAATACTATCTCTAGCCTTCAGGACAACTGCGTCAGATAAATGTTTTGCTGTGTGGATACCACTCAAAAAAGTAATCCAGAAGGTCAGGCATCAAACACATAATGGCCTGGATTTCTAAAAACTTCATTATGTTGACCTTGCCCTTAAAATATGGCTTTGACATCCTAAGATGGAACAGCAAAATTAACAGTTTTCAGTGTCTATTTCTTATTTTTACCCACAGCATTCAAATGGAGATAAATCAGTAACTTACGTTATGTATAAAACAACTCCTCAAAGCATCCTAAGGTGTAGTGGCACACATTTCTTTAAACAAATTTTTCAAATCATTGGGTTTTATAATATTATTAGGCATGTAGGATTACAAAGGAATACATGAAAATATTACCTTATTTCCTAAATGGCAATAAGAAGTCTAAGCAGAGAGAGACCTTAGGTGGGAGCACTATTAAATCTATCAAATTAAATAGATTTAATAAATTAAATTAAATAGATTTTATAAATTAAATAAATAGGTGGGAGCACTATTAAATTAAATAGTGCAAGAGCACTATTTAAATCTTGCTCTTGCATGATGTGGTCATTCAGTGGTTTGAAATATCTACAAGAGATTTGAATTCTAAGAAGTCATAATGATTAGAAATTGTTTTCCATTTATTTTTGTAATAGATATTCCAAGGAGCACCTTCAGTCAGGTTGATCTAGAACCCGATAACCAGAAATGAGGGCATTATTATGTACAATGATCGTCTATGTTCCAGTTTGTATAGTCTAGCTCTGCCAGGCACTGCATGGCTCAAGATAATTTTTAATTTTTCTTTGTTTGTTTTTTATTGTAATAATATAATCTTTTTATTAACAGACTTCTGCCTACTTTCTGCTTTTAAAACATCTCGATCAGCAATATCTTTTTTTCAATTTTATGTTTTCAGTTGACAAATAAAATTGTGTGTATTTGTCATGTGTAACTCAATGTTTGGAGGTATATGTATTGTCAAATGGTTAAATGTTGCTAATGAACAAATACATTACCTCACATAGTTATTTTTTGTGGTAAGATCACTTAATGTCCATGCTCAAGAAAGAATATGTATTAACTATAGTCACCATACTATACAGTAGGTCTCTTGAACTCATTTCTTTTATGTCAGTGTAATTATGCATCCTTTGACCAACATCAGTCTCTGGCAACCACCATTCTACTCTCTACTTTTATGAGATCAACTTTTTGAGATTCCAGTATGAGGTAAGAAAGTATTTGTTTTTCTGTGCCTAGCTTACCTCACTTAGCATAATGTCCTCTGGGTTCATTGATGTTGCCACAAATTACAGAATTTTCTTTTTTATATCTAAATAGTATTCTATTGAGTACACAATATTACATTTTCTTTATCTATGTATCTGTTGATGAATACTTAGGCTGACTTCATATCTTGGTCACTGGGAATATTGCTGGGGTAAGCATGGGAGTGCAGATATCTCTTCAACATCTTGATTTGATTTCCTTGGGCTAGAAGCCTGGCTAGCTCAGTAGGTAAAGATAAAACTCTTAATTTTCTTGGGCTATGCATACAGTAGTGGGATTACTGAATCATATGGCTGTGCTATTTTTAATTTTTGAAGAACCTTCATATTGTATTTCATAATGTCTGTACCAGTTTACATTGCCACTAACAGTGTACAAATGTTTTTTTTTCTCCACATCTTTGCCAATATCTTTATCTTTTATCACTTTGATTATAGTCATTCTAACAGGTGTGGAGCGGTATCTCATTGTGGCTTCAATTTGCCTTTCCCTGATAATTAGTGATTTTGATCTTTTTTTATATGTCTGTTGGCTATTTGTAGTCTTCTTTTGAGAAATATCTATTGTGGTCTTTTGCCCATTTTTAATCATGTTATTTGTATCTTTGCTGTTGGGCTTTTTAGTTTGATATGATCCAATGTGTTTGTTTTTGCTTTTGTTGCCTGTGGTTTTGAGGTCATACCCAAAAAAATCATTGCAGAAACCTAAATCATGGATATTTTCCCTATATTTTCTTCCAATAGTTTCATAGTTTTAAGCCTTATATTTAAGTCTTTAGTCCAATTTGAGTGATCATTGAATATGATAAGAGATAAAGGTATAATTCTATTTTTCTGGATGTGAATACTCCATCTTTTTTGTTTTGTTAGATTTTCACTTTTTCATTTTCAGTATAAAACTTTATCCTCCCCTCCTCTCCCCCATTCTTCACTGCATAGGAACTTGGCACTTTCTTTCTTTTTTTTTTTTTTTAATTGTACTTTATGTTTTGGGGTACACGTGCAGATTATGCAGGATTGTTGCATAGGTACACATATGGCAATGTAGTTTGCTGCTTCCATCCCCCCATCAGCTACATCTGGCATTTCTCCCCATGTTATCCCTCCCTGACCTCCCCAACCCCCTGCTGTCCCTCCTTTAGTCCCCCGCCAACAGGCCCCAGTGTGTGATGCTCCCCTCCCTGTGTTCATGTGTTCTCATTGTTCAATACCTGCTTATGAGTGAGAACATGTGGTGTCTGGTTTTCTGTTCTTGTATCAGTTTGCTGAGAATGATGCTTTGCAGATTCATCCATGTCCCTACAAAGGACACGAACTCATCGTTTTTATGGCTGCATAGTATTCCATGCTGTATATGTGCCACATTTTCCTTGTCTAATCTATCATTGATGGGCATTTGGGTTGGTTCCAGGTCTTTACTATTGTAAACAGTGCCACAATGAACATACATGTGCATGTGTCTTTATAATACAACGATTGATAATCCTTTGGGTATATACCCAGTAATGGGATTGCTGGGTCAAATGGTATTTCTATTTCTAGATCCTTGAGGAATCTCCATGCTGTCTTTCATAATGTTTGCACTAATTTACATTCCCACCAACAGTGTAAAAGTGTTCCTCTTTCTCCACATCCTCTCCAGCATCTGTTGTCTCCAGATTTTTTAATGATTGCCATTTTAACTGTTGTGAGATGATATCTCAATGTGGTTTTGATTTGCATTTCTTTAATGACCAGTGATGATGAGCATTTTTTCATATGTTTTTTGGCCGCAGAAATGTCTTTTTATGAAAAATGTCTTTTCATATCATTTGCCCACTTTTGAATGGGTTTGTTTGTTTTTTTCTTGTAAATCTGCTTTAGTTCTTTGTAGATTCTGGATATTAGCCCTTTGTCTGATGGATAGATTGCAGAAAAATTTTTCCCATTCTGTTGGCTGCTGTTTCACTCTAATGATTGTTTCTTTTCTGTGCAGAAACTCTTAAGTTTAATTAGATCTCATTTGTCAACTTTGGCTTTTGTTGCCATTGCTTTTGGTATTTTAGTCATGAAATCCTTGCCTATGCCTATGTTCTGAATGGCATTGCTTAGGTTTTCTTCTAGGGTTTTTACGGTGTTAGGTCTTTTGTTTAAATCTACAATCCACCTGGAGTTAATTTTAGTGTAAGGTGTATTTTTTATCTTCTATAAAAAATAACTCTTCATTTTGTTGATTTTGAATTGTTTTCCTAGTCTCTATTCCTTTTGTATATGTTGTGATATATATTATATTCTTTCTTTGTCTCTTTTCACAGTTTTTGACTTAAAGTCTGTTTTATCTGATATAACTATTGGTGTTCTCTTTTTCTTTGCATTTGCAGGAAGTATTTTTTCATTCCTTCATTTGCAGTCTATATATGTCCTTATGGGTGGAGTGAGACTCTTGTTGATATCACATAGCTAAGTTTTGTTTCTATTCATTCAGCCACATTGTCTTTTGATTGGATAATTTAATCCATTTACATTCAAGGTAATTAGTAATAAGTACGTACTTACTACAGGTATTGATCAACTTATGACCTACGCAACTTACGACCGTTTGACTTTATGACCACAATCGCTAGCCATGACTGCTCTGTGTCTGGTAGCACAAACGTTGCCCAGGTGGGCGTACGACAGTGTGGACCAGCTTCCGGCAGCACTACCGTGTCCGTGTGCACCATTTCAACTGTTATCCCAGACTCGGTACAGCAATTTGTGTTTTGTGTCTTGGATATTTTTCATCAAACCCCTCCCAATAAAATTCTTATACATTTTGAAGCAATGGACCCAAACATCGAATGATTTGCAAGGATTGAACGGATGGCGCACGATGTGTTTCGTCCGTATCGTGAAATTTATGAAGGAAAAAGGAAACATACAATTCACACAAAGCTCACCATGTTTATGAAAAAACCAACTCCGGTAACCCCAACTACTGCCTCAGATGACGACATCAACGATCCGCAGCCAAGCACCAGCGGCCAATAAAATGTTTCGTACATGTTTATATATTTTGATATGTTTTGCAATTGGGAAAATGTTTCCTATGGTATTTTTTACACCCGTATTTTGTGTTTTCGTATGCACCTGTATTTTGTAATTTTGTATGTTTTGCAAATATTAAACCAGTTGTACTGGTAATGCAGTGTTTTACTTAAAACTGACAAATGTAAAAATAAGAAACAAAATGGTGTACAGATGATACAAATGGCATAAAATAAACAAAGAAAATATGATATATAACAATAATGAAAGAAAATTATGATAAAATATGACTTAAAGATTTTTATAACATCATTTCACAGTACTGTACATATAGCCTACTCAACTTACGACCAAATCATATTATCACCGGTCTGTCAGAACCAATCGTGGTCGTAAGTTGAGCACTAGCTGTACTGCCACCTTGTTACTTCTAGTGATTTTTGTAGATTCTTCTGTTCATAGAGTCTTCCTTTGTGGTTAAATGATTTTCTCTGCTAGTACATTTTCATTTCTCACTTTTTATTTTTTGTGTTCTTGTCGTAGGTTTTGTTTTTTGCGGGTTTGGTTTTGCGGCTACCATGAGGTTTTCAAAAACCTCTAATAATGGGTTATTTTAAGCAATAACAACTTAACTTTTATTGCAAAAACAAAAACAAAAAACAAAAGCAAGACTTTTTGGTGTATTAATATAAGTAATTTACATACCATCATTATAGTATTAAAGTATTCTAAATTTGATAGTGTACTTACTTTACACTAGTGAGAACTACTGCTAAGTAGCACTCCCAGACAAACTCAGCCTGCAATTACACTTTGAGAGGATTATACTTTTAGATGTTTCTATGTTACTCATTAGCATCTTTCTTTTTCAGTTAAAATACTTCAGCATTTTTTTAAGCAGGTATGGTGGTAATGAACATCCTAAACTTTTCTTTGTCTGGGAAAGTGTTTATCTCTTTTTCATTTCTAGAGGACATCTTTGCTTGGTACAATATTGGTTGGTAGGTTTTTTTCCTTCAGCAAATTGAATATATCATGTTTCTCTTTTAGCCTGTAAGATTTCTGCTGAGACAGCTGCTGCTAGGCATACTATGACTGTCTTTTATGTTTCTTAGCTATTTTTTCTTGCTGCTTTCAGGATCCTCTGTTTGTCTTTGATTTTTGACCATTTTATTATATTATATCTTGGGTTATCTTATATGGATTGAGTTTGATTGGAAATTTTTGGCTTCCATGTATCTGAATATTTAGATCTTTCACCAGGAAAGAGTTTTGCTATTATTTTAGAAAATACTCTTTTAATTCCTTTATCTTTCTCTACTCTCTTTTGAATGACATTGACTAAAAAATTTGCCCTTTCTGGCTGTTCCATAAATCCCATTAGCTTTATTTATTTTATTTTCTGTTTTTCTGCCTATATAATTAAAAATACCCTGCCTTCAAGTACACATATTTTTTTTCTTGACCAATTCTATTTTTACTGTATTTTTCATTTAATTCTTTGTAATTTTTAGCTTCAAAATTTCTATTTTTTGATGATTTCAATCTATATGTTAATTTTTTATGTGGTCACATTGTTGAATTTTTTCTCGGTATTTCTTGAAGTTTGTTGACCTTTCGTAAAATAGCGATTTTAAATTCTTTATTAGTCCAAACTTCCTCCCAGGTCAATGCCTATAAGTTGCGGCACCAGGTGGGAGCTCTTGCGCAGATTTGCATCCACAACCCAGGGTGCCCCTCAGTCCCGCGGGGCTCTCTTGGACCATGGATTTGCAGGAGGGATGAGGGAAGCACAGGATCCGAATTGGAGCACTGAGGGAGTGAAGTTACATCATTCACACATCTCCATTAATTTAGGGTTGGTCATCGACACCTTATTTTGTTTGTTTGGTAATATCACGCTTTTTGATTTTTCTTAATTCTCGTGGTTGTTCATTGATGTCTGTGCATTGCAGAAGTAGGTACTTAATTGTAGTCTTTACAGTCTTGTTTTGTCTGGGAAAGCTCTTTAACAGTAAAGCTGTTCAGAGATTCTGGAAAAACTGTCTGACATGTTCCATAAGTTCATAACTGCTACAGCCATTGCATCACTAGAGGGCATTCTAAGCCCAGAACCATAGTGGCCCATACAGTGCTAGGCTGGAATTCTTTGGTCAATAACGCCGGTACAGTGTTTGGGCACACCCACAGCTCACAGACACTGAGACCTGCTTGCTAGTAAAGTTTATCTGGAGCCCTCGGCCACTGTAGTTGGCTGGCAGTTATGGAGACTGCAAATCAAGTTCACTTGGCAGGAGCTACAGGTTCTCTCCCGGTACCAGAGCAAGTCTGGGGGCTCAGTCCTTGGATACTGGCTTGATGTCAGGAACAACAGAGGTCTGCCTGGCACTAGGTTTTACTAAGATGGGCATGGTGTTGGGGTTGAAGAAAAAGTCCTGTGTTTGCTTCCTTGTCTTTTCCCCAGGTGTGTGATGCCTCTCTATGCTCTGCTGACAGGGGGTGGAAAAGAGGTGACATGGATAACGTAAAAGTATCCTTTTACATTACATAGATAATGTAAAAGTATCCTTTTACATTACATAGATAATGTAAAAGTATACTCTTTAATGTATCTCTTTTTATTACTATGCTACAACTAGATACTATGATCTCTCACCTGGCTGTCTGAATCCTTGAGAAGGTATTTCTTGTGCATGGATGTTGTTAAAACTGACGTTTATGTCAGGGGACAACTGCTGGAGAGTCCTACATATTTCTCTGCCTTCTCCAAATGCTGATTTTTCCTAAAGGTACGTCAACGTGTTCTCTACTCTAAAATACCTTGAATAAATACATCAAATTACATTTTTGGTACATAGAATTGTATAGGTATGTGAAAAAATGTGATTGCCATATGTATTGTCTACAATTTGTCAACACTAAAAATAAAATGAGCCATATACATGCTTATTATATGTAATATAATGAGAAACTTTGCTCTCCTACTTAATAGCAGTAACTTTCATAAAAGTTTATTTTCTTAATTTTTTCAGAGGTTTCCACATATTAAAATAATAGTAGTAATATTTAAAATATAAAGTTGTAGTGGTTAGCAATAATTTATATAAAGTAAATTGGTATCTATATGTTTATTACTTTTTCAGAAGTCACAGATAAAATGTGACCAAGGAGGTCAAACATCTCTACTCTGCTTCCTAGGGGTAGAAAAGAGGTGACATGGGGAGTGTAAAATTACCTGTGTGTAAATGTGGGTAAACGAAAGTTATTTTAATTAAATCTGGACCTGCCTAAAGAAGGCCCAGGTTTAACTAAAGTAATGTATCGGGGAACAGAGGCCTTTCTAAAAGTGCTAGCCTGGTCTGAACAGAAAAGTTAATAGTTATAGTCAATCTTGACATATAAAACATATGTCTCATTATTGCCACTTCTGCTATTTTTCTATATTTATTTAAAATATTTTTATATATTATCAAAATTTAAAACCGTTAAAAAATTTTGTGTCTAAGGCTGGATGTGGTGGCTCACGCCTGTAATCCTAGAATGTTGAGAGGCCAAGGTAGGAGGATCGCTTGATCTCTAGAGCTTGAGGCCAGCTGTGCAAAGCAGTGAGACCTTGTCGCTACTAAAAATAAATAAATTAGTCTGGTGTGGTGGCACATGCCTGTAGTCCCAGCTACTCAGCAGGCTGAGGTGGGAGGATCACCTGAACCCAGGGGTTGGAGGCTGTAGTGAGCCATGATTACACCACTACACCCCAGCCTGGCCAACAGAGCAAGACTCTGTCTCAGAAAAAAACAATGCTGCCTACAGAACCCAAGGACAGCTGGATTTTGCCCAAGTGCCACAAATTTGAGATCTCTGGAGAAAATGCTAATTTCTTTCTATAAATGTTAATAAATGTTGGAATATGGATAGTTTTGGAAAAGCAAGTATCCCAATTAACTGAAGCACTGAGAATTTAAGCACTAGAATGTTAAAATTTCTTATAATTTTATGGGAAAATCTTTGTCAAATTTACCACATATGTGAATGTAGTGTTAATGCTACAGAGGACTGATTATTATCTTTGGTATTTATAGCCATTGATAAATTTAAATCTTTTTCTTTCATGGGATTATGGTTCATGAAACTGGCATTATTTTATTGTTTCCGATTTTTATGTATCCTTCATTGCTGCCTAGTGATCATCTTGTTTGACATGGAACTATATAAATAACTCTGCCCTCCTGAAGAGAAGAAATCTGGTGTTTCAATTTCCCTATCTGCCACTCACCTTGGCCTAGCACTTGTTTGATGTGTAGTAAACTCTTTAATTTCCCTTAACAATCAGTATTGCTTGTCCTTAGCAGCAACCATTTTAGCTCTTGCTTATTTCTTTTAATTTCTGAGAGTTTGGAAATCAGACAACATGCTTTCTCACTTTTGTGACTCTCCATTAATTATTCTGAGCTCCTTCTCTGTGAGATATGGACCCATTTGCTCTTTCCTCATTCTCTACATGTTTACTGATACGTTGTTTGTTCCTTTTTCCTTGCACAGTTTTACTTGCTTCATTTGTACCTGCTTCTTTGCTTAGCCTAAAATATCTTCAATTCTCCTTCATCCTACAGATACCATCATCACTCTGTCCCACTCACTAACTGAGTCATCCATTTTCCCCTTTCATTAGCCACCAAAATTCTTGGAAACATTTGTACTTTGACTTCTTCCACCTAATCTTCTGCTTCTGTACAGTTTATCTGATGTTGCTTATATACTCATATTCAGCTTTCTAACAGGTTTTCTTACATCTTATCTGTTATTTGTAAAATGCATTTTCAAGAGCATCTTCACAAACATTTATTTCTAAAGTAGACAAACAGGTACTTTTATGGAATCAAAACATTTCTATGGTTTTGTTATAAAGTCTAGGGAATGTTCAAGATATTTAACTTAGAATTCAAGGTCAATCAAAACCATTATAGGAGATATTTCTGACTCTATTTTGACATGTCTCATGTGTTATTTACAATCTTCCCAGAGTACATGAAACACTCCATATTTCCTCTATCTGAAAATGCCCTTCTTTTACATTCTCTATATTCGCTCTCATGCAAATTTTCGTATGTTCATGAAGATGCAGTTAAAATTTGAATCTATTTGTGAAATGGTCCCCAAAATATTTGACAAAGCAATTCTTTGTGTAGTGTACATGAGCTTTTTGTATATGAATTGGAGAAAATATTTTGACAGATGCCAAAGTTGATACAGTTAAGATTCTTTACTTTTTGTGAATAATTCTTGAGTATCTAGTATGTGCCAGGAATTTTTCTAAGCACCTGGAATAAAATTATAAACAACAATGACAATAAAAACTCTGCTTTTTATGGAGTTTATATTTTGACTGACTGAGACAAAGGAACATGTGAAAAGTAATATATGATTGGTTGGATAGTGAATCGTACTAAGGAGACAACAGAGTTGTAGAAAGAGGATAAAAAGTATTGGTAGGGATGGAGTGTTCTCTGTTACATAGGATGGCCAGGAAATGCCTCCCTGAGTAGGAGAGTAAAATCTTTAAGGAAATAAGAAACAAAACCTTGTACAGAGGTTAGGAAGAACTCACTTCCAAAGACCCTGATATATCACCATGCCTGGCAACTTTGAGCAATATTGTATCGGCCAGTGTAATTGGAAAATAGGGAATGTGGTCAAAATGAGGTCAAAGAGACAAATGGGGCCGTAATATAGGGCGTTTGAGTATTATAGAGACTTCAGGAAAACATTTATGCTGATTGGAAATTGATGTAAAGTTGAAGAGAACTCTAGGTTACCTGCTAAAAGTAAACTGAGGAGGCTAAAGGAAGAAATAATGAGCAATTTGGAGGCTATTTCAATAATTCATACATATTAGTATGGTAGCTGTGGGGATAGTGAAAAATCATTGTGTTCTAGACATACTTTGAAAGTTATGGCAAATATAACTTAATAGAGTGGAAGTGAGGTGTGAGAGAAAGAAATGGTTAATAATTACCCCAGGTTTTTGGCTTGCTTACCTGGAATAATGTAATTATTACTTACTAAGATGGCAAAGATGGAGAGAAGAGCTGGTTTTGGGGAGAACATTAGAAGTTTAGTCTTAAAAAGTTAAGTTTGTGGTACCTATTAGATTTTTAAGTTGTAATATGAACAGCGTACAATAATACTTAACTACCTAAAGGCTTTGGTGAGAATATTAAAGGCCATACCAAATATAAAGTCCTTATCTGTATTTGTTATTATTATGATTTAACCTTTTCCAATGCTAAACTCTCACTTGCTTGATGTTTAAATTGCAATAAATAAATCAAAAAGGCTTCAAGAAGTACATAATAGTATACATTTAGAGGTATATTTAATACCTAATACAGTGTAATACAGTTGCACGGCTGGCAACATAGCATCTACAAAAAATAATAGTTGTATGGATAAATACTAAAACAATTGGATATAATAGAGGTAAATAATACAACAGGTAAGCTACAACCTGCAAATCCATCTTGTACATGTTCTCAGCTTTTTAATATCTACTAAGTGTCCTATGCAACTTAGTAGATATTAAAAAATGTCTACTAATGCAACAAATAAAATCAGCAACACTTGTCACCGAATTCATGCAAAGCAAATGTCACTTTCACTCATTTGAGGATCTATTGAGAAATACTGATGCCCTGGCTCTGTCAATTTTTATTCAATTGGTTAGGTGGGATTCTGGGAATATATTCCTAATGCATTCTAACATGTGGTTAGGATTAAAAACTTTTCTTGATCTTATATGAAAGCATGAAAACTGGACATGAAAATACTATAAAATTTCTTTTTAGAATTACATTTTAATCTTTTTAAATATGCTGTGTGAAAATTTCAAATTCTGCAACAGATTAAACATTTTTACTTTAAAAATTAATGTCTTATCTTTTTAAAAACAGTTTCTTTGAGTCAAAGTTGAAAACTGCAAATGATTATAGATATGCTAAATACACTTGACAAGAATTTCTTATTCTCCGAAACAAGACAGAGAATCCTGGTTACCCCTGAGAATGTAAGACAAGAATCAAATTGAGCAGGAAGAACAAAGCTTCAGTTGTACTTAGAACAATTTTTCTTTTCAATTAACTAATAACTTTAAAGAAATTCAGGTATAATTATATATGGTGAAAACACAGCATTTCTATCATCACAGAAAATTTCCGCTGGTCCTCGGTTGATCACCCTTTCTAGAACTAACCACTCATCTAAGTTGATGAATAGTTTTTGCCTGCTAGGACATCATTCATATATAATCATATGGCATGTACTCTAAGGTTTTTGGCTTTTTTCACATGGCTACATTCTTTTAAAATTTATACATCTTGTTAGAACCATGACTGTGTAATTTATTCAAGACTACACAGTTTGTGTATCCATCTCCCACTGAAGGACACCATGGCTGTTTCTAGTTTCAGAGTACTACACATAAAACTGTTACGATGCTATTTGTGCAAGGATTTTTGAAGACATCTGTTTTTTCTCTCTTGGGTAAGACATAGAAATAGTGTTTGTGAATCATATGGTGGATGCACATTTAATACTTTCATAAATTGCTAAACAGTTTTCTATGGTACCATTTGAAATAAGTTTACACACTCACTAATGATATGTGAAAGTTTCTGTTGTTCTACATCCCAATTAACATTTAGGTATTTTTTTTCTGTAATTTTTTTTTTGGTCACTGTAGCATGTGTTTAGTAGTACATCATGCTGGTTTTAACTTACATTTTCCCAATGGCTGAAGAGGTTGAAACTAACCCTGATATTCTTTAGTATTTATTTCTTTAAAGCCACATGTTTCTCATGCTTTAAGTGCTTTAATTCTTCTATTCCTGGCTCAACTTTTGCAACTTTTGATGAATGTACTTATTGTTCATCTATTTAATTACATAAATTATTAAGAAGACATTTTTGAGGCCCTAATATATTGATATGCTGTAACAAAGTGCTATATCAGACTTAAATAATGGAAAAAAAACTTAAATAAAATTTAGAAATGACATTACATCACACTATCTTCTTTAGCCAATTTAAATAATATATTCTGTACTAATATTTCCGGTGAAATAAGGAATAAATATTTGAAAAATAGATTGTCAATAGTTTCTGTGACTAAAAATGACTTAAGTCTTCAAATTAATTGCTAGCTTTTACAGGAACAAAAAAGCAGAAAAAATTCTTACTTTTATAACACAATTGAGAATAAAATTACGCCTGACTTTGGCCACTGTAGAATTGACAGCATTGGGCAATTTGTAAATAAAAGTTGCCATTTATTTTTAAATACATAAAGCAAGTAGTGAACAGAGATTTTAAAGAGAAATTTTCCCAAGGCCCCAAAACAAGTGTTCTCAAATACAAATATTTGCTTTGCTGATAGCATTTGTAGTCTGTTTTTTTAAAAAAATTATGTTTCCTTCCCTTTTTCCATACATGATAAGATGATAAACTATGGTTTCATAACTCATTTGTAATTTTAAACTCAAAGCATGTGTTTATAATTTGGACTACTGCCGCTAACAATGTACGAATTTCACAGTAACTAGATGCCAGGAATACCAAAGGGAGAATGTCCTCTAATTTTACCAGAAGAGGAAGAGAGGTTCAGAGAAGTTATGTGATGGGTCTACACATAGAGTTGTACTCAGATCAGGAAATACTGACTTTCATTACAGTGATTTTTTTTTTCCCTAACATTTAAGGGCATTCTGTTAACTTGTCACCCCACTTATTTATTGAGTAATGTTTTTAAATTTTGGCTTTGAGTCAAATATAGCTGAGCTGAGGGTATGCATGTGTGTGTGTGTGTCTGTGTGCGTGCGTGTGTGTAAAAATGTATTTGATCACCTTAAGGAAAGGTAAGCTAATTTGAAGAAATTTGTAATTTGAAATTTTGTAAGCTAATTTGAAGAAATTATATATGAAATAGATTTAACTTAATACTACAACATGCAAGTAAATACAAATATAATCCAGAACAAAATAGACTAGATATTGTTAATATAATTAATTTGTCCTCTGAATTTTCTCATATGCTCGTAGACATGGCAACCACAAAAACATGGATAAAAGTAATGAATAGAAGCTTGATTTTATTTGAGATTCAATAATGTATGTCTGATAAAGTAGCTCATTCATTTTTTTGTCAAGCATGTACTGATTATGTGCTAAAGTGTAGTGGTACTTGTAATACAAAGAGAATTAAAACATATTTCCTTATTTCAAGGAGGTTATTTTCTGTTAAAGTTACATAAGACATGTTATCCAAAATGTTTTAATGAAAATATACTCAAAAGTGAAAACATTATGAGAATGCCTAAAATGCATGTATCACCCAGACTGAATAGACTGGGTAAACACCATGGTAGGTCTTATAATATGAGGGGAGTTGCAGAAGGGATATGAAGGTGTTGGAAACTTGCACAGATATGATAGCACAATGAGAATGCTGAGTGCAAGAGAGGGGTAAGAGCTGAGGGTAACGGCCAATGGGGGCTTAATATTTTTATATTATTATGAGAGCTGCATCCTGAATTCATCTTGAGGATAAAAGTATAAATTAATTATTATATATTATAAATATAATTTTATATGTACATTAGACTTTAGTATAATAAAGTCTTTCATGTTTTCACCACAAACAATTAGTAAATCATTCTCACCATTGAAAATCAGCATTTTTCTAGATCAATAAAGAAATAAATACATATAATTGATTATGAGAGCAATGTAATTAAATCAGTTATTTTGGCTTCTAACTTTTAAGTATCACAAATATGCAGGTTCCCTATGAATAACTATTAGAATACATCTGACTTTTAAAATATTCACTGCTTTCACATTTTAAAATGCATTTCAACATGTTTGATTATACTCCTTTTCTTCCAATTTCTATTCCATTCTCCCTCCTTGCTTCCTTTTTTTCTTTCTTCTACCCACTCTTTCTTCCTTACTCTCTTTCTCTCCTCCCTTCCTGTATTTCTCCCCATAGTTTTTCAAACAATAGATATTAAACACTGTTCTAGGCACTAAGGTCATATTGCTAGGAAGATAAAAAGCAATATATGAGTAGGGTGAATATAATAAATTTGAAATTAAAATTAAAATGGAGTTGCTTATATATAAATGAAGATATTAATTCATACTGTTAGGATGCCTATTATGAAAAAAAGACAATTGATAAAAAGTGTTGGCAAAGATATGGAGAGAAGGAAACCCAGTACATTGTTGATAGGAAAGTAAATTAGTTTAGTCATTATGGAAACCAGTATAGGTGTTCCTAAGATCACTAAAAATAGAACTACCATATGATCCAGCAATCCTATCTACAAGTATATACTTACAAGTATAAAGTAAATGAAATAACTATCTCAACAAGGTAACTGTATTTCTATGTTCATTGAGGCATTATTCACCTAGCAAAATACAGCATCAAATTACGTGTACATCAATGGATGAATGGATAAAGAAAATATGGAACATATATGCAATGGAATACGCTGAGCCTTAACAAAAAGGAAATCCTGTCATTTTCGACAACACAAATAAATTTGTAGGACATTCTGGAAATAAGCCAGGCACAGAACGACAAATAACATGATTTCATTTATATGTGGAGTCTAAAAAAGTCAAACTCATAGAAGCAGAAAATAGAACCAGGATCTGGGCTGGTGTTGGTGGATTCGGAAGATATTTGTCAAAGGATACAAAATTTCAGTTAGATAAGAGAAATAAGATCAAGAGATCTATTGTACAACATGGTAATTATAGTTGAAAACAATGCTTTATATGCTTGAAAATTGCTAAGAGTAGATTTTATATGTTCTCATCACAAAAAATAGTATATGAGATAAATGTTAGCTACATCTAGCCATTCTACAATGTATACATATTATGTACAGCTTAAATATACACATTTTTATCTGTTTAAATAAATACATAAGCAAAAATGTGAAAAATTTAGATAGCACCTGCTTTTATAGAACCAAAGACATTTATAAACCACATTGAGACAACACATCCTGTATTTTATGTTGGGAAACCAAATTATAGGTATTATTCAGCTCATCGATTTAAGACTGAACAAGATAGGAAGCATTTTGATTATGTTTGATATTGAGAAATAAGAATTGCCAATTCTAAACACAGGAGCGGCTTTCTTATTTTATCTACAACCTGATATTCCACAACCAGCGGAATCCCTTAGAAAACTGATGTACCTATCTCACATGCAAGGATACACAAAGACTCAAAACAAAGGGATGGAGAAAGATTTACCAACCAAATGGAGAGCTAAAATAAATAAATAAATAAATAAAAAGCAGGAGTTGCAATTCTTGCCTCTGATAAAATAGACTTTAAAGCAACAAAGATCAAAAAAGGCAAAAAAGGACATTACATAATGGTAAAAGGATCAATGCAACAAGAAGAGCTAATGATCCTAAATATAAACGCATCCAATACAGGAACACCCAGATACATAAGACTTATAAAAAGACTTAGACTCCCACACAATAATAGTGGGAGACTTCAACATCAATATTAGACAGATCAACGAGACAGAAAGTTAACATCGATATCCAGGACTTGAACTCAGATCTGGAACAAGTAAACTTAATAAACATTTATAGAACTCTCTACTTCAAATACACAAAATATACACTCTCATTAGTACCACATCATACCTACTCTCAGGTTTAAATGAAATATTGGTTGGCTGCTTGTTTATTATTTTCTTCCCTCATTTTTTCCGGTCTCCATTATTAAGCACAATTATCGGCATAAAAGAGGATTTCAATACCCATTTTTAGACTGCATTCTAGCCTGGGCAATAAAGTAAGACTCCTGTTCTCTCTCCCTCTTCCTCTTTCTTCCTCTCCTTTATTCTTTTTTNTTTTTCAAAAAAAAAAAAAAAAACAACAAAACAAAACAAAAACAAAAAAACAAAGAAAGAAAGCAAACTGATGTACCAGAACATGTACTGCTGTCTTTCAAAAAAGAATGATTCATTTTCCTCCAAGACCAAATTCTATGTCCTTGAAAACGTGAAGGTGTTTCATTTACAAGACACAACTCAGCAACGAGATATTGATCCCGAAAGCATGGTTTCATAAGAATACAACCCATGGCTAACCTTTATCATGTGTTTTCCTGTTTTATGTTCTTAAATATTCTCCAGTGAGGAGGTGATCTTTAACTGTCAATCCATACTAACAAGAGAAACCCAAAACTGGAACATCCTCAACAAATCATTCTGTCAAATTATTTTTGTCAAATTATTTTGACAAATTCAACAAGTTCATTTTTACACCCCAAGCAGCTTGTCCATGTTATATTATTGCTTTATTTTACTGTAATATAGAAATATTATACTTGACGTGTTTAAAACAACCTTTGAAAGCAATCAAAGATATGGTTCTGAGTCCAGGAGATTCAAGGGAAAAGATATGAGATTACCCCAAAGGTGCTTATTATTCTGGAAAACAAACAAATAATATACAGAGATGACTAGCAGATAGGTGTCTTCGAGAGTCATGGGTTACAGATGGTGAGTAAAATCGTAAATGTGGGCAAGATTATATCGGAAAAATGCAGACTCAGATAAGAAGTAGGCTGAAGCTGGGCGTGGTGGCTCAGGCCTGTAATCCCAGCGCTTTGGGAGGCTGAGGCGGGCGGATTGCCTGAACTCAGAAGTTCGTGACCAGCCTGGGCAACACGGTGAAACTCTGTCTCTACTGGAACACACACACACACACACACACACACACACACACACACACACACACAAAATTAGGTGGTGTTGCAGCCTGCGCCTGTAGTTCCAGCTACTCGGGAGGTTGAGGTGGGAGAATTGCTTGAACCTTGGAGGCAGAGGTTGCAGTAAGCCAGGATCCATCACTTGAAATAAGATATTGTGATCTCTGATTACATTTATTTTCTCTCATTGTCTTTTTTCCTGTTAAAAACCATTTATAAATCACAGAATTGGACGTGAGCTTATTTTCTAGATTGATTTTCTGCCCAGTACACAGAACAACTTTTAATTAATCCTTCAAATTAGTCTTTTATATCCACTTCAAAACAAGCAAACCTTGGAAATTTATAGGTTTTCAAGGCAGCGCTTTCCTTTGTGGTTTTCGTTAAAGGTTAAAATTTACTCCCATCTGCGGGAAATGCAAGATATAGCATAATCATCATTGGCCTTATCATCTGATAGACCTGAATGTAAGTTTATCTCTAAAGATTTACTAATTATGTAATTTTGGAAATGTTGATTAATACTATATAATTTGCTTTCCTTATCTGCAAAATGGAGGGTAATTATACCTTTTTAATAGTCAATTTTGGAGATTTAATAAAACAATTTGAGAAAATATATAACTAGAGTAACCAGTTGTAAGTAGCAATAGGTAATAATAAATAATAGTTACACTTGCTTCAATTTTTAGTATCTGTTGGAAGTCAAGCATTGTGTAAGGTGCTTGACATTAGCATAAAGTCTTTCTACTGTTTCTTTTTGGCTTCTATTACGCAAGGGAAAATTGGGCTTCAGAAACAGTTAAGAAAACTGGTGAAAATCATATCATGAGAAGTTTATACTCATTATTTAAAGAAAAATGAGTTGATAAGAATGCCTATTTGAGGTCCATTCCGCTGAACAGAAAATATTTAACCCTGGGTTATTTTAATCAACCTTTTTCCAAAGAAAGCCATAAATGAAGTTTACTCCTAAGTTATTATTATTACTTGTTATTATTATTAAGGATAGCATTTGATTTGAATGTCTACACAAATCCTTGCCATCCTAAAGAATAATTTTTAGAAATACTGTAGTTGAACTTGAATATAAATAAAACTTCATCTTACGTCATAGAGAGTGATATTTTCAAGTCAGAAAAATATAATTTAGATAATAGAAATAAAGTCAGTGTCTTATTTTTTGACTCTTTAGAAGCATGTCTATCAAAATCATGTAAATGTCTGCATGTTGTAGATTGCTCTTAGTACCCAAGTATGTAACTTAGAGAGGTAAACTTAATGTGATTATACTGCCTCTGATTTATCATATTTAAAAGAGATTCAATAATAATACCAGCTAAATGAATTGTTGAGAGGCTTAAAGAAAATAATACATGTAAAATACTTAGAACAATGCCTAGCACGTAGAAAATACCTAGTAACACTAGCTACTTGCATTAACTTTATAATAAAATTAACAGTCTTTACCATTGTTATACAGGACAACATCTGATTTTAATATTTGTATTTCTGAAAACTAAATATCAGTAAGCTGAAATATGAAATTTGAAGAGTAGTCTCTGTTATTATCCTCACTAAATCCATTGAAATATTGATTATATAAGTACCATTCTCAGCAAACTGGCATAAGAAAAGAAAATCAAACACCGAATGATCTCACTCATAGGCAGGCGTTGAACAATTAGAGCACATGGACACAGGGAGGGGAGCATCACACACTGCGGTCTGTTGGGGGGCAAGGGAGGGACAGCGGGGGGTGGGGAGGTCGGGGAGGGATAACATGGGGAGAAATACCAGGTGTAGGTGACGGAGGGGATGGAGGCAGCAAACCACATTGCCATGTGTGTACTTGTGCAACAATCCTGCATGATCTGCACATGTACCCCAGAACCTAAAGTACAATTAAAAAAAGATAAGTGTGTGATGGAACTCTACTGCACATAATTAAAGACACTATGGCAAGCACATTTCTCTTAATAAGAATAGCCTAAGGCTTTAGCATGAGGAGTCCTTGAGGGCCATGCAGAACTTTCTAAGTTTGTGGAGCGTTCTAGGAGGATATCACACAACTTTTGACTGCTTCTTTCCTTCACTTGGGTTCAGGTAGGCTTCGCAGTTTGATGGCTTCTTCAGTCTTTCTTCCCATTTCCTTTTATACAGGCTGTCCCCTTAATAAAATCTTTGAGCATTTAACATGGTATCAGCACCTGCTTCTTGGAGGACCCGGACTAATGCATGAGGTACTGGGGTTACCACCTGCGGGGGGCTGTCCTGCAGATTCTGACTCAGCGATGGATGAATAACATACACTCAAACACAGAATACAGTGGAAGAATGAGCTGGGGTGACCAGGTCACTCACAGGATGGCGATAACGGCAGCCGGCCTCCAGCAGCCCCTACCCTACTCCAGGCTTTTACTTAGTATATCAAAGGGCAAGGGTCTTTGGATAAACACCAAAGAGGGTAATTAGAGGGTAATTAACTTCTGCAGCCCCCTTGAGTAGAAAGCAGTTAAGGACTTGCTGATGGATCAAAGGCTTTGCTAATGGAGGTGGGGGTAAACAGACTTATCCAGAGAAACTTCTTTTACAACTTTTAGTATTTACTCAAGTGTCCTAATGCCCTTGAGTAAGGGCTGGACGCCTTCCACCCATTCAGCCATTATAAGCTATGTAAACCTTTGGCCTTCCAAAAAGGTTTGTGACTATTCCCTAAAGCTATCTTTAATATTTTTCCTTTAATATTTTTGCCACCACCCTAAGCGAACCTCCACAATGAGGGAAAAGTTAGTGATGATGGTTAGAACTAGTTGTATTTGTTCAATGATTCAATAGTGGTGAAGTTGATCAGATTTGGTAAGAAAGATCTGATTGTAAGTAAAAATTGAAGAACAAATAAATAATTAAGAACTATTCCTAAGTTCTAACTAAGCACTATTCCTATCTTTATTTCAATTATCCAGCAAAATATTTTTCTTCGACAGTGAGATGCTAACACATCAATCTGTACATCAATATTTCTAAAGAAGGACCATGGCAAGCCATTTCATAATCTTTTGAGTCAATGTTAATTGAGGAAGGAGGGGCATGGGAATTTCCTGGGTTTTAACTTGAGGACTAAGATTGAAATTCCAGATTGAGAATACTGAGGAAAGGCAGTAACACTAAATTATATTTTGGAGTGTTAAAATTGAGATGTTCTTTACATGACAAATAGGGAATTTGTGGCATGGTCCCAATAGCCAGTCTCTAAGAAAGCACACAGTGCACACAGCTTTCATTGTTCCATCCCTTTTTGTACACAGATTGACTCCTTCCTCAGCATGTGAGGCCCAACACTCTTCTTGCTTCTTCTTTTTGACTATCACAACAACGATCTTCTGGAGTGTAGAGTCTGATTTCCAGTTCTGACTGTTTTTCTCAAAGGGAGCTGCCTCTCTGATTTCTAGTGAATAGTTTTCTCTACCATTATCATTGCAATGTGATATAATCTATGGAAATTTTATTTGCAAATATACATACCCGTTACATGATTGAAGTTTTTCTTTTTTTTTCCAGATACGATATATGAGAGAATTAGTGTCCATTGTGAATAAAGTTAAAAGAAAAGATAATATTTTATTTGGAATTTTAGGGTTTGCTTGCAGGCTTCAGACTTCAGCATTTATTCGATTAAAGATAATTTCAATTTCTAGGTCCTTGAGGAATCGCCACACTGTCTTCCACAATGGTTGAACTAATTTACACTCCCACCAACAGTGTAAAAGTGTTCCTATTTCTCCACATCCTCTCCAGCATCTGTTGTCTCTAGATTTTTTAATGATCGCCATTCTAACTGGCGTGAGATGGTATCTCAATGTAGTTTTGATTTGCATTTCTCTGATGACCAGTGATGATGAGCATTTTTTCATATGTTTGTTGGCCTCATGTATGTCTTCTTTTGTAAAGTGTCTGTTCATATCCTTTGCCCACTTTTGAGTGGGCTTGTTTGTTTTTTTATTGTAAATCTGTTTTAGTTCTTTGTAAATTCTGGATATCAGCCCTTTGTCAGTTGGGTAGACTGCAAAAATTTTTTCCCATTCTGTTGGTTGCCGACTGGGTATATATCCAAAGGATTATAAATCGTTCTACTATAAGGACACATGCACACGAATGTTCATTGCAGCACTGTTTACAATAGCAAAGACCTGGAACCAACCCAAATGCCCATCGATAATAGACTGGACAGGGAAAATGTGGCACATATACACCATGGAATATTATGCAGCCATCAAAAACGATGAGGTTGGGTCCTTTGTAGGGACGTGGATGAACCTGGAAACCATCATTCTCAGAAAACTGACAGAAGAGCAGAAGATCAAACACCACATGTTCTCACTCATAGGTGGGTGTTGAACAATGAGAACACATGGACACAGGGAGGGGAGCACTACACACTGGGGTCTGTTGGGGGGAAATAGGGGAGGGATGGTGGGGGGTGGGGAATTGGGGAGAGATAGCAATGGGAGAGATGCCAGATGCAGGTGATGGGGAGGAAGGCAGCAAATCACACTGTCATGTGTGTACCTATGCAGCAATCTTGCATGTTCTTCACATGTACCCCAAAACCTAAAATGCAATAAAATAAATGGAAAAAAAAAGATAATTTCAATGTTGAAAAAATTGTGATGATTTCTGTGTGTAGATGTGCATTGATTAACCACTCAAAATTCATATGTCTCTCCTTCCTCAATAAACATTGACTGAAAAAATTATGAAATGACCTGGCACCGTCCTTCTTTAGAAATATTGATGTACAGATTAATGTGTTGGCGCCTCACTGTCGAAGAAAAATATTTTGCTGGAGAATTGAAATAAAGAGACACCATCCAGTAGTTGGATGATAATTTATTATTCAAGAAAAGTTGATTCTTTATGATTATTGAGACAAAACAAAATTTTAAAGAAAATTAAATCGCCCAAGACATAACATCATATATACCTTCAAATATTTTAAAGGATTTTGATTTATGCTTTTAATGCAGCTCAATGACTTAGAATAGAATTTGAATGCAGAACAAATGTTCAAAGGCCAATTTGTTTTTAATGTCAGTGTAACACATAGAATAATGTAAGCCATACACTATTTTTAAAATTATTGAAATAGGACAATACTTTTCAAATTAACTTGGAAGAAGTATATGATAATAAATGTTGCTGGATTCACAGAATAATTTCTGAACAGAAAGAATCATCATGAATACAGAGCTCGTAAAATTTCCAATCAAGCCATGGACAAATGGAAAGTGTTACATGTATTATTAGGTTGGTGCAAAAGTAATTGCAGTTTTTGCCATTGAAAGTAAACTATGTGTTAAACTTTTCTGAGTAATCTTATGTTTTGATGCTTTTGAGTTCTATCTACTTAGTTGTTATATGCTGTTGTAACAAAAATCTCATATCTAAAAATCCTGCTTAATGGGTTAAAAATCTGTCATATGTTATAAATACATGAAAACTATATTTTCTAAACATACTCTCTTCTGTTGATATTTACCTTATTTTTCAGAATCAGCATTTTCCCTGCTCTGAATCTATATTATGAATGAGTAAAGGGTGTGTAGTTTTCATGTATTCATAATACACAAAAGACTTAGGAGCTTTTTGTTCTAACAGCTTTCAGATGGAAACATAATACCATGTCGAACTTATTTCTATAAGAAGTTATTTCTAACATGTTTCCTCCACATATTTCCATGATAGGAAACAGACATGGCATCATATTTATATGCCCAATTAACGTAATAAAATTTCAAAAATTATTATAGATGAGTAGACGTAAGTGAAATTATATTCTATAGACTTATGAATTTTTTATAATGCAATCTGAAGAAAATATTTACATGAAAGTAGTATAATTTAACACACATTGTATGGATAAATGCAAATGTATTAAAATTCAGATCACATGAAGTATTAGGGACTATTCAGGAAGCCATTAAGAATTTATTTTCCAAGTTTTCTCATATACTTACAGACATTGCCACAACAGGGCAACGATAAAAGTAAAGATTAGAAATTTTTTGTTTGAGTCCTAATAAAGATCATGATATGATGAATCAGTAACTCTTTATTTCATTTATTTGTCAAACATGATGACTATCCCATGTACTAAAGCTTTCTGTTACGTACAAGATTTTCAAAGAAAAAAGGCAATTTCTCTGACTTCAAAAAGATTATTGTCCAATAGACTTGATACAAATGAATAAATCCCAAAAGTGCTCTTATAGAGATACTTATAAAATACTGTAATAACTAAACATGACTTAGCCTAAGAAAAGAGGGAGATTATAGTAAGGGGATAATATAATAAATAATGTAATGTACATTTCAAAACAAATTTCAAAATTCTCATCTCAAAAGATGATAAGTATTTGAGGTGATGGGCATGTTAATGAGCTTAATTACTGCACATTTTATTTATAAATTATAACATCACTTTGTGCCCCATAACCCCCCAAATCAATATATTTTAATGAAAGAAATATATATTAAATTGGGTTCTATGGCATCAGTAGAGTTACAGAGATAAGGAAGTAGGGAAAAGAAAGGTGATGGGTGCTTAGAAAACCATAAAAATAGTAAAGAACCTAAGATTTTGAATTGTTTTTCGTTTGTTGATTTTTTAAAGTTCCTTATAGGTTCTGGGTATTATGCCTTTAGTGTATGTATTGTTCGCAAATATTTTCTCCCATTCTGTAGGTTGTCTATTTACTCCCTTTATAGTTTCTTTTAAAGTGCAGATTCTCTTTTGTTTAATTAGCCCCCTCTTGTTAATTTGTTGTTGTTGTTGCAATTTCTTTGTTTTCTTTTTTTTTTTTAAGACGGGGTTTCACCATGTCGGTCAGGCTGGCCTTGAACTCCCGACCTCAGGTGATCCGCCTGCCTTGGACTCCAAAGTGCTTGGATTTCAGGTGTGGGCCACCACCCCCCACCTGTTGTTGCAATTTCTTTTGAGGACAGCCACATATTCTTTGCCAAGACTCATACAAGCAGCCAACAAACATGAAAAAATGTTCATTATCACTAATCATCAGAGAAATGCATACCAAAACCACAATAAGATACCATCTTATACTAGTTAGAACAACTTTTATTAAGAAGTCAAAAAATATCAAATGTCGATGAGGCTGTCGAGAAAAGGAGACACATACACTGCTGGCTATGGGAATGTAAATTCGTTCAATGAATATG
>NW_016107598.1:2843470-2845760 GCF_001604975.1 Cebus imitator
ATATACATATATATATGTACTGCTTTTTTCTGAGTTCCAATACTATCCAAATTACAATATATTTTGATGGGAATATTATCACAGAAATGGCAAGATTGTCACACTTTCTCTTCATAAGAAAAATATAAGGAAACATTAATGAGTTTAATCTGAATTTCTGTCAATAAAAACAGTATCCTAGAAATGTTTTAAACTTGAAAATTGGGAAAAAATTATTGTGCTAAAAAAGTTGTAATTGTTAAATATTTAAAGACGAACTAGTGATATGTTTTGCAAAGGCCACAACTGTAAATGTTTGAAAAAGGAAGTGCTTCATTCTTTATATCTAATTTACATGTTAAATGAAACTAATTTAATTGGCACATGGTTTTCAACATGCAGAATGAAGGAAACTGACATTAATGCAGAAAGTGATGAGAAAAAAGAAAATATTTTAGATATGGAAATAAAGTACTTTGAAATGCTATGTTAAACTTTGAAGCAATAAGTAAACTTGCAAAAAATACATTTCTGCTAACTAGGAGATAATTTTTATATAAATTTTGAATTTCATCTTTTTAAAAATAAATAATAACATTATTTAACAGACGTTTAGTTCATAAAGAGTTTCTGTAGTATCACAGCAATATGGGCATCAATTTCTTCATGCTTCCTGTGGTTTGATTTCTACTTTCTGTAAAACACACATATATATAACAATATAAAGTCATCATATATATATACGTATATATATATATATGTACGTATATATATATGTATGTATATATATACGTACATATATATATACACATATTATAAAGCTTTATAGCAACAGAAAGTTTTGCTTTTTATATTGTTCTATATAAAGTCATGATTTTTCAAATAGTTTTTATAGGTATTTGTTATTAGATATGTATGTTTTCATTTTGCCATAGTCTATTCTGACAGTAACAGTCCACAAACATTTAAAAATAGACAGCATGTTGGAGCTATGTATGAATGTATTGTCTTTTGATCAAAACGAGGTCCCAATATTCAGAGGAACTGTCTTGAAGACCTACAAAATAATGTGCTTGATAGGTATTTGATATATCAGATTGGTACAAACGTAATTTCAGGTTTTGCCATTGAAATCAATGTCAAAGACTGCAATTACATTTGTACTAACTTGATATTTAAATTCACCAAAGTCATTATCTTGATGCAGTGAATCATGTCAATTGCGAGATCAAATTATGGAAGCGAAGTATAGTCCCATGTGATGGTAGGAAGTAAAATAGCAAGGTTATTACAATAGAAGATTATGAAACAAATAAGTCAGGTTATTAATAAAACTGCCAAATGCTTAATGCCAATATTAGTCCACGTACATATGACTATGTCAATAAAGAAAACACGATTAGAATAAAGTAACTGTAGAAATGAATTTGAATGTCATGTATGTTTCTGTAGAATATTAACTATAATGTCTCAGAAACCTCATGTCCAAGATGGGCATCCTTGTACCAAAAAGATGACCTAAAACTTGGTTTTACCATTTTCTCATACATGGGGATAATAGATATAGCTCTGAGCAAAATCTGGTTTCTTACAGGTTTCATGTAGTAAATTTGTCCTCAAAAATATATATGTCCTTGAGGTCAGAGCTTTATTATATCACACTCAGCAAGTTGAACGCCACCACATGGAATTAAATCTACTTGTTCTGGGCCTTAGAGGACCAACATCCTTCAAGTGAGGCTATGCAGTGGCGTGTTTACATGTGATAGAAAAATGTGTGTTTTCCACTGAATCTCTAGGAAAATGGTTGCATATAATTTATATCCTTCTCGTTGGATAATCGATTGTGGTCAGAACAGAATATTGGGATATTTTTCTTAGTTTTGTTTAGGTTACATACATTAAGCCAGATAATATACTGCTTGTCCATAGGTTTGAGCTCAAAAAAGTTTGATTTTATATCATGTGTTTTGAGGAAATATTTCTAAAGCATGTTAAAAGAGCCCCATTTAGAAATTATCTCATTTATCACCTTTCTGAATAAAAGAATAGGTAAGTATAAAGTTTGTAACAATAATTCAATATAATAATTTATGTAAGAGACTTCTGAGTATCGTAGTTATATAGGCTCTTCCCCCAAAGACATAGTCTCAATTATAACTATTGAGAAAATTAAAAAAATACACCAATAGTAATCTTTGAAAGGGATTGTTTGATTACATTGACTTTTCCCCCTTTTCTTTTCCTTCCTTCCTTTCTTCCCTCCTTCCTTCCCTCCTTCCTTTTTCTTTCTTTCTTCCTTTCTTTCTTT
>NW_016107598.1:2845805-2865311 GCF_001604975.1 Cebus imitator
TCCTTCCTTCCTTCCTTCCTTCCTTCCTTCCTTCCTTCTTTCCTCCCTCCCTCCCTCCCTCCCTCCCTCCCTCTCTCTCTCTCTCTCTTTCTTTCTTTTCTTCTTTCTCTCTTTCGGTAAAGAAGGTGAGGTGGAGGGACTGGGAGGAAATTGAGCTTTGAGGAGAAAATGAAGCTTGTAAAAGTTTTTGGAGAAGAAGAAAAAATGATGATAGCTAACTCTTATTCCAACAAGGAAATATTATGTAAGCAGTTTTGAGTATTTAGTAAAGTTTAGGAAACATAAACTTACAAAGGGACAACTGTATGGTTGGAAGTTGTTTTGTTTTGTTTTTTGTTTACAACCCCGGGGTCTGGGCAACATAGTAGCAAAAGTAGATTTTAGGCATTTCCAGGATTAAGGCTTTTCCAGGTAGGATAGTTAAAGGTAGAGAGGCAATGTGAACTATTAAGAGACTATTAAAATAATAAATGATAAAGTCCTGATGAATAGGCAAGGAAGTGAAGCCAAGTGGGCACAGAAATAATTGAATACTGGCCTGAGACGACACCTTATTGTAGTTTTGATTTGTATTTCTCTTATGACCAGTGAGGATGAGCTTTTTTTCATGTGTGTTGGCCACATAAATATCTTCTTTTGAGAAGTCTCTGTTAATATACTTCACCAACTTTTTGATGGGGTTGTTTGTTTTTTTCTTGTAAATTTGTTTAAGTTTCTTGTAGAAACCTGCACATTCTGCACATGTATACCAGAAGTCAAAGTGTAATAATAATAGAAGAAATAATTGAATACAATGAGGGAAACCTTAAAGAATTAGAGGATTCTTTGAAGTCCAATAAATATTCCCCTATCTTTTACCCTTTTCATCTTTCCAAATCATACACTATATAATGACACTCACCTGCAAATGGCTCCCAGCTACCAGCTCCAACCAATTGCTTAAGGCAAATTGCAAAGCCATGATAATCTTCACTCCTCCCACCTTCACCCACTTTAGTGAATTTTCTTTTACTTTTCTTCTGTTGGAACTGTATTTCTGCAGCTCCTTCCCACACTAATTTCACTTCACTTCTAACCATGACTTGCCCAAATTGCCTTCCTTGACCACTCCTATGTAAAATATGCTCCCCATCCTCTGCTTTTACTTTAGGGCAGTTGTCACTACTTGGCATACCCTGTCTTGCTTCTTTTCTTGTTTGTTTTCTTTCTCCAATGATTAAAGTGTTATAAAATGTAAGTGCCATTAAACCAAGGTCTTGTTTTTGTTTTCAGCTATACAACATACCGAAAAATGACGGATGTATCATAAGTATTCAATGTTTGTTGAAACAAGTCTAAACCCCGATGGAAGGCTTTCAAAGCTATACTTTGTTAGTGACTGAATCACTTTTTATGGAATGATATTGCAGATTACCAACCAGCCAGGCACAAACTGGAGACTTGAGAACTCTGTAGCAAGTTGTATAGGATAGACAGATGGAAGCAGGGACAAACTAGAGAGATGTTAGAATGAGGGCCAATAAGGGCTCAGGATACAGTTGTGGTTGAGACCTGAAAGACTGTAACATTCAAATACACGTGATATGACAGACAGCCTTGAAATTAAGGGCCTCAAATGTGTACCAAGTTATTTCAGTGATGTTCAATCTGGTTTATTCTAGTAATAGTGGCCTGGTCTCTCTAAGTATGAGGCACGAAAAGAAAAAATGTCAAAACACCAGCTAAAAGTTTGTTTGAAATTTTAATGTTTTGGCAAGTGATATACAGTTCTACAGCTCAAAGATAATGGAGAAAAGACCTTATTTAATCATCAGTGCAGTAAATTTGATGCCACAATCCAGATCTGGCATATCTAACATAAACCAAAAAAGATTATAACCAATATGGGAAATATTCCACACAATCTTCTTTTGGCTCAATACAGTTGACTTTTCATGAAGCATGCCAAAATATATTGGTAGTAGGAGGTGATGTGATAGATGAAGAAATTATAAAGGAATGATTTTTTTCTAGCCATACCTATAAATAAAGAAAATTATTGGATTATCTATAAAATTTATATTCCAGAATACACATACTACATATAATATGTAAAATACATACGCACAAAATACATATAAACATTCAAACATGCATGATAGTGCAATAGAATATAATTATAGTTAATACTAATTGATATTTTCTAGTGTTAAAACAGTAGGATGTTTATATTTGTTTTATAAATGACTAAATGATTGATAGTTAATAGCCAAATTCTTCACTGTGTTATGCAAATAAAGATTCTATGCTCCCAGTATAGAATCACCCAGTAAATAAGAGATATTTACATCTCTCATTCAATTTTGAAGAAACATTTTCTTAATTTCCAAGTAGTTTATTACACATAAAATACAGTATTACTTCCTATAATGAGTATTCCTTGCTGTATTTGGATTATAGATTTGTCAAATAATTACACTGGGAAAATGTCTTGGAAAAAAAATTAAAAACCTTTAGAAAATAAGGTCTTCATAATCCACTATATTGGAAACATTTTTATTAATAGTTTTATTTTGTAAATATTCTGTCAATTTAATTTACTTCTGTCTTATAATATTGTTCTGGTATTGCCTTGCTTTGTTTATTTCTGGTTTACCCAAAGGTTCAGGCCTTAATCTGATCCAATTATTTTTTTTATTCTACCACGGTATCATGCTCACAATTCTAATTTTGCACTTAGTAAACTTCTTTGTAAACCTATTTCTCCTTCTAGAACTGAGGTTAAGAAATGTTGAGTAAGTATCACATTTTTCTTACCAAGTTTCCCATATTGTGGGACTCATGATAAGCAATTTCAAAATACAGAATGAATAAATGACATCAAAGTGAATATTACTATTCAGAAAATACAACTGCAACCTAAGCTCTCATCCATAACTATTATCTTATTATTTTTCTCATATAAGGTTATTTGGAAGAGTTGCTTCATCTGTTTCCATCATCAGGAAAGCCAAGCAAAAATAGCATGAAGCTGTGAGATCAATGCCCTTTTGCTTTATTCTTGAACTCCTGAACATGGATACAGGGTTGCCTCAACAGTGGAGTCTTTCAGAGGAAGTGACCTGGGTCAGACACTAGGTTGGAATCTTGGCTGTTTCACTTATCACGTACACTATGGTCGTGGGAAATTTATGTAACCTTTTTGTGCAGTGCTTGTCTCAATTATACATTAATTACATTAGTTAATAATGGTAACAACTTCATAGGTTTATGTAATCATGAAACTAGCTAATATTGGAAAAAAGCTTAGAACTATGCTGGCACACTCTGAGCACTCAGTAAACATCAGCTACTATTATCAAATTTGCTGCTGCACCCTTTGTCATGATAATGTGTACTTATTATTTTACATACCTATGTATATAGGTTTTGACCAACAATTTAAGTTTAGGAGATGTAGAGAGAACAAAAGGAGACAAACTGAGGTAGGTTAAATTTCAGAGTGGAGAAACCTCTAATAATTACATTGAGAACATAAGGAAAAAAGGAGACCAAATAAAGTGAACCATGACTATAACTCACCATTGACTTGATGCTCTATCAGAATCTAAATCTATTATAGATGCAAATGCAATCTTGATTAGAATCTCAAAGGCAATGACAGTGATCACAAGTAGGAAAATAGGCTTTATCTATATACCTATATCTATATGAATTTTGCCAGAGAAATTGCTGCAGGAAAAATTTGTATAAAGTAGCTCAAATTGTAAAATTTTAAAAAATCTGCTAAAATATGTATATTTTTTCCAAGCAGAAATGATGAGTGAAAGTCAAAAGGCAAACTTCAAAGTAGCATAGCCATGACTTTGTGAAGATTTCTTCTAAGAGTCATTACCTCTGGTTAAATGCATCCAATTCACAGAGAAAATTTTCCATAATTTATTTTTTAAAATTTGCAGAAAAAATATGCCTGCAAGTTACACAGATAACTCTTTTTTGTGAATCAAAAAATTTATATCAAAAGTTAAAGTATTTTATAAGCCAATCTCTGATATAAAGAAAATTTAACTAAATTATTTAAATTATCTCTTTGATTTTGTATTTTTAACTGAAGATCCTATTTAAATTTTGTTCAATGAATAAGCTTAAAGGTACTTACCCAAGCTCACATTACAGTAGTTAATTCAAGAATCTGACAAGTTCCTCTTAAAAGAAAAAGAATAATGCATTTTAATGTACAAAAGCTATTTATAACTCACTTAAAATATTTAGAAACAATTTCAGACATCTAACATTTAAACCTAAATTAAGAAAGTCTTATTTTCTGCAATGATAATGATAAAAGTCCTCCAAATGTTACATGCCTATCTAAGAAATTCAATCACATCTGAAAAATTAAACAGAATCCAGAGAATTATCAGATCTTGGGCCTAGTCCTAGGACTTCTGATGCCAAATGTATTAATATTTATACTAACTTTTCAGCTTTTTTTCGAGGCAGAGTTTTTTTCTTGTTGCACAAGCTGGAGTGCAATAGTGCGATCTCTGCTCACTGTGACCTTCACATCCCAGGTTCAAGCGATTCTCCTGCCTCAGTCTCCGAGTAGCTAGATGCCCACCACCATGCCCAGCTAATTTTTTGTATTTTTAGTAGAGATGGGGTTTCACCATGTTGACAAGGCTGGTCTTGAACTCCTGACCTCAGGGGATCCCCCCACTTCGGCCTCCCAAAGTGCTGGGATTACAGGCGTAAGGCACCACGCCGGGCCAATTTTCAGCTTTTTACATCCAATTTTCTGCTCTGCCATTTACTTCTTATGTTAAAGAAAAGGTATTCTAAGCCAAAAGACTTATTAGATGAAGGTAAACTATTAAATATAGTTTGGAAAATCGAATCCACTTCTTTTAATTTCAGATTCTGTTTTAAAACAAAATTAATATTATTTCTATCTTTCTATTTCAATGAATTACTGTAAAAATCAAAAGAATATATACACAAATGTTTAGAAAATTAAAATAGAATATAAATGCAATTCTTTGTCCCTAGCATTATGATTGTAGTTATATTTGAACCAGATGATTTTTATTTCATTACTGGCCTTGACATTTTGATTTAAATTTGATTTAACATTTTTGTGATACCTTGAGTTATTTTTCTTTATTTTATTTCTTTTTATCTCCTTTGTAACAAAACATAATAATTATATATATATTTTTAAAAGACGAACATACCCAAATTGGAAAATATGGGTAGGTGTTTTCCTGAATGTGATTCCACAGTTTGATAGACTACAAGAGGAACAGCTTGGACATACTGGGGCACAGCTAACTTCTGGAGAAACTGGTTGGCTTTCATCTAGAAATAAATAAAATTGTTAATAATTGCCCCACATTTAATCTCTTCCAGAGTTCAAAAGAGAGCTAGATTGAAGCAAATGAATTAAAACTTTATGTATTTATATAATTTTTAAATTATTCCAGGTAGACTCAGCAGCAGCAGGAGAGTTTATTTATGTAAAAATCACTGTAAATATTTATATGTTATGGAGTGAACTTAAAGACAGTCTCTAATTCTGACATTCACACAAAGATGTCTACGAGAAAAAAATAAATTTAAATGTAAGAAGCCAAGAGGAAAATTATTTGAATTACAATAATTTTTTATTATTTATTTATTATTTATTATTTATTTTTATTTATTTATTATTTTTTTATTATTTATTTTTCTGTATATAATCTTTAGAGTCAGGAAGGCACAGCATAATTTTTTGAGATTTTATTCATTGGAATCTATGATTCTGATCTTGTTGCTTAAGCTCTCTGATCATCACTTGCATTGCAGAATTATTTAAGTTAATAAAGAGAGAGCATTCTGTATAGCTGGTCACCTATTTTATGTATAATGAAGGTTCGCTATGTCCAAGTTCTTTCTTTAAGCATTCTTCATAAACCTTATTATAGATCATTGTAGGGAATAAAGATGGAATTAAAATGGCAACTTTACACAGGATAATTTCCAGTTTTTACAAACACACAGCAAGTGTTGATGGGATCTTGATATGACTATGATATACAACTGATATAATGGTAGAGTTCTTCTGGGATCATTTTGACAAAATATAAAGATCTTCATAACTATAACTTATGAAAGCAGAAAGGTTTTTACTTGGGATAATTAGTTTGAGAACATTGAAGCAAATAGTACTTCTGTTACAGAAATTTTACAAGAAATTGCAGTGTATAGGAGGATGACAACAACAATACTTAATATTACCACTATAGTACATTTATTGTATTATGCAGCTTACATATATTACCTGAAAGGATCCTAACCAAAAAAATTAAAGTCAGAAGTATATTTACATGTTCACTTTTCTGTTGAAGCTACTGTAGCTGAGAGGAACAAAAATACTTTAAAAAATGTCACAGCCATAAAAAAGGGTGGAGCTGCAGCTGGAATATAAACTGCTTGACTCCAAAGCCGATGTCCTTTCACTAAGATACATACCCCTCTAGACCACGCTGATTGGCTACAAGAACTATGGTTTGAAAATAGTCACTAACTGTTTTTCATTTTGAGAAATCAGGTCATAGCATGCTGTCAAAGAGAAGTTGGAATGTAGATGTGCTATACGAGTACCTCGATTAAATCATTTGCAATACCAACATTATTTTTTGAGATCTGCAGCTGCTCAAAAATCAATCAATTGATTAAAATTGTTTTTCTTAAAAGATATATTTACATGCATTTGAAAAGAAAGGTGCATACCACTATAACAACAGAGCTACTATAGATTTTGAATTTGATTTTAAATATTTATTTGAAATTCAATGATGTGAAAGTTGAGGGGAAGAAAGAGTTGAGATTATTATACAAATGCATATACAAGTATATATGTGTATATATGTATATGTATATTATTTGTACTGTAAGTTTATGAAATAATTACCAGCTGTTTCAGGTATTTCTTTTCTTCATTTGGCTTTATTTTCTGTTAACAACAAAAAACAACAGTTATGAAAACAAAAGAAATTACTACTGGGTAATATTAATTGTATTTTGTTTCAAAGATAATTACGTACCTCAGGGAATACTTCAGCAGATTCCTAAAGGAAAGAAGTTGAAAAACATCTTTACTTGTATGACATACCAGTAATTGTGTCTAACTAGTTATAGTAAAGAGCTAAAGCTAATTGAAAAATTTCAGAGCCAAGCCATTGTTAATGAGAAGTGATCTTAACAACTGATTAGATAAATCAATTAATAATCATTACACTAAAACATTCATTATTAGAGCACACAATCTGTGTTAACAATGACACATTGCTAAAGATATGTGTTATTACAAAGTCTTCATCCAGGTGCATTGTTCAGACAGTATAAAATGATGACAGAGAATAGTCAGGTAAAAAAATGAACATATGGGCCAGGTGAGGTGTGATGTAAAGCAAAGTTTACATGCCCTTTCTAGAAGTGGTATGGGCTCTTACACTGAGATTGAAAGAAATAATAAAACATGCTTCCTAAAGCATTGATGAGGAAGACCTTGGATTGTGTCCCAGGTCACAAGACTCCAGCTCACAGTTCATGCTTCTCCCTTCCCCAGTACCTTTTCCAATTGTTCTCACTTACCTGGATTTTTCTAGTACAATAGGTGTTTCTTGTGGCAGTCACCAAATAAGTCATATAATTCACCCTAGTGGATTGTATTTGCTGTCTCCTAACTAATATTAGTTATCTCCTAACTAATACTGACAGAGTAAAACTTTAGTGATAGCAATTGACAGGCTCTAGACTTCACAGTGTGTGGTTTTAAAAAATGAAATTTCAGGCTGGGCATGGTGGCTTATGACTATAATCCCAGCACTTTGGCACAGTTATTTCATAACTATTATGAAATAAAAAATAACTTTTTAAAACTTATGAAATAAAAGATAACTTTAAATTTTTATTTAATTTTAGTAGTCACGACTTACTTCTTGTGAGATGCTGGTAGATTCCGTAGGAAAAGAAAAGATAAGACACCTTAATTACATATCAATTAAGATACTACTTTCCACCATGCAGTTTCCCAGTTTTCCACAAGAGAACAAAACTAGGCAAATCATTAGGTGATGTTCAGGGTATCTCTAGGCATATGTTATGCACCATTAGTAGAAACATATTTGAAAATTAACAATCTGTGAAGTTGAGCCTTTACTCAGAAAGCGTATAATAAATTCCTCTTGTTCAGTTTACAAAATAGAGAATGGATGCCATGACTCCTGAAGTAATGTTGTTATTCAGTGACTGCTGGCAAAAGAAATGGTATTAAACAGTTTTCTAGAGCCTGGCCCTGTACAAATCTAATCTTGCTAACTTTGATGTGAGAGTTGTAGTCGGCATCCACAAATTATTCTTATCATTGCTGCACTTTTTATTTTTCTAATTCTGTAACCCTTATCTTACGAATAAAAAATTGGAATAAAGGCAGCCTTGTACAGAATTTAGTATCTGGCACTGGGTACCAAGATGTTGTCTTCATGAAAAACTGCCTTATCTCATTAGATAAATGATGTTCTGTTTTCTGTATAATAGCAAATGTAAAGAATAACATTCAATTTTATGACCTAATCAAGTGGAATATTTGTCCCTTTCTGGAAAAATTTGAGTTAAAATGAGTAAAGCGGATTGATACTTATAATTCTTGTTACTAGTGCTTTTTAATAGTATTTTGGCTAGTGACTTGTGGTTTATTTCTATTCTAGAAAATAATATTTAAATTTATTTGAATTTCTAACTTCAAACTGATTGGAACATTTTCCTTCCAGTAAATTTAATTATGTTTTCTTTCAAAAGAAAGTAAGAAAGAAGCAAACCAAAATGCAGAACTCACTGGAATGGGACTATTACAATAGGTTATTGTCTTAATTTGATTCTCTGGGTTCATAACTACCTGCAGTTGGTGAGAAGCCTGAAGATATTTGAGAAAGCCTGGGTAATACTGGTTGATTTTGTTCTAGAAAGAAAGAAAATGATGAATATTTACCTTAGTATTGAATTTTATTCATAGATTGGAGCATATCTGAGCAAAACTAAATTTAAAACTTTTTAAGATAATATCTAAATTATATAAAATTGAACAAGGAGAAACATTTTCAGTATAAAATTCAGTATCACAGTGCTTACATTTAAAAAGTAAACTTCAGAATTAAATAAATCATGTGGTTATTTTAGTATTCCTGTTGAAGTCAAGCTTTTTACTGAGTGTAAATAACAAAAGAATGTGTGTGAAGGGAAGTGGAGGATTCTCAAGAAATTTGTCTTAGTTTTTCCTTCATTTTTCTACATCTGGTTGAAGAAGCTTTGTAGTTAGAGTCAGGGACAACTCAGTTTACATTCCCTTTCCCCTGGGCTGTTGCTTTACCTCTCATAAGCATCACCTACTTTGAAGTTTTATGTAGATTGAAATATGAAGAATCATTTGCATAGTACCTGTCACATACGTGCATCTGAAAAATATTTTAGTATGTTTCTACTTTGATTTTGCTGTGAATCCTTAACCAAAAATTCCTTTAGAAATTAAAAGTGGAATGACTTAAAATGGCATCTTCACTCTTGGAGAATTTCTAGTTCATATAGATGATAAGTAAATAGGTATGTAAAACGTGTGTTTTTTGAATTGCTTGGGGATAAGTGTTAAATGGACACATGATTGCAACAGTAATGTTACAAGGGAAGGGTGCAATTAAATTTATTTAGACAAAGTATAAAAAATTACTAGGGCAATTGGAATTTTCTAAAAATAAGATAGTTTTATTTTAGAAATCTTGTTTTAACATGCTCAATAAGCAGCTATTTCTGTTATAAAAGATTTAAAATGGATTTTCTGTATATGTTTACATTTAATAATAATTGGTACTTTTGGTATATCTTAAAAATTTTTCCCCCAACTGACCCCAGTGTGTAGTGCTCCCCTCCCTTTGTCCATGTGCTCTCATCGTTCAACACCCGCCTATGAGTGAGAACATGCGGTGTTTGATCTTCTGCTCCTCTGTCAGTTTGCTGAGAATGATGGTTTCCAGGTTCATCCATGTCCCCACAAAGGACCCAAACTCATCGTTTTTGATGGCTGCATAATATTCCATGGTGTGTATGTGCCACATTTTCCCTATCCAGTCTATCGTCGATGGGCATTTGGGTTGGTTCCAGGTCCTTGCTATTGTAAACAGTGCTGCAATGAACATTCGTGTACACGTGTCCTTATAGTAGAACGATTTGTAATCCTTTGGATATATACCCAGTAATGGGATTGCTGGGTCAAATGGAATTTCTATTTCTATGTCCTTGAGGAATCGCCACACTGTCTTCCACAATAGGGGAGGGACGGTGGGGGGTGGGGAGCTGGGGGGGATAGCAGGGGGAGAAATGCCAGATGTAGGTGATGGGGAGGAAGGCAGCAAATCACACTGCCATGTGTGTTCCTATGCAACAATTTTGCATGTTCTTCACATGTACCCCAAAACCTAAAATACAATAAAATAAATGGGAAAAAAATTTTTTTTCAAGCAATTGATTATATTATTTACATGTATTATCTAGCATCATCCTCATAAAAACCTGTAGGATTAGCATTACTAAATTCATTTTCAGAAGAGGAAAATGTAGGGCGGAGAGGTTAAATAATAACTTGAAACACTGAAGTTCGAAGGGAAATCACTTGACTCTGAAACCTATCCTCTTTCCTTGCACTGCACATTCCTCTAGTTCACAGAGGATGAGTAACGTGACTTCCTATGGCTTAGAATGAGAGTAATTAAATCTTGTCAATTCCTGTTGTTACTTCATAGAGCTGAGTGATGAATTTTATATTTGTTATCAACTATGATGATATCTCAATTAGATTACTTTAATTCTTTTTTGTTGTTGTTGTTGAGCTGAGGTCTTGCTATGTTGCTTAGGTTGTCTGGAACTCCGGGTCTCAAGCAATCCTCCTTCTTCAGCCTCCCAAAGTGCAAAGATTACAGGTTTGAGCCACCGTGCCCAGCCTCATAATTTATTACTATGTTTGTAATTCTTCCAAATTTAGTTGGATTGCTCATTTTTCTTAAATGATAACTCCAGATATATTTGCTAACATAATGTTTACATATCACAGTAACTACAATGGAAAAAAGTAATTTTATCATAAATGTGGTGCTAAATATTTCATTGAGAAGAAATGATATGATCATTTGGAAGAAGATATAATTATAAAATATATTTTTACTTGAAATAATACATTGTATGAAAAACTTACCATCTGCTTTAGGTAGATCTCTTCCTTAGTCAGTTCATTTTTCTGTTAAAACCCAAAGTATATATTAGGGAAATACAAAATAAAATATTACTAATGATATTGATTTTCTTTAAATAATGACTTAATTCAGTGGATACTTGAGCAGATTCCTAAAGAAGCAAAATGATAAATAGCTTTACTTAAATGGCTTTGTAACAATTGGCTCTACAAAATTTTAGGAAAACGTTAAGGGCAAGTAATCATTCAGAGTCCAGCCCACTAGCACTAAGACACTCTCACTTATTAAGAATTAAATACATTACATTATTTATCACCAGGACTTTTTCTGTCAATTTAATAAGACCAAAATATGTTTTATTTTTAATAATTTATTAATTTAACATGTTTCAGACCATTTCATATGACTACAGAGTGACCAAAAATATGCAAAATAGATCTGGTGAGGTACAGTAAACTAAACCTTACATACTTTTTGTTAAAATGACAGACACAGCTCAAGGCTCTCAGATTGAGATCAAAACAAAATTAAGGAAAGATTCAGACAAGCTTCTTAAGGCACTGATTAGAAAGAACTTATGCTTTGTCGAAGGCCATGGGACACTGGACTATAATCCATGAGGACACTGCCTGCTCTTCTAGGGTACTCTTACAATCTGGCTCTCCACCACTGAATGTTTCATGGGTTGGTGACCTACACAATTCCTAACCAAAATCTTCATTCGACCTTCTTAAGAGTGGTTATCAGAGTTATTATGTGTATCAATATAACCTAGAGGCCCTGCTAAAATACAGATTGCTTAGCTCCAAACCAGAGTTTTTACTTTGGTGAGACCTATAATTTTGTATTTCTAACTATTTTTCAGGTGCTGTGATGCTGCTTATCTGGGACTACCATTTGAGAGCTGCTGTGCTAAATAATGTTGAGAAGGTTTCCAAAGAGAAATGATGGTGAAGGCAATTGGCAAGCTCTTGATTTGCACAGGAATGCAATTTCCTATTGAGTCATGTATACATTTGTGGAGAGAGTATGGGAAAATAAACAATTTTTCTTCTCAAGATAGTCAATTTCAGCCACCCAAAATGATTTTGAGTCATGTATGTGATTTTTCCATTTCTCCAGTTGAGTGTTTAGATGTAAATTATCAAACTGTTATATACTACTACTAGAAAGTTGCTATTTCTTTGACTTTAAATGAAACAGTATCTTACCTCACTAGATGAACTGATAGAAGATTGCTTGATAAATGAAAATGAAAATAGAGATAAAATAATTTGGTGATAGAAATAAATTGAATCCTTGAATAGCAGTCATTACTTTAGAAATGTGTTCTACATTAATTATCTACTTATCAATGTATTAAACATCAAAAGAAGAATTGAAATAAAAATAATATAATCAGTTCTCAGATTCTTCTTATTAATCACCTTTGGAAAACAAATGGGAGGAATTCACGTTATCTGTTGTTTAAATGGAAGTAACTCCATTATGAGAATAAGGGCAAATTTAAGGGAATAAAAAGAATGAATGCAGGAAGAAATTATAATTTTAAAGTATTATAAAATTAATTTCTGGATTATTGAAAAAGAAACATTCCAAATGTTTTACAGACTATTATTCATGTTTAATATTAGGTATACATATTGTCGATCAAATATAGTTCAGATAAATAAAAAAATATCTCACCATTGTTTCTATTTTATTTGCAGTTTCCTAGTTAAAAAAGAATTAGGCATATTATTTCCGTAGTATTGTTTATAAGGTATATTCTACTGAATGTAAAGAGAAAACCCACGTATCACAGAGAGAAACATTCATTTTCATTTTGTGGCTTTGAATTAATTACAGCAAAATTGTTGATTTCATAATAAACATGCTGACAGTGGTAAATTCAAATGTAAGCACCATGAGGGAGGGATTTTGCTTATTGTATTTACGGTGGTATTTCAGAGCCTAGAATATTGTCTGGGGTATAATTTTTCCTCAATAATATTTGTTAAGTGCCCCTTCCCCACTCTCTCATGGAAGCCTGTCTTCCCCTCCTAAACTCCATCTGTCTCTATTCCCTTCCACTCAGTGTGGAAGCTGCTTTCCTCTCCTGGATTCCATTTTTCTGTATTCTCTCACTCAGTGTGAGAGTCAGCTGTTTCTTTCTCTCTCCTTCTCCTGTTTCTCTCTGTCTTTAAATAAATCACTTTCTACAAACAAACAAACAAAAAATAACAATATTTGTTAAATGAATGAGTACACAAAATTAACTTAGCCCATACTTGAATACTTATTTTTAACTTTAAATAACTGTAAACATATTTTAATGTGTATTAGAAATACATAATTAGGACTCAAACTAGTGTTTTGCATAGAGATTATAAAAGTTTTCATTAAAAACAAACGCATTTAATTTTAAAGAGAAAATTTTGAGAGAAATATTAAATATTAGGTGCAGGAATTAAAATAACAAAATTACTAGGTCTCTACTCTTTGCTGGAACTAACTGTGGAAGTATTTAGTGGATTCCTTGATTTTTGCACAAATTAATAGTCCTCAATTGAATTATTCATTGAATTAGGACAAGTGCATGCTGTTGTCCTGTTTTTCAAATTTTTCTTACCACAAGTATACTGTTTATTTAGGCTAGTTCCAACTTTACTCAAGATCAGATTTGAAATCCAGGTCTTATATGTGCTAGAATTTGGGGCAAATGCCCTCCCTAAACCAAAACGAGAATTAATTCAAATCCTCATTCAAGAGAGACATAATTTTCCATAATTCCTATATAGATTTTTAGCATGACTTATTCCTTAAAAATGCATAAAATGGTGGTCCAAAAAGTCAAGAGTTAATGAGGTGAAGAGTAGATTATCGATCATAAATAACTCTATTTAAAGAGATGGAAAACTTGGTTCACAAATGATCCACAAATATGCTTTCATGTGACCCTTTCACATAATTTCACAGCAGCTAAGACAATAAAAACATCACTCACTCTATATTTGGAGATGAAAAAATAAGAGTCACATGGAAAAATAGTTTATAATTGATAAAAATACACCTCATTAATCAAACACAACATTAACAAATGAATTTTACCTGACTGCTTTGGAGGACCATATCATTGTTCTGCTTAAACTTCAGAAAAAAATAAATAATATTCATTTTATAGCTATATAAAATGACAAATTATTTTAAAATATTGAATGTAAGTAGTTATGACTTACTTCTTGCTAGATGCTGGCAGATTCCTTAGAGAAATAACAATATATCTGATTACTTGTTTATGAAATTTTTAATTCATATTACCCAAATAAGTATCAATCCATACTCATACAGTAGCTCAAGATAAAATACTTGGTCTTTTCCTTAATTCAGAACAAATTTGACCAAAAATTTTACTCTCTCTAGATAATTAACTTATTATTATATTCTAGTTAAATAACTTAATCTGAATTCTTAATGTACTTACAGGATAAGCCAAATACAATATTTTGCAAATGCCAACAGCAAACAGCAAAGGAACAATTTTATTTGTCCTCTGCACAGTTTTCTTTCCTTTGCTTTTTCTCTTTTTGATTTCTGCATGAAATATATAGTAGCATTACAGGACAATTATTTGGCAAAAATTTAAGATCTTTGGACATCTTGTATGTAGCCATGAGCATGAAGACATTTAGACATGAGCACTTAATATAGATGTAAGTATACCTGAATCCCTTTCTCCATAATAAAACCTAATGGACTCCTGTCAGTATATTCACAAGATACAGGTGCTCTCCATTACTTCCACACTAATATCGCTATTATTGGATAACTACCAGAGAATCAAGTGGAAAAGTGCCCAAATCTAATCTTATTACATTTGGATTCATGTATTTTGGTTTATTCTCCCCACATGTTCAAGCAATAATTGCACTTCAAATTTCCATGATTCTATAACTCTGCTGTTACTGATCACAAAAATGAAACTAACCCAGGACATTTGTGTTTTTACGTGCCAGGAATTGTTTTTATAATAAAGTGCCTTACCTCACTGGAAGAGGAGGACTGCTTTACCTCCTATATAAGTCACAAAAAACAAACACAAATTTAATTTAAAATGCCAATGTGAATTTGTCTCTACTGTTTAATGGCAATAAAGTATTATAAAACTGCTTCTTGCAAAAATTTAATGAAAAGGGGGGCCTCCTTTAAAAAATTATCACTGTTTCTAATATTGTCAATAAACAGTAAAAACATTACTCTGAATTTCTCAGAAAAACTCTGAAACAAATGTCCCTTGATTTTTAGCTGACTATCCTAGTCTATTAAATAGACCAATTGAGGCCAACATTTAATTTTAACAGGTGGAGGGAGGAGAGTGGTTATACCTGGTAACCATCAGTAGAGCCTAAGAGAGAAGAAATTACTGATCCTGTGTATTATTGATTACTAAAGCATTGTTTTTTTTTCCTTTTTAAACCAACTTGTTCATATTTAAAATGAAATTCTCACTGTAGATTTACTCAATTGGCTATAAATATTAGAAGGCACAAATGACTGTCTGTATGTATCTCTTACACAAGGGGATGTGTGTCATAAAAGAGCACTATAAAAGGTGACTTTGTGGGAGGAGTGACATGTTGGAGTAGGAAGGAGGTGGGTATGTGAGTTTTTTCCTTAGAATGAGAGTGTTAATAATGTTGAAAGATTAAAATTATGTACAGTACAAAATGTATATATATATATCTATATCCATGTATGCAAAGCACTTTCATATGTATTGTCTATTACATACTTACAGTTTTGTGACATGAATGTTATTATTATATCATCACTGGGTTATTTAGCAAATAATTTACAAGTTTCTGCTGAAAATCTAGAGCTACTAACTCCATCGTTTGTTACATATCCTGTGTATATTTTATCATCATGGCTTCTTAATTATTTTTATCAAGAATGATGAAATTCTATTAATTCATTGATAGCTAGGTTTGGAATCCCCAATTATACTGGTGGGGCTTTCTCACACTTCTAGAAACATGCTGCAGAGTGGAAATAACCCCTTCAGAAAATTTTGACATATATCCCAACGTATTATGGAGGAAAATTCCTGCCTTTTTTCCTTATACCTATAGCCTAACCAATACTATAGTGAAGTCACTTTGTAGACAGATTATTCGCCTGCACACTCTCTTTAAGGTAGAGTCAAGGATATCATTGATCATAGATTAAAAGCTCATATATCTAGTCTTTATTTATTATTGCCAAGGCCTGAATCTTCTGCATATAGTGAAATGTTCATTTTTTCTTATATATTTAAATAAGAATGGATATCATTATACGTCCCATAATGCTTACCAGCTTTGCCAGGGCAACAGCCAAAAGGCAGGTAAAGATGAATAACTTCATGGTTCTTGGTCCTGCAAAAGCATGTATAGAAAATTAGTCACATATTTTATAATTCCGAAAATATGCATGCTTTCATTTATTTACCTATTATTATTTTTATACCAGATGATAGAAAAAAGACAATGAAGACTGAAAGCATTTGCTTCTGAGAAGCTCACAAATATGAGTATGAATATAATAGTTTATTTTGAAAGAGACTTTTTTTTCCAACAAGACTAATATAAAGGCATGCTTGTTAAAATGTGGAAGATTCATTCAAATATAATTGGTTATTGGGGTTAATCTCCAATGATAGGCATTTGGTGAAGAATGATTATCAGCAAAACAAAATACAATAGGAACTTTTTTTAAAATCAGATTTCAGGGAGTCAAAACATGCAGCCTGGCTCCCTAATAGGAAATAGCAGGTGGAAATAACACTGGATTGGGAATAAGGAATGCTGCAGCTCCCAGTTTAACCCTGGACTGGCCACTAACGCTTCAGTAAGCCACTGAACATTGCCGTACCTTATTAAATACATTTAATAAACGTGAGTTGACTACATGATCTCTAAGATCACTTCCAGCTAGACAGATGTCTCATTCTATTGCTATAAACAAATCCACAAGGTTTTCCAACACCTGTAAGTCAATTTCCCTTCCTTATGTTTAAATGAATAAGTAAAAATTAAAGATATTCTGAAGTATTTTTGATATATGTAACTCTTTATAGTGTACATATTTAAAATTTATTTTTAAAGAATAATTTAAAGCTTATCCAATGATAACAAAATGTACCTATGATCCACACCTTGTGAATACAGAGGATGTGTTTATACAGGCATTAAATTAAAATTTAATATTTATATTGCATAATTTTTGAATAATTTATTCCATAGTATAAAAAATACACCCTTAAAGTGAATAATAATAGCATATGTTTGATCATTAATAATAATACAATGTCATTGATGAAACAATAATTTACTCTTCTAAGATGCAAATAACAAACGTGTAAAAGGCATATTTCATATAGGCAAAGCTTTGTTTATAATCGTAAGTCACATTTTATTATCTTTTTTATTAAATATCTGAAAAAAATTTTATATGGCTGTTTTCCAATCAATTTTGTTTATAAATAGTATTTTATATAGATAAAAGAATTAAAACATGGAAAACTCTTAGTTCTTAGATATATTATTAGTATTTTGTGAAAGGAGATTAAAAATAGCTTGTAACTACTAAGTAAAAACTATGGCAAATATTGTGCTAGACATTTTACTTCTATCTGTAATCTTCAGAATAACTATGTAATGTCAGTATTTTGCTTCCAATTTCCAGATGAAGAAAGTGGTCCAAGGGCCATATATGAACTGATTATCTTGGTTCAGACTTCAGAACAAAACCTTAGTACTTATAAGACTGTGTCATAATAAACATATTAACTGTATTATTAAAAAAACGTGTCTACATATTAACTATATTATTAAAAAAATAACGTTTGTAATAAATAAAAATATTTCTTAAGAAATTTATGGTATGTTGGTATTGACACCTTTAAAAATAATTGCATTTTTTATTGTACAGAAGAGTATTAATAAGCTTTAAAGCATTTTTTACAAGTGCATAAGAAAAACAATATGTGTGAAAATATTACCTTGTTTCCCGAATAGAAGACCAGTGGACTAGAGAGTGGATAATATGCAGTGGGTTATTTTAATACTATTTAAACCTTGTTCCTCTATAATATGGCAATTCTGTGGTTCAAATATCTAAAAATGTACTTGAACTCTGAGAAGTCAGAATGATTAGAAATTTTTTTTCTTGAGTTTTGTTCCACAAATTCCAAGGAGTGCTTTAACACAGTTTGATTTAGAACATGATAACAGGAGATGAAGATGTTATAATATATAATAATTGGCTGTATTTTATATGTAGGCTTATTCATGAAATAGTTTTGATTTAAGATATGTATTTTTTATTTCCTTCTTTCCTGTTATAAAACTTTCCATCACAGATATTTGTGCCCCATTTCTTGTTACTCTTTATGTCTCATTCAGACCCTTTCTTGAGAACACCATGAATTACTATGTTTTTGTGACTCCTCATTTTCTCTGACCAATAATTTCCCTCTCTCAGATTCTCACAAGAAGTGCATGATAAATTTCTATGTGTTTTAAAATATCAGGTTAAAATTTAGACACCGCTGTGAATATATCCTGCAATTCTCATACAAACACAATTCCTTATACAGTTGGCATCTATCTTTTATATTTAATTAAAAGAATGTATAAAAATGTATATGTAGCTAGGTGCTAATATATAACTATATTTGACTTAAAGAATTACTGAGAACCTATTATATGCCACGAGCTCTTGAACACATAAAACAGAGCCATGAATGAAAGAAAAGTTCCAGGCTTTATGAAGTTTGTAGTTTAACTGAAAGGGAGATTAATAACCATGATAATTAAGTAATCCGTAGTTGGTTTGGTAGTGATAAATACAAAGGCAAAAATGGAATTAAAAAAAGAAATACATTTTGGTAGGGATGGGGTTTTCAATATTAGATATCATAACCAGGAAAGCCTTCCTGAGCAAAAAAGTAAAACTGTGAAGAAATAAGCAGATAAACAAGGAAGAATGCTGGGAGAGGAGCACCCTAGTCCAAACCTTAAAATAGGATCATGCACGGCATGTTTAAAAAATAGCAAGTAGGGGGGATGATCCAAGATGGCCGTTTAGGAACAGCTCAGGATTACAGCTCCCAGTGAAAGCGCAGAGGGTGAGTGGACGCCGTGTTTTTATTGCCCACAGACTAGGAAATTCCCGGGCAGAGGTACTCCACGGTCGCCAGCGCGGCTGTTTCGGCCAGCGCGGCTGTGCC
>NW_016107598.1:2871173-2876431 GCF_001604975.1 Cebus imitator
AAAAAATAGCAAGTAGAACAGTGTGGCTGGAGTTGAGTAAATCTGGTGAATCTCAGATCAGAGAAACAAAAGGGGCCAGATAATGCAGGACTTTTAGGGCCTTGTGAAAACCTCAAAAAACTTTCACTCTGGAGTTCAGCTTTTGGCCAGAATTGCAAATCAGGGACTGAATTTACCTTAACTTCGGCTTTCAGCAATTAGACAAATAACAAAATATATGATACAAAATTTTTGTATTATTATATAATAAGAAATGCAGGATGGTGATTCCTGACAAAAGGGAAAGGGGTGAGATGAGCCCTAGAATTATCCCACCTTATTCTGAGGAAAGAATTTACAAACTGTAGCAGAGAAAGGAAGCATTTAAAGAGAATAAGCAGTTCCCTTGAGTTGAAGAGATAGTTCAGATTAGTTAATGCAAGCATATAAAATTAACACCCAATACTAAAGATAAAGTTTCAAAGACAGGAAAGAACTTCACAGGCAAGGAATTCTGGAGATCTAAAGAGAGTTGTCTTTAATTATCTGCTGAGTTTTGATTAGCAGGAATAAATGTAAGAAAACTCCATGAGGTTAGGGAAAGAATATCAGAAAGAAGCAGATGGTATAATGCCTGGGGTGCAAACAGGACTGGGAATAGACCATGTTACCAACAGCCAGAGTGGAAATACTTTGTAATATAGATGGCATTGTTAGAATACCTAGAAAGATATTGCTTGAGTCATGGGTTAAGCTTACCTATAAATGAACGAATTCTTTGCATTTCCTAGTGAAGCTTTAAAGCAAATATCTAAAGTAAAAATTGTTTAAAAGCAACTTCACTATGACCTAGAACATAGTTCAGTGATAATTAAAAATATAAAAAATATCAGGACTCAAACAAGGTAATTACAAGTTCTGTCAGCCAATAAAGAATTATCAGGCATATAATGAAGGAACACTGACTTGCAATAAAGAAAAAAAATCAGTCAATATAAAATAGTCCCAGAAGTGATACAAATGATAGAATTAGTAAACAAGCATATAAATATGCGTTATAACTATATTCTATATGTTAAGATAGAGGGAAGCATGAGTATATATATAAATACAATATTTGAGATAAAAAGTACATAAATAACAGCATACCAGATAATAAAGAAAAAAAGCTAAGAAAATGGAAAATATAGGAATAAAACTATCAAAAATAATAGAGAAAAACTAAAAACACAACACAGGACTTCAATGAACTGTAAAACAATCTTGAGTGTGTTAATACCTACAGGTGTAAACCAAAACTAAAATTGTAAGGCCCCTGACCATCTGAATGGATCCCATCTCTCAGCAAGGGTATTCCAAAGATAACCTGAAAAACTAGTTCAGGCCATGATGGGAAGTGGGGGGTTAAATATGCCTCTTTATACCCTTCTCCCTTTTGGAATTACTGATAGAACAGACTCTTTAAGTCTGATAAGAAACATTTACAATCTATTCTCTTGAAAGTCTGCTACATGGAAGCTTCACCTGCATGATGGAACCTTGATCTCCACAACTCCTTATCTTAACCCAGTCATTTCTAAGTCTTTAGACAGTAATCTAACTCTTTGACTCAAATGACAGACAATCATTTGATCTAAGACCTGGAAGCCCCTGCTTCCAGTTGTCCCACCTTTCTGGACAAAACCACATATAACATACCTTACATGTATTTGATTAATGTCTCATGTCTCCCTAAAATGTATAAAGAGGTACATTCTAAAGGGTCTTCTCCATTACTTTTTCTTCCAAATTAGCACAATTGGCTTGTCTGCATGCTTGTGTGAGGAACTGAACTGTTGTTTTCCTAGATTAAAGAGAGGCTGAGTTTTCTCAACTTCAAAGAGAGGGCATTTTGCTCCTCCCAGGCAAAAGGTGCCCCTGGGTGACCAGAAGCCAAGTGAAAGTGTCTGGGGGGTTGACCTCCTGTGATGTGCTGCAGCCCTGCAGGGAACCCCCAACAACATCAGTTTAAAAAGATTCATTAAGAAAATATATAGGGGAGCTGGTCACTCCATGTTTTGAGACTTCTTGGAGGTACAAGGCCTCTGAAGAGAGAAACTAAGGCATGTAAGAGGGCAGAAATGACTCGGTGAAACACTGTGGAGCCTTACCCACTATCAGGACAGGTTAATCCGCTATACTAAACTTCTCAAATAATTTAGATTCTAAGGTTATATTAAAAATAGATATTAAATGTCTGGGTAATTTCCAATTTTAAACATGCAGAAAAGATATTCAAAAGTATTTTTTATTAAGTGGTAAATATTTTTTTGTCTAATTCAAAGGTCGTTTAGAAGTATATAGAATGAAGTAAAAGAAACAAGAAAAAAAATGTAAGGAAAGTTACAGCTATAAAAAGGTACACTTGACAAAAATGGTTAATAGAAATTTAATTTTATATGAAAAAAGATCTTATACTGTGAATTTTTTCTTCTAAAGTAATATGACTGATTGTCCAAGACACATTCCTTTTGCAGTTCTTCAGATTGGTAGTCCAGAAGTTTAGCACTTGCTTTCTTTTGAAAAGGCCTGAGATGCTAAATAACTTCTTAAATTGTTGGTGGGAGTGTAAATTAGTTCAACCATTGTGGAAGACAGTGTGGCAATTCCTCAAGGACCTAGAAATAGAAATCCCATTTGAACTAGCAATCCCATTACTGGGTGTATATCCAAAGGATTATAAATCATTCTACTATAAGGACACATGCACACCAATGTTCATTGCAGCCCTGTTTACAATAGCAAAAACTTGGAACCAACCCAAATGCCCATCGACGATACTGGACAGGGAAAATGTGGTACATATACACCATAGAATACTACGCAGCCATAAAAAATGATGAATTGGTATCCTTTGCAGGGACATGGATGAACCTGGAAACCATCATTCTCAGCAAACTGACAGAAAGGCAGAAGATCAAACACCGCATGTTCTCACTCATAGGCGGGTGTTGAACAATGAGAACACATGGACACAGGGAGGGGAGCACTACACACTGGGGTCTGTTGGGGGGAAATAGGGGAGGGACAGAGGGGGCAGGGGAGTTGGGGAGAGATAGCATGGGGAGAAGTGCTAGATGTGGGTGATGAGGAGGAAGGCAGCAGATCACACTGCCACATGTGTGCCTATGCAACAATCTTGCATGTTCTTCACGTGTACCCCAAAACCTAAAATTCAATAAAATAAATTAAAAAAAATAAAAAAATATAAATAAATAAAAAATAACAAATAACAAATGAAAAAAAAAAAACTTCTTCACCTTCTGTCAGCTCCTATAACATTTCTTTCTTTAAAAAATTTATTTGTTATACTTTAAGCTCTGAGTTACATGTGCAGATCGTGCAGGTTTATTACATAGGGATACACGTTCCATGGTGGTGGTTTGCAGCATCCATTGCTTCGTCATCTACATTAGGTGTTTCTCCCAATGCTATCTCTCCCCAATACTCCCACTCCCTGCTATTCCTTCTCTAGCACCCCCAACCTTCAGGCCCTGGTGTGTGATGTTCCCCTCCCTATGTCCGTGTGTTCTCATTGTTCAACACCCACTTAGGAGTGAGAACGTGGTTTTTGGTTTTCTGTTCTTGCGTCAGTTTGCTGAGAATGATTGTTAATAATCTAAAGTAATGGAGAAAATTTTTTCAAAACAGCCAAATGAAAAATCTTTTGAACTGGACTTTGTATGTCTGTTATATATTTCTATGTGTCATGTGGAAGTGATATTTCACTACCAAATTATGTGAAAGAGCTCTAACCTATTTGCTTAAAGAAAAGTCAGTCCTTATCAGACTAATAGAAGCTAACTCAGATGCCTTTTATTTCACATGACTTTTGTAATCTCGGTAAGATTTGTTGGGTAAATTTAATCTCAAAATTATCTCCAGTAGTTTAAAATCTTAAATAAATTAAGTAACCTTGGTTTTTTTCACTGGGAATTGGATTACTGAGAGTTAAAATAGGAGGAGAGTAAAACGTGTTTCTGGTGAAGTTTATAAAAACACAAAGATGTATTTTTTTGGCTAAAGAAAAATGTATTTCTTTTCTAAAGTCTGTTTAAGTCATTTTTAAATGAGGGAAAAATTATACAGAAAAAAACTAAATGGACATAGAGAAAAATGAAAAGATGAGGAGTGAGAAGCCTTGACTTCTGTGGCCATGTGGTTGCTCATCTTCAGGAGCTGCAGCTGGGCCGCATTCTATTACAAAAGTAGAAGTTACCAGCGGAATTTAGAGATGGATCATACCCATACTCTCAGGGAATTAGTTCACCCACTGCAGAAGGGAATGCAAACTAATAAGAAAAATGCAAAATATTAAATCACTTCATTGTTGTTATTTATACATAACTAAAATGAAAATTAAAGAGTGCTGGGTTGGGCCTTCAGGCTAGACCAAGCTCAGATGTGGGAATGTCTCAGCTCAGACCACTAGCCTCAAAGCTACCCCCAAAGAAAACTATTAACCCAGGGCAACAAAAAGTTACCAAAAGACCTGTGATTACCAAAAAGATAGTCAATTTGGGGTATTGGCAAAATCAAGTAACTCTAAAAGCCAGAGAGTATAATATAAATGAACAGTTGCATTTTAAAAATTGGCTACATCACCTTCATGAGAAATCTTTATGACAAAGGATTATAAAAATAACTACTTTAAGGTCAGTATCCTTAAATTTAAATGCTACAGAAAGAAAAAAAGTATGTTTGGGTCAATGCAGGGCCCATAGCTCACTAATAAAGAATTGCTGATGAGTATATGTGATCCAAATTCATAGGAGGTCATTTCAGAAAGAACGACCAGCCTAGTGGACTGGTTAAACACCACTCTAAGGTCTGTTTTTCCTGAGAAGGGGACTGCCCTATTCTCCCTATAAAATGCTAAGTGCAGCACCCCAGATGCAGCAGCTGATAGGCTTCATATGCAAGAATGTGGGACTGGCTTTATGATAGCTGACATATTCACCCACTGATTATCCCTATAATCCAGTCTAAATGCTGGGGTTAAGTGGGTCCATTTTACATGGGCACGCAAGGTAACATTACTCGTGCAGAATCATACAACTGTTTGAGAAGACAAAATACAAAAACTAGCTGGACATGATGGTGGGCATGTGTAATCCCAGCCATGCAGCAGGCTGAGGCAGGAGAATCGCCTGAACCTGGAGGCGGATGTTGTGGTGAGCCAAGATCCTGCCATTGCACTCAGCCTGGATGACAAGAGGGAAACTCCATCTCAAAAAAAA
>NW_016107598.1:2876441-2907029 GCF_001604975.1 Cebus imitator
AAAAAAAAAAAGAAAGAAAGAAAAAAGGATTAGAAACAAATTCTGTAAATGGAACTTGGAACTAAAAACCATACAAGAAATCAAGGAAACCGAAAGTTAAGTTTTTGAAACAATAAATGAGATCAATAGGTTTCCAGCTAGATTAATAACAAAAAGCCAAGATTCAAATAAGAGCAAACAGAAATGACAAAGGTGACTTTAAAACTGAGCCCACAGAATTACAAAGATCCTCAGAGAAAATTATGAACACCTGTATGTGCACAAGTAGTAAATTGAGCAAAAATGAATACGTTCCTGGAAACAGACAATCTCTCAAGATTGAACCAGGAAGAAATTGATACCTGGAACAGACAAACATTGAGTTTAATTATTGAGTCAGTAATTAAAAAGCTACAAAAAAAAAAAAAAAAGAAAAGAAAAGAAACCTCAGACCACATAGATTCACAGCTTAATTCTACCAGACATACTGAGAAGAGCTGGCACCAATCATACTAAAGCTTCTCCAAAAAAAATGAGGAGGAGAGATTTCTCTATAAGTAATTCTGTGAAGCCAGAATCACTGCAATACCAAAACCTGGCAAAGACAACGCGTGCACACACACACACACACACACACACACACACACACACACAAAACAAACAAAAAACAAACAAACAAACAAAAACTACAGGCCAATATATTTGGTGAACATAGATGCAAAATCCTCAACAAAATGCTAGCAAACCAATGCCAAGAGCACATCAAAAAGTTAATTCACCATTGTCAAACAGGCTTCGTTCCAGAGATGCAAGATTGGTTCACCATACATAAATCAATAAATGTGATTGGCCACATAAATAGGATTAAAAGCAAAAACCATATAATCATCTTAACATGCAGAAAGAGCTTTGATAAAAATCAACATTTCTTTATGATAAAACTCTTAACGAACTAGCCATTGAAGGAACATATCTCCAAATAAGAAGAACTGGCTGTGAAAAACCCACAGACATCATCATACTGAATAGGCAAAAGCTGGAAGCATTCCCCTTGAGAACTGGAGCAAGAAAAGGATGTCCAATCACACTACTCCTATTCAACATACTATTGAAAGAGATAGAAAGGGCTATCAATAAGATACAGTCATAAAAAATAGGAAAAGAAGAAGTCAGATTCTCTCTATTCATGGAAATATGATTCAACACCTACAAAACCCTAAAGGCTCAACCAGAAGACTCTTGGAACTGAAAAACTGCTTCAATACAGTTTTAGGATACAAAATTAGTACACAAAAGTCAGTAGCATTTCTATTCATGAATAATGTACAAGGTGAGCACCAAATCAAGAACACAATCTCATTTACAATAGCCACAAAAAAAAATAAAAACCTATAAATACATCTAACCAAGGAGGTGAAAGATTTCTACAGGGAGAACTATGAAACATTGCTGAAAGAAATCACAGAAGACACAAACAAATGAAAAACATTCCATGTTCATGGATTAGAAGAATTTTTATCATTAAAATGGCTATACTGTCCAAAACAATATACAGATTCAATGCCACGCCTATGAACTTACCATTATTTTACACAAGAGTGAAAAAAACTATTCTACAACTCATATGTAACCAAAAGTTCACAATGAATTTGTACTTGTTATTTCTTCTGCTTGAAAATGTCTTTCTTCATCCTCACTCCCATACTTAATTTATATCTTTTCTAAAAGGTCATTCTACCAGAGAGGTTATCCTTGACTCTCCTACTTGAGGCTGTCTCTATATCCGAGTCTTGCCTTATACTTCCTTAGCACACTTATTATTGCCATAGTCATGTGTTATTTGTTTACTTTTTGTCTTCATCTCCCAACTGCATGTAAAAGCTCCGACAGCAGGGCTTTTGACTCTCTTTCTGTGACTGCAGCATCTAGAACAGTGTCTGACAGCTGGGATCACTCAATACGTTTTTGTTCAATGGATATATTCACAAACCGATAGAGAACATTAGACAGTTTGTGTTCTGAGTGCCTGTGAACTGTTGTGGAGTGACATGGGGATATCTTCTGGCCTAAAGGGCCTGAGATAAGAAATATGAGAATGTTCGAGGCTAAGAAATGTGCTGTGGCAAAGGACACTGGAGGCAAATCAAATGTTGTCATCAATAGGTCTAGTAATCTAGATGTGATTGAGGACCATGTGTTTGTAAGATAAAATGAGTAAATATAACATGCTGAATTCATAATTGCCTCTCAAACTGGGAAAGTGAAGTAAAGAAAGAAATCTTTATATATGTAAATATAAAAAAGAGAAATAGCATACACATAATAATGTGCTTGAAATTTATTGTTTTAGAGAAGAATGAATTTAATTTACTCAGAAACAGCAATGAAAAAAGGTTAACAGTTTAAATTTCAAGTATCTAATCAAATGATAATTTGAAAGGTAAGTATCATGAAACACAGAATGTAGTAAATCATGGTCATTCTTTTATTCTGCATTGCTTTCTGATAATTCTTCAGGACAAATGAGAACACAGGTGTGAAAAGTGAATTTGCCGGTCAAACCTGTGAAGAAAAGGAAAATAAAACTTTATCTCTAAAATTGATACTCTTGTAAATAAGTTTATACTCTTCCTGGTACTATCTATTTATAGATAGTTTAATTTATTATAATTCAGGAACCAAAATAATATTTGAGACAGAGTGGACAATTAAGTACTCATTAAGTGGGTATCAGAATAAGTAAGAATTATCATTCAGCATCTGAAATTTAAATTTAAATTTTTTGAGGTTTTCCATCATCATCTTATTTTATTCTATCACTTAAATATAGCCTATACATTTCATCTCTTTTCACCAAATAATATTTTAAATATATCCTTCCTTAAATGTCATCAGCAAATATCTAATCAACTTCAGGCTTTTTCCCCATATCACAAAGAGCAGGAATTCAATAGGAATAAAATTCCCCTAAACATTTAAAAATATTTGAAATCTTATGAATTATTTCAACTTAGAATTGTCGAACACTACTCTTTAATTTCTAAAAAATTGCTTTATTTTAAAGTGTAATATTTAATATCTCATAGATTTTGTAGCATTATATGCTGTGAATATAGATAAATAAAACCGAATTTCTAAAAAGGAAATTGTTACCATTTCCCATTTCCTATTTCCTTGAAAATTCCCATCTCCCTGTTGATATTATGTTAGTAATTCCTATAGCAATTGCTCATTAGAGTTACTTAGGCATAAAGTGTAAATTTCTCATGAGTTACCAGATGGTGGTTGTGCAACTTCTGCAAAGATTATATTTTAGGACAGAAAATTTCAAATAACATCCAGGTACAGATTTAGTGGCAGAGAAGCCTGTGGCCACAATCATATACCTTCCTGATCAAGGGTTTCTAAATAATATTGCTCAATATTCTTACCAATTCTGTAAAGAGCTTAAGTATTATTATAACTATTTTTTTGACTAGAAAACTGAGGTTTGGAGTAGATTAGAAATAGTTTAAGATCATGAAACTTAGTTGTCAGGGTCAGGATACAAACGTAGGAGTTTCTTTACCCAGAGCTCAGGCCTCTTAACAGTAGAGAACAGAAGCTTTCCCTTAGAGGCTATTTTATTTGGTTTTTATTTTACTTTAAGTTCTGGGATACATGTGCAGAAAGTGCAGGTTTGTTACATAGGTATACGTGCACCATAGTGGTTTGCTGCACCTATTGATCAGTCCTCTAAGTTACCTTTCTCACCCCCTACTGCCTGTCTCTGGTGTGTGTTGTTCCCCTCCCTGTGTCCATGTGTTCTCACTGTTCAACTCCCAATTGTGAGTGAGACAATGTGATGTTTGGTTTTCTGTTCCTGTAGTTAGCTGAGAATGATGGCTTCCAGCTTCATCCATGTACCTGCACATGACAGGATCTCGTTCCTTTTTATAGCTGCATACTATTCCATTGTGTATATGCGCCACATTTTCTCTATCCATTACATCATTCTCTGGGTATTTGGGTTGGTTCCAAGCCTTTGCTATTGTAAATGAAACTGCAATAAACATACGTGTGCATATTTACAGTAGAATGATTTATATTCCTTTGGGTATATAGCCATTCTTTAGTTTAACTAGATCCCATTTGTCAATTTCAGCTTTTGTTTTCCATTGCTTTTGGCATTTTCTTCATGAAATTTTTCCCATGCCTATGTCCTGAATGTTGCCAACTAAGTTTTCTTCTCAGGTTTTTATGGTTTGGGGTTTCACCTTTATGTTTTTAAGCCACCTTGAGTCAATTTTTGTATAAGGGGTATGGAAGGGGTCCAGTTTCAGTTTTCTGCATATGGCTAGACATCATTTGTTGAATTGAAAATTCTTTCCTCATTACTTGTTTTTGTCAGGATTGTTGAATATCAGATGGCAAGCAGAGAGCCAAATCATGAAGTGACTCCCAATTACAATTGCTACAAGAAGAATAAGATACCTAGGAATACAGCTAACAAAGGACCTCTTCAAGGAGAACTACAAACTACTGCTCAAGAAAATAAGAGAGAATACAAACAAATGGAAAAACATTTCATTCACATGGATAAGAAGAATCAATATCATGAAAACAGCCGTACTGCCCAAAGCAATTTATGAATTCAATGCTATTCCCATCAAACTACCATTGACAATATTCACCAAAATAGAAAAACTACTTAAAATTTTACATGTATCCAAAGATGCACCCATGTAGACAAGGTAATCCTAAGCAAAAAGAACAAAGCTGGAGGCATCAGGCTACCTGACTTCAAGCTATACTACAAAGCTGCAGTTACCAAAACAACATGGTACTGGCACCAAAACAGACAAACAGACCAATGGAATAGAATAGAGACCTAAGAAATAATGCCAGACAGCTACAGCCTCAGAAGCATTTATATAAATCAATACACTTCAAGGAGCTAACCCATACTACATTTCTTAAACAGGAATGGTTGTTGGCTTTAAGGCATTTGTTTGTTTGTTTGTTTTTTCTTGTTTTAACTGCTGAGGTTGATAGTCCTAGAAAGAAAAGTAACTAGAGTCAGCTTACCTCTATAATCATGCCCCATGGTTACTGAGGATATCAACTGTCATACTAATAATATGATCCATAGTATCCATATGGTTGAAATTCTCGATATGAACGATGCTTTTCCTGCATACACAAAAAAGGAGAGAGCAAATTGCGGAGAATAGAGATAACGACAGTGTAAGTGTTTCACAAAAACTATCATTAAAAGCTTAGATGTTAAAGTTGTTAGGACCTTGTATATTATCTACATAAATGTTTTCAAACTTTTAGTTAGATTTTTCTTTTTTGTCAGAAAAATATTTAAAAGCAGGTGAAATGGTAAAGTATTTACTGTGTGTTGACATTTTTGTGACATCACATGTAGAAACACTGATTATAGGTAATCTCTTTATAAATAGTTTAAATCTTCTTTAATATATTTCCTCCAAGCTACTATTTTGCTCACTATTGAGTATTATGGAAAGTAAGTTACTGTTTCCAACTTAGGTGGTGCTTCTTCATCTCCTTCTTTTAGTGAGCTTACATTCCTTTACAATTACTATATTCTTTCACACCCACTACTGTTATCAAAAATAGTCCATCCGTTTTTATGTATATTTTTACTTGGTGCTTTTTTAACATATGTACTTCTATACTATTAAGGAGAATTTTTGAACACCTATTCATATTGATATTACATGTCAAAATGATATGAGATTTTATATACAAATGTTTAGAAAAATATTAAATAAATAAAATTTTCTTTCTAATTTAGCATAGTCAGTTTAATTTAATGAGTTTATCATCCTCAAAAATTCAGAACGTAGGAACTGACCATATTAAATGAGTTGCTTCTATGCTTCATTAGGCATATGTAATACTTCATATAATTAGGATTTCAACTATTCTTTAGGTAAATATAATTATTTACAGGAAAAAGATACTTAAGTTCTCAGAGAGTAAGTGACAATTGACTTATTTAGGGTGGAACTGAGTTTCTGCTGAAATGCTGTTAAGACACAAGGTATTTGTGACTTTTTGCCTTTGCATCATAAATAAATGAAATCAGTGTACACTTTAGCAATTAATGATATCCATATTTTTGAGGGACAGCTGTCAATTCTTCTAGGAGAATAAATGATCAGAGAAGAAAACTTATTCAGAGTGCATATTATCAGAACACTTACATGGTGTTTTCTTCTATGCCCATGATGTTTCTGTGAAATGAAAAGAAAGATTAAAAATTCAATATATGTTCGATTATCAAGTTTTCCAGTAAATGGGAATGTCTTACCTCTTCGTGTGAATCAGCTCCCTTGGAGAAAAAGAAAATTAGAAAATAATTAATATTTTAATTTTATAATTCAAAAGTAAGTATAAATATTGACCTGGCCACAATTGTGATTCAACAGAATGGAGGCATTCTTGGGTTGATGACACACTAAGTTAGTTATTTTAGCTTTATGACACTTTTAAGATGAGTAAAGGATAACCTTCTCTATAACTAATGTGCTATATTCAAATATCAATTAATTTTGGTTTATATATCTTTTTTATGAAATGCAGGAAATGTCTATCACTGGCGAATAAGAGAGTGGAAACTGAAAAATGAAACACTGGATTGTTTTTTATATGAATATGTTCTATTTAGCTCAAAAGCTACTAAAATACAAATATTTTATTTGCTAATAGAGGCAGGCATTATACTTTTCTATGTTCTTCTTATACGTTTATGTTTTCTACTTCTATCCTTTTATAATAAAATAATGTGATAAACTGTGATCTCATAACCAATTTGGTTTTTGAAACGTTCTTTATAATTTAGTGAATAAGTTGAGTATTATTATTTTTTTGTGACCAATTCTCTATTAACTTCATAGAAAGAGGGAGAGGAGGTGGAGGTAGAGAAGTAGAAAGAGCTCCAGAGAGATCAAGTACTTTACCTAGTAATGCACAATAGTAAATGACAACATAAGCTGGGAACTCATGACACTTAATAAATATAGAGATCTGTTTTATGGTAAAAAAAATAGGCAGCTTTATTTTAGAAATAATTAAATAATTGTATGCTAGCTTTAACAGTTATGCTGTTCAAGAAATGAATTGAAAATTCCTATCCTGACACCCTCTAATACTTGGGTTCTATTTTGTGCACTTTATTCTTTTCTCAGATTTCTAACTTTAGATGGTCTAGAGCTTTTTATAAGGACATTTTCACAGTTCTCAGTCCCAAATATTTATGAAGCTCACTTAATTTTCTTTTACTTTTACATTAAAGTAACTGTACTTGAGTGTTTATAGGTCTGTAATATATATCTTTTATAAGTCATTAAAGAACTTACATAAGTTAATTCAAAGAATTTTTTATATGGAAATATTTAGGCTTATAAAGCAATATTGAAGTCAACATGAGTGTATGCCAGAACAAAAGGAATAAGACAGACCCTTGGGATAAGTACCATGAATATATTCTTTAAAATTTCCAGATATACTTACAACCATGGAGACTATAAGAGCCAAGATGAAAGCAAAGACAAGAAACTTCATAGTTGGCTGAGTCCTATAAAATCATACATGAAAAATCAGTAATCACATTCTTTCTTGCATTCATTCAACACACTTCTATTGGTCACATTATGTTTCAAACACTGGAAGACATGCTCTGTTTTCCAGGCCAGAGTGCAGTGGCATAAGCATAGATCATTGCAGCCTGGATCACCTGGGCTCAAGCCATCCTACCACCTTAGCCTCCCTAGTCCCACTTATAGCTGGATCTGAAAGTATGTGGCACCATGCCCAGATATTTTCTTTTTTTTTTTTTCTTTTAGTAGAAAATGTTTTTAGTCTCACTATATTGCCCAGGCTTTTCTCAAACTCCTGGGCTCTAGCAATCTTCCTGCTTGGCCTTTCAAAATGTTCGGATAACAGGTGTGAGCCCTGGGCAGGGCCTCATGAATTGGTAAGTAAAGGTGTGTGCTCTGATTTGGAAATATTAGTATGCTAAAGAAACACACAAATGGACATCATAAATAGACCAAGAGAATGGGAATAAGAAGGTAATGAATAAAGGCAAACTTGAGTTGGGTTATATGGAATGAGGAAATGGAAGTGTTGGGAGATTGCAAAGAAATAAAATAGAGCAGAAAGGATGTTGAAAGTGCAAACAGTTCAGCAGGTAGGGAGGACATAACTGGAGAAAACATGACCACTTCGGTTATTGTGACATTGCAGGCGACTTAGATATTGACATTAAGAATGCTAATTAAGGTTTATAAGTGATATTTAGATGACAGAATGACAAGCAATGAAGACTTGTTTCATAATAAAGTCAGCGAATGTGAGCCAGGTTTCTATTAGAGAATAGCTGGTTTAACCCTGAGATTAGAACATGAATGATATTGGTTAGAGAAAAACAAAATGAATATGTTTGGAAAAGGAAAATATTTGTAGCTACTTTGAGAAGTTGAATTGGTGAAGACTATTTAATATTTCAAATAATATTATTCAACAAAGCCTCATATTAAAAATACTTTAGTGACATATGAATAATATGTAGGCAAAGGGTAGAGAACTAATTATGAAGGAATTACTTATTTTTTTATTTAATTACTTTTGGCGTCACCTCTGCAGCATTTCTGCTTTGTTATATATTATAGCTTCCCCCTCCCATATCCCTGCTTTGCATAAACAATATATCAGAAAGCATTTTGCAGTGAATGCCCAGCAGCTTCTAGCCTTGTTTTATAAAGTCCATAATGTATGAGTCTCCTGCAAAGCTCATTCATAACAAAGTCTTTTTCAAACTCTAGTGTGTAGGTTACACAATGCTGAATGTACAATTTTGTAATTTATAACACTTAAACTGGTTATCTCTATAGTGATTCTATGTTAATATTCTAATGATGCATGAAAATGTTGTCCACTTTATGTTGTGCTCATTACCATATAGCTAGGGTAATGTCAAAGTTTAATAAATGTACCTATTGGTTCATTCATTCAAAAAAAAAAAGCCTCCTCTGGGACTCTGGTATGTTTTTATAATTATGCATATGCAAGTGAATCCAGTTCCTTTGCTGATACAAAAAAAATAAAGCAGATTACTTATTTTTAAATTACAAACATGTAAATAAGAGCATTTCCATTGGAAAATACAGTTACCACAAGACTTACATGCATTTTTACTTGTTAATTGCAGCTGTGAAATAATTCATTAATAGGTAATTAAAATTTTTTTTCTAATCTCTCTTACCTGTCACTTGCAATAGAACATTACAGTAATATTTTTCATCTAACCATAACAAAATGTTCTGCTCTTGAACAGCCCTACATCTCTATCATAGAAAGCAGAATTCATGATTTTTGACATTTATTTTATTATTTATTCAATTTATTCATTCATTTTGCTTCCCTCATTTCAATGAAAACTTCTACTGTAGAACTCGCTATATAAATTATGTATTTCTTGAAGATTTTCTATTATCTAATAGATAAAACTTACTACAACTCTTTATGATACCAAAGGCATGAAAATTTTAGTGTTGTTGTAAGAAAGTGGCCTTCTTTTACTAACACATACACTGATAGATAAATAAACATAGGTAATCCATACATAATTAATGGTTTTGAAAAACATATTTTACCAAGTAACATAGTAATAAAAATTTGGAACAGTAAACTCTTTTCTGCCATAACACATATGAATGAGTTAAATAAATTAGTTAAATAAATGAGTTAAATAAATTAGTAAGATTGAAAAGACTAATTGTTATACAGCATATGTTTTGCATTATGACAGAACTGTTTTAAATGATGGAAAGGTCAGTGAAAAAGTAATAAAATAATTTACTATTAAGAAGAAAGTAAATTAAAAAAATTAAATTTTATAATAATACATTTGCAAAGAGAGAATGCATCAGTATCTTCTTGTAAAATTTGAACTTCTACTTTAAGTTAAATGTAAAAGTAATAATTAAGAAAGTAGGTATCATATACCTAGGCAAGGAAATAAAAAGAGTTCATTGAGGTCCCACCATCAGCGAGGATGTAATACATTACCATATTCCACATTATTTATTTTGCATGTTGATTGCTGGTGTTAATTCATAGGAATTGATATCTGGAGAACATCTTCAGATCCCAGTAAAAGATCATTATTTCTTTATAAGAGGTTGTCAATAGATAACATACATTTTCATAAGTGGGTTACAATTGATTTTAGGAAACAAAAGCTTATGCTAAGACATTATATTAGATTGTACTTGAACATATTACCTTTTCCTCAAGAGGAGAGTCAAGAAGTCAGTGAAGCTGAGGTGAAGCCTCAAGAGATGTCCTTTCATAGAAGCCTGATGTATTTAAACACACTGGAATCTCCCTTTTGTTTTTCCAAATAACATCACTTATGAGATCGTATGATGGAAATGGAAAGTAATGCCCAAAATCTGTCTCTACAAATTCTAAAAATAAACTTAACCAGGTGATTTTACAATAGATGATTGTGAAGACAAAGAAAACAGAAAGCAAATGGACCCATCACATGTTAATCCAGGCACGTGATGTTAGTCTAGGCATCAGTGAGTCAGACAACAGAAAAGCATGGTGGAAGAAACCAGGGATAGAAATGATTGCAGTGATAAAGGTATTCTGGTAGAATATAATCAACTACTTTTCAACAAATATATGTTCAAGGTGCAACAGCGCTATGTCGAAAATAATACTAACCATGTTATCAAAATTTTATACATTTTCTAGTAAATAGCGATAATTGGTATAATAAAATTGGAGTCATTCTATACTTCCAAAGTTTTACTACAAATCATTATTTATCTTGTATTTTTAACTTTTAACATTGACTTAAAATATTTTAAGTAATAAAGTGAAAAAAAAAAACATTTGCCAAAACTCAGTCATTTTTTGGATACCATGTGATAAAAGGATTCTCATATTTAATGCCAAAAGATTCTAGGTGCTTTAAAACTGATTTATCATGTTTAGAAATTTGAGTTTGCTTCCCTGGAGTTTTCAGGGGCTGATATGTCCTTATAGAGGCCATTTGTTGAAATAACTGTATTATACAGAAAGAGAAAAATAGAATTCTAATTTAATTCATAGGCAAACATGTATAAAAATTCAGCCACTTGCTACTGGTTGAATAATTCGATATGCTAAGAATTGAGTATTAAAAGCTCATTCCTAAAGTTCAGATAAGTTATATAGCCCAGTCCGTTGTTCTTCAGGTTGTGCCACATACGACCATCACAATCAGCATCAGCTGGTGCCTGTTGAAATCCAGATTATTAGTCTACTTTTCCAAACTTACTGAGTTAGAATCTTGTGGTGTACACCTGGAAACTGAATTTTAAGAAGATCTCCAGGAGATTGTTTGTGTACTTTAAAGATAGAAAAACTACATAACAGAGTTGTAAATGCATCACCTTTAGATTGATCACACTAATTGAAATTATGTTTTTAATTTGTGCATGATTCAGGGAAGGGAACAACACCCACCATGGCCTGTGGTTGAGGGCAGGAGGGAGGGAGAACATCAGGGCAAATAGCTAATGCATGTGGGGTTTAGAAACTAGATTATGGGTTGATAGGTGCAGCAAACCATCATTGCATATGTTTACCTGTGCAACAAATCTGCATGTTTTGCACTTGTATTCCAGAACTTAAAGTAAAATAAGAAAATAAAATAAAATAAATTTGTGTGTGATTTTTAAAGGAAATGTTTATCAGGTAAATCATCTATGCTAATTTGAACAGTCATATTGGAAATTATGGTATTCTCTAGGTGATCTACAAAAATATAAATTATTTATTTAGGCAAATATATTATTCAAGTAAATCAGATTTAAATTATTCTTGTTCTTTTGGCATGGAATTTCTAAGCATTGTAGATACAAGTTCTCTTTTAGGCATAAAACAAACCTATTCTCTTTACATGCTTAATTCAAAAGAATTACATAGGATTCTGTGACTTTTTTTTTTTTTTAATAGGTCAATGTACTGCATTCATTACCCAGGCTGGAGTGCAGTGGTGCAATTAGAACTAACTGCAGTCTGGAACTACAGGGCTCAAGTGAACCTCCCCTCAGTAGGTAGAGCTATAGGTATGCACCACTGCACTTGCTTAATTTTTTATTTTTATTTTTTATAGAGATGGGGTTTCACCATTTTGCCGACACTGTTCTTGAACTTTTGAACTCAAGTGATTCTGGTGCCTAGGCCTTTCAAAGTGCTGGGATTACAAGCATGAGCCACTGTACCATCTCATGGTTCAGTAATTACCAAACCACGTCTGGTTTGAAAAAATATACCTTGCTTTAATTAATTGCAAAATGTCAAATGGTTTCCTTCCTTTCTTCTTTTCCTTTCATTCTCCTGTCATTTCTTCCCTGTGGTTTATTTCACTTGTTTGTTGGCCTAACAATATTAGGCCCAGTTCTAGTGGATCTAAGATATTCATGTTCTAGTAAGCAAAAAGCAAATAGTCCAAAAGCACTACCAAACAGCAAACTACCATTAAGAAATAGTGATAGGTGTAAATATACTCATTTAAAAACTACAATTAAATCTAAGTGATATACATTTTATATTGGAACACCAAAATGTAGACATTATTTCACCTGTGATTTTCTGCTTCTCCAATTTAGGAAGTGTGGGGATTATGTATGACAGGTGGAACAAGCATGGTGGACTAGAAACACAGTAGTGACCTTCTCCTGCTAGTTATTGTCTTACCTTTTAGGAACGGTAGGCCATTTCAGAAGATTGATGGGCCAGAACATGACTTCATATTTTATAATTAAGTAAAACAGATATATTGTCCTTTATAAGCAAACATTAGGTTCTTTGAAAAGGCCATGCCTTTCAGTTACAAGAGAAATATCAACAAAGAGCTACTGTCTTATCACAGTTGTGGTAATACACTGGTTGCTTAGGGATGCAACCCATGAATGGGCATTTACAGTGATATTTATGCTTGGCTTTTATCCTTTTTCTTCACCTTCTTCTGCTTCTCCCCCTCCTCCTCCTTCTCGTCGTCTTCTCTGTGCTCCTCTTCCTCCATTTTCTGCTTCTCCTCCTCCTCCTCCTCCTTTTTCTCCAAGTCTCCCGTGAAGAAAGCATGGGATAGTTTGTTAACAAAATACATGGTGGTTATTTATTTAACTAATAAAATGTATGTTGTATTCCTGTTCAAATTACTAAAATGAAAAATACTCCTATTGACCTATATGGGACCACATGTGACTGTCTACTAAATAAGACAGAATCCTCTTTATTCTGGAGATGTCATGTGACTAGCTTTACTCCTACTTTTAAGGAGTTTTTCATATAATTCAGGAGTCAAGCAAGATTAAAGGCTCAAAGAGATAGAGAAATTCAGGTTAGGACTAATTACATGAGATTAAAATTGGGAGATGAAGATCCACACTGGACCTGCAGATTGGGGACTTATAAGCCTATTAATTATAACCAAGACTATGAAATTAGAATAGATCATACAGGAGGGATGCATAGAATCAGAGGAAAATAAGCTGAGGAGCGATGTCTTGGTTAGTGCTGATGTAATATGTGCATGAAAATAGAAAATCCATGAAAATATTTGTAATCGTAAAGATGAGCAGAGAAGAGATGTATTTCTAAGCAGTTTGTATATTGCAGAAGCCAAGAGGTTGAAATATTATGAAGGAAATCTTCATTTCCATAAACAAATGTGGCTGTGAACTTGGCAGTTGCTGAATATCTCTAATTAAATTTTCTTATATTTAAGGTATTATAATAATAGTTAAAATTCAGCTAAATGAGAATATATAAAAATACATTGTAAATAAAAATGCCCCAAATGCAAACATCATTTTATTATCCTTTTAACCACAAAAATCTTCATTGGAAAGAGTATATTAATTTTACAATTCTTTAAGAATAGAGGAGGAAATGTAAAACAGATAGCAGTAAGAAAATATTTTTGAAAAACCTGAGAATCACCTCAAGGATTGAGATGTCGGAGAAAGTTAGAAATTTAATTAAATTTATAGTAACTTAGAGGGGACTGAGAGTGGGAAGTTTAAAGAGGTTATGCAAAATGGGCTTAATTTTTCTTTTTCAAAATATGTAGTGTTTTTTTCTTCTGGGATTTACTAGTGGATCAGATGAATTGGATGCTTTAGAAAACTAATAATATCTTTGGACGTTTTATTGGAAAAAAAGAATGAGACTATAAGACTAAATAAAAGAAAAATTGTTGCTAAGCAATGTTGTGCTCCACATTTAGAAAACATAAAAGAAACATTTTTTTTTCTTTTAGATTAGTTTTCCTGGTAGAGCTGCAATGTAGAAAAATTCATCAATTACAGGATTAAGATTTTACTGAATAGAGATTCTAAAACTCAGAGTTCACTGGAGTTGTCTCAGTTATTACAATATGTATTGAATGATGAAGTCCTGGGTTGGAAGAAAATGAAATAAAGAATGAACAGACAGAAAAAGTCAACATAAGAGTATTAAGGCTCTATAGTTTTCTGTAAGGTCAAAGTACAGGTATCTTTTCTTCAAACTTTGTTTCACTTCCAAAATATAAATCAGATCATGTATTCATTCACAGACATCCATCCTAATTCAAAGGCTGTGCTTGACCCACAGAGCTTTAATCATCTGCATGCCCTTTTTCTGTGACCTGACAGATTTTGATCTACTTCTTGCCTTCTCTGTCCATATTAATCTCCTTGAAGTTTTCACAAATACAACAAACATGATTCTTCCACAAGAGATTGGCATTTGCTATTTCCTCTGCTGGAAAATTCCTTTCCTCTATTCATTCCCAAAATTAGTTCATATCTCTTCTAAAATGTCACTGTACAAAAGAGGCTTTTCTTGGCTATTCCATTTAAAATGTCATCTATGCCCTAGCCCTACCTTACACTTCTTCAGTACACTTATCGCCTGAGATATTACCTATTAATTTTTTACTTGTTTTTATTTCCAAACAACAATGTAAACTCCCCATGGGCAGGCTTTCACCTGTCATTTTTTTTTTTTTGCAGCATAGTTATATACATTTTGCTAAATTAAAAAAATTGTAAATATTTTAAAATTCATGTACATTTACATTTACACAAACCATACAGTAGTAATTTACAGATATTTTGCTGACTATATACAATAAAAAATTATTCAAGTGGCAGAGAAAATCATTTTTGAGAATTATTTTTATCATGTTTTATGATAATATCCATAAGATTAGCTCCTGTATCCACATCATTCTGTGTCTGTTTATCTATTGTTCCTTTTTCCTCTAGTCATGAATGTATGGGGAATTTAATAACTGTGGGGGAAGAATGGATCCTGTAGGATTTAGTCATTTTGCAATATCCCAGAAGAGTCTTTTTGAATTATTATTGATGAAAGTAATTGCTGTTTCATTTTGACCTAATCTGCCTACTCTTCCAACCTGATGGACATACTCATCCATGCCTGAAGGTGTATCAGAATTGACAACCAGCCGGACACTGATCAAGTCTAGGCCTCGTCCCAAGACTCCTGTGCTCGCTGCACCTTCACAGTCTCCTTCAAGCAGTCCCTTCAATATATTTTCCCTTTATATTTGTGACTTCTCTGAATGTATAGATATGCTTTTCAGCCCTGTGATTTTCTGAATGACTTCACTCAACAGATCTGCTCCTACTTTGCTGCCCACAAATATAACACTGGAAGCTTAAAGAATTTCTTATCATTTAAAATTTCAAATAATTTTTTCTTTTTGGCTGGGTCTTCTACCCACAAAATAATCTTATGCACATTGACACAAGGTAGATTCTTTTCTCCAGTGATAATTCTCACAGGATTATGCAGACACTGGCTTGCTAGTTGTTCTACGCTAGTTGGAATTGTGGCTGAAACCAAAATGGTCTGACAATCATTAGGAACATTTTCCAAAATGTCAAGCACTTGTCGAAAGCCCATCTCTAACATGGTATCAGCTTCATCTACTACCAATCTTTATACCACAGAGTTCTACAGAGCTCTGCTTTATTATACCCAGAAGTCGCTCAGGGATTGCTATGATAACCTTAACGTGTTGTTGCAGACGATAAAGCTGTGGGGGTAAGGGTAAGTCCCCTACGAGAAGCACGGTTTCCAAGTGTGGCAGGCCACTCATCCATTCTTTAGCTTGTCTAACTAACTGAATGGCTAACTCTCTGGCTGGTGTAAGAATGAGTGCAAATGGAGTTTTGCTCTCAAGTAAAGCTTGCATGATAACAGAAAGAGAAAAACAGCTGTTTTTTCCTGCGCCAGTATCTGCGCTGGCCAGAATGTCTCTTCCCAGAAGTCCCACAGGAATCACCTGTATTTGGATAGGCATTGGCATCTCATAGTCGTCTGTCTTATACCTTGCTGTGTCTCCAGCATCTAGAACAGGGCCTGACAGCTAGTGTCACACAAGCATCTGTTGAACGAAAGTCATTGCTGACAAACTGATGGAGGCCAGTAGGTGGTTTGTGTTCTGAGTTCCCGCTACTGTGCAGTGACATGGAAGTTACTTACTGTCTTGTAGAAACTGAGATAAGAAATGTGAGGATCTTGGAAGCTGAGAAAATGTGCGGTACCAAAGGAAGCCAGGAGCCAATCTAATGTTAGAATAAATAGGCTCAATAAGCTAGCTGAGCTTAAGGATTATATGCTTATAAACCATAAAATAATACAGGCCAAATTAGGAATAACTGACTCTAAAGGACATCTGACATAAAGTGGTTCAGTGAGTGCTACTTAAATTGGTAAAAGAAGTGATGAAAGGAATAGCTATATCTGTAATATGAAAAATAGAAATAAAGGACTTTCACATAAGAATACATTTAAAACATACTGCATTTATAAAAAGAATGAACTTCCATTACTCAGAAACAGCACTGCAAACAGCTTAATGGTTTGAAATTGCAGCTATTCAACCAGACATCCATTAGAAAGTCAGGGATCTTGAAACAGAGAAAATACATTAAATCATACTCTTTAATTTATTCTGTTGTGTCTTTTTGGTAATTCACCCAATGCCTGTAAAAACATTCCTATTCTTTCTGGTGCAGAATAGCAATTTATAGATCATCAAAGTTAATTTAATGCAGGGCTCAAAATAATATTTGACACAGAATAGACAAATACTTGTTAAATGGATATCAGAATAAATAAAATTATCATCCAGCATCTGCAATTTAAAGTTTTCTTTTCTTTTTTTTTTAAATTATACTTTAAGTTCTGGGGTACATGTGCAGAATATGCAGCTTTGTTACATAGGTATACATGTGCCATGGTGGTTTGCTGCATCCTTCACCCCATCATCTACATTAGGTATTTCTCCTAATGCTATCCCTCCTCCTCTATCTCCCACCTCATCCTATTCCTCCTATAACCCCTTACCCCCTGACAGGCCCCGGTGTGTGATGTTCCCCTCCCTGTGTCCATGAGCTCTCATTTTCAACACTCACATATAAGTGAGAGAATGTGATGTTTGGTTTTCTGTTCTTGCAACAGTTTGCTGAGAATGATGGTTCCCAGCTTTATCCATGTCCCTGAAAATGACTTGAACTCATCCTTTTTTTTGGCTGCATAGTATTCCATGGTGTGTATGTATCATATTTTCTTTATTCAGTCTATCATTGGTGGGCATTTGGGTTGCTTCCAAGTCTTTTCTATTGTGAGTAGTGCTGCAATAAACATACGTGTGTGTGTGTGTGTCTTTATAATAGAATGATTTATAATCCTTTGGGTATATACTTAGTAATGGAATTGCTGGGTCAAATGGTATTTCTATTTCTAGATCCTTAAGGAATCTCCACACTGTCTTTCACAATGATTGAACTAATTTACACTCCCACCAACAGTGTAAAAGCGTTCCTATTTCTCCACATCCTCTCCAGCATCTGTTGTCTCCTGACTTTTTAACGATCGTCATTCAAACTGGTGTGAGATGGTATCTCAATGTGGTTTTGATTTACAGTTCTTTAATGACCAGTGATGGTGATATTTTTTCATGTTTTTTGGCTGCATAAATGTCTTCTTTTGACAATTGTCTGTTTATAATCTTCACCCACTTTTTGATGGGGTTATTTTTCTTTTCTTGCAAATTTGTTTAAGTTCTTTGTAGATTCTGGATATTAGCCTGTTGTCAGATGAGTAGCTTATAAAAATTTTTTCCCATTCTGTTGGTTCCTGGTTCACTCTAATGACAGTTTCTTTTGCTGTGCCAAAGCTTTTTAGTTTAGTTAGATACCATTTGTCTATTTTGGCTTTTTGGCTTTTGTTGCCACTGCTTTTATTGTTTTAGTCATGAAGTCTTGCCCATACCTATGACCTGAATGGTATTGCCTAGGTTTCTTTCTAGGGTTTTTAGGGTGTTAGATCTTATGTTTAAATCTTAATCCATCTGGAGTTAATTTTTGTGTAACGTGTCAGGAATGGGTCCAGTTTCAGCTTTCTGCACACGGCTAGTCAGTTTTCCCAACACCATTTATTAAATAGGAAATCCTTTCCCCATTGCTCATTTTTGTCAGGTTTGTCAAAGATCAGATGGTTGTAGATGTGTGGTGTTACTTGTAAGGTCTCTGTTCTGTTCCATTGGTCTATAGCTCTGTTTTGATACCAGTATCATGCTATTTTGATCACTGTAGCCTTGTAGTATAGTTTGAAGTCAGGTAGTGTGATGCCTTCAGCTTTTTTTTTTTTCCCCCTTAGGATTATCTTGGCTATGTAGGCTCTTTTTTGACTTCATATGAAGTTTAAGATGCTTTTTTTTTACCCAATTCTGTGAAGAAACTAAATGGTAGATGTATGGGGATAGCATTGAATCTATAAATTACTTTGGGCATTATGGCGATTTTCACAATATTGATTCTTGCTAACCATGAGCATGGAATGTTTTTTCATCTGTTTGCATCCTCTCTTATTTCCTGGAGCAGTGGTTTGTTTTGGCTCTCTTTAAGTCTGTTATTGATGTATAGGAATGCTTGTGATTTCTGCACATTGATTTTGTAACCTGAGACTTTGCTGAAGTTGCTTATCAGTTTCAGGAGATTTTGGGTGGAGACTATGGGGTCTTCTAAATATACAATCATGTCATCTGCAAATAGAGACAATTTGACTTCCTCCTTTCCTAATTGAATACCCTTTATTTCTTTTTCTTGCCTGATTGCCTTGGCCAGAACTTCCAATAGTATGTTGAATAGGAGTGGTGAGAGAGGGCATATTTCTCTTGTGCCTGTTTTCAAAGGGAATGCTTCCAGTTTTTGCCCATTCAGTATGATATTGGCTGTGGGTTTGTCATAAATAGCTCTTATTGTTTTGAGATACATTCCATCAATACCTAGTTTATTGAGAGTTTTTACCATAAAGGGCTGTTGAACTTTGTCAAAGGACTTCTTTGTATCTTTGGTCCTTTTTATCTGATGGATTACATTTATCTTTCTGATATGATGTTGGATTCAGTTAGACAGTACTTTGTTAAGTATTTTTGCATCTATGTCCTTCAGGGATATTGATGTGTTTTTTTTTTTTCTTGTTTGTTTTTGTTGTTGTTGTTATATCCTTTCCTGGCTTTGTGTTAGGATGATTCTGGCTTCCTAGAATGATTTAGGGAAGAGTCCCTTTTTTTTGTCTTATGCAATAGTGTCAATAGAATTGGTACTCACTCTTCTTTGAGTATCTAGTATATTCTGCTGTAAATTCATGACGTCCTGGACTTTTTTTTTTGTTGTTGTTGGAATTTTAAATAACCATCTTGATGCTTGTTATTGGTCTGTTAAGTGTTTCTAATTCTTCCTGATTTAAGCTAGTAGGTTTGTATATTTCCAGGAATTTATCCATCTCCTCCAGGTTTTCTAGTTTATGTTCATGAAGGTGTTCACAGTAGCTTTGAATGCTCTTTTGTATTTCCGTAATGTCAGCTGTAATGTCCCCATTTAATTTCTAATTAAACTTATTTGGATTTTCTCTTTTCTAGGTTAATCTTACTAATGGCCTATCAATTTTATTTATCTTTTCAAATAACTAAATTTTGGTTTCATTTATCTTTTTTTTCCCTTGTCTCAGTGTCATTTAGTTCTTCTCTCATCTTGGTTATTTCTTTTCTTCTGCTGGGGTTGGGTTACATTTGTTTTCAAAATCGCCATACTTCTAGTTCCTTGAAGTATGACCTTAGATTGTCTATTTGTGCTCTTGTACATATTTTAATGTAGGCATTTAGGGCTTTGAACTTTCCTCTTAGCATTACCTTTGCTTTATCCCAGAGATTTTGATAGGTTGCATCCCTACTATCATTCAGTTCAAAACATTTTAAAATTTCATCTTGATTTCATTGTTTACCCAATAATAATTCAGGAGTAGGTTATTTAGTTTCAATGTATTTGCATGGTTTTGGAGGTTCCTTTTGGAGTTAATTTCCAAATTTATTTTGCTTTGATCAGAGAGAGTACTTGATATAATTTCAATTTTCTTAAATTGATTGAGACATGTTTTGTGGCTGATCATATGGTCTATCTTGGAGAATGTTCCATGCACTGATTAATAGAATGTATATTCTGCAGTTGTTGGGTAAAATGTTCTCTATCTTGTAAGTCCATTTTTTCTAGAATATAGGTTAAATCCACTATTTTTTTGTTGACTTTCTGTCTCAGTGACAACCTGAGTAGTGCTGTCAGTGGAGTATTGAAGCCCCCCACTACTATTGCATTGCTCTCAATGTCATTTCTTAGGTCTAATAGCAACTGTTTTCTAAATTTGGGAGCTCTAGTATTAGGTGTATATATATTTAGAATTGTAATACTTTCTTGTGACAACACCTTTTATTGTTATAAAAATAGTCCAAAAGCACTACCAAACAGCAAACTACAATTAAGAAATAGTGATAGGTGTAAATATACTCATTTAAAAACTACAATTAAATCTAAGTGATATACATTTTATATTGGAACACCAAAATGTAGGCATTATTTCACCAGTGATTTTCTGCTTCTCCAAGTCAGGAAGTGTGGGGATTATGTATGACAGGTGGAACAAGCATGGTGGACTAGAAACACAGTAGTGACCTTCTCCTGCTAGTTATTGTCTCACCTTTTAGGAATGGTAGGCCATTTCAGAAGATTGATGGGCCAGAACATGACTATTATTTGGTAAGCAATGTATTCCACATTTAGAAAACACAAAAATCACATTTTTTTCTATACATCTCAGCTTTTGTAGAGAAACATGATATAAAATTTAAGAATTTAGATGATTGGGATATTAGCAAATAGGGTTACTCAATACCAGAAGCTTACTGGAGTTGTTTGAGTTATTGCAAGAATATAGTGAATGAAAACTTTGAAGTCCTGGGTTAGAGGAAAATGAAATAAATTTTAAAAGGAACACATAGAATAAAAGGACATAAAAATAGAAAGGGCCCACAGGTGTCTGTAAGGCCAAAGTATGGATATCTATGATTCAACCCTTGATTCCATTCCAATATATATTTAAGATTATATCTTTCTCCAATGTCATTCATCTCAAATCAAAGACCTAACTTGGGCTGCAGAGCTTTAATTACTTGCATATCCCTTACACTGTGACATAATTTATTTTGATCTATTTGCCTTCTCTGTCCACACTGGTCTTCATGAAGTTGTCCCTAACGAAGCAAACATGTTTGTATCACAATGGATTTGCATTTGCTACTCCTTCTGCTGGAAAATTTATTTCTCCATATCACTCCCATGCTTAGTTGATATCTTTCATAAAATGTCACTATATCAGCTAGTCTCTTGTTGACTATCCTATTTAAAATTGTTTCTATGCCCTAGGCCTTCTTACACTTCCTTAGGACAGTCATCATTGCCTAAGACATGTGCTATTTATTTACTTTTTATCTACATCTCCCAACTACAATGTAAACTCTCTAAAGGCAGAACTTTTGTCTCTCTTTGTTGGCAACATCTAGAAGAGGGCCTGACATCTGGCTTCATTCAATAAATACTTTTTGAATAAAAGCCATTGCTGACAAACTAATGGAGAGTGTTAGATGGCTTACGTGCAGAGTGCGTACAGACTGCTGTAGGGTGACTTGGTGGTTATCTTCTGGTCCAAAGGGACTGAGATTAAAAATGTGAGTATTCTGGAGGCTTAGCAACTGTGCTGCCTCAAAGGAAACCATGGGCGAATCAAATCTTGGCATAAATAGCTGTAATAATTTAGGTGATTTTGAGGACCATATGTTTGTAAGATATGAAACACAACAGACTGAATTATAAATAAAGACCTCTGACATTGTGTGCCTCAGTCTGTGCTAGTCAAACTGGGAAAGAAGATGATGAAAGATATCATCATGCCTATTAATAGAAAAAAAAGAAATAAGGAACACACACATAAGAATATGCTTGAAATTTATTGCTTTTGAGAAGTGATTTCTATTACTCAGAAACAAAACTGAAAACAGCTTAACAGTTTAAATTTCAATTATATCATCAAATGATAACTTAAAAGGCAAGTATCCTGAAACAAAGAGTATACAGTAAATTATAGTCTTTCTTTTCATTTGCATTGCTCTTTGATAATTTTTCAAAAAGTGGTGATAGTGTGGTATGGTATGAAGGATGGGAATATGCATGTAGAAGTTGTATTTGCCAGTCAAACCTGCACAGAAAAAGAAAAGATTATCTGTAAAATTCTTACCCCACTAAATATATTTGTTCTGGCCTGGTACAGAGTGGATATTTATATACAATGTTAGTTTATAAAATGCAGGGCCCAAGATCATATTTGACACAGAGTAGACAATTGAATACTCATTAAATTGGTATTTGAATGAGTGAAAATTATCATTCGGCATCTATAAATTTTAATTTAAATGATTTTTCTATCATTATATTATTTTATTCTTCTACTTAAATATAGCCCATACATTTCATTTATACATATTTCCCCTAAATAATATTTCAATACATCCTTCCTTGATTAAGTATCATCAGCTATTACCTAATGCCTCGGGGATCAAGTTCAGGCTCTTCCCCATATCATTAATGGCATAGAGAATTGAATGGAATGTAATCTCCCAAATGCACTGAAAAATAATTGAAATACTTTGGACTATTTTAACTTTGAATTGTAGAACAATCCTCTTATCTATAACAGTTTGCTCTATTTTGTAGTAAAATATTTAGTCTTTCATTGAATTTAGAACATATAATGTTGTGTAGAGATAGGTAAAACTGACCTTCTAAAAAGAAATTGATAATATTTGTTTTATATTAACAAGCATTATGTTAATAATTTCCATAGTAATTGCTCAGTAGAGTTACTTAGGGTGTAAAATGCAAATTTCTCACAAGTTCCCAGATGGTGCTTATGTAGCTTCTCCAAAGATTGTATTGTGGAAGTGAAAACTTTACACAACACCTAGCTACAGATTTAGTGGCAGGGAAGCCCTACAGTTATAACTATATACCTTTCTGATCAACAGATTGTATGTGATATGTCTTTCAAAAGTGTCACCAATTCTATAAAGCGTATTTAAATGTTAACATAAATACACAATTTGTTGATGAGAAAACTGAGGTTTGGGAGCATTAGGGGTAGTTCAAGGTCATGAAACTAGTAGTTGTCAGGGCCAGGATAGAAACCCCAGGGCTCCCCACCCTATAACCCAGCCTTGTAACCATAGCAGGAAAGAGACTTTATCTCAGAAGGATTTAGATAAATTAATACACTTCAAAGAGCTATGGCAGGATGCTTTCTTATACTGGAGCTGCTGTTGTTTTAATGACTTGTTTTTTTCTTCGTAACTGTCAGCACTGATACTTACAGAAGGTCAAAAATGTCACTAAACCCATCTTACCTCAATAATCATGTCCTGCAGTTACTGATGATATTAAAAGAGATATGGTGGGTATGGGTTTGGTTGTGGTGGATATGGTGGTTGGTATGGTGGTTGGTATGGTGGTTGGTATGGTGGTTGTGGATATGGCTGTAGATAACGGCCATACTCCTGTATACACAAACAAGGAGAGAGCGAAAATTGCAGAAAATTGAGATGATGACAGTACAAGTGTTTAACAATAATTGTTATTAGACAATTAGATTGTTAAAATTTTAGAAACTTACATATTACTTAGATAATTTTTTCCAAACTTTTAATTAGTTTTTTCTTTTTGGTTATAAACAAATTTTAAAAGCAGTTGAAAATGATTATTTACCTTTTTACTGTGTGTTTACAGTTTTGTGGTTTTATTTAACATGCAGGAACACTGATTATAGGCTACCACTCCAAAAAAGTTTTAAATTTTCTTCAAATTACTACCTCCCAGCAACTATTTTGCCCACCAGTGAATATTGTGGGAAGGAGACATTTACTAAATTCAGATAATGTGGTGTTTCTTCAAGTCACTCTTAATGAGCTGTCTCTTACGATTACTACATTCTTTAATACTTCTTCCTTCTGTTAACACAAATAACCATCATCCCTTTTTAAACATCTTTTTATTTGGTGTTACTTTAATCCACATATTCACTATATTAGTAAGGAGACCTTTTACAGCCCTATCTCATTGACATTATATGTCAAAATACTGTGATGTAAAGATACATACATTAAGAAAAATGTTAAATAAATGAAATTTGCTGTCTCATTTAAAATGGCCTGTTTAATTTAATGAGTTTATCACCCTCAAAAAAATCAGAGGTGCAAATTTCCCATTGTTATGTGTAGATATGGGAAATTTGCACCTTTTCATTATCTTGTGTAGTTATCAGCCTTTTTGCTCCATGAGGAATATAGTATAATTAATAGAATTAGAATTTTAGCTATTTTTTAGTTCAGTGTGATTATTTAGGAGATGATACTGGAGGGCTCAAAGAGTAATTAGTTTCACCAGGTTGGCATTATGAGTTTCACTTTAAATGTTTTTGGGACACAATACATTTGTGACTGTTACCTGTGTATCATAAATAAACAAAACAAAGGCCACTTTTGCAACTACTACACATATTTGAGAAATAAGTATTGATTCTTCTAGAAGAATAAGTAATCAGATAATAAAATTTATTTGTACTACACCCATTATCAGAGAATACTTACATAGTATCTTCCGTATCTACGATCACGTTTCTGTGAAAAATGAAGAAAAGCTTAATAATTCAATACAAAGGTAGGGAGGACAAAACTTCAGTTTTCCAGTGAATGAAAATGACTCACCTCTTCAGATGAATCAGCTCCCTTAGAAAACAGTAAATAAGAAAATAGTTAATATCTTAATGTTAATTAAGATGTAATTCCAAATTGGTACAAAAATGAACTCAGCAGCCACAATTGTGAATAAACTAAACAGGATGTGGGCAAATCATCGATAGACACTGAATTAGTTGTTTTTGCTTCATGACATCTTCAAAATGAGTTAACAGTATGCTTTTCTGTAATTAGTGTGCTATAGTCAAGTATAAATTTATTTTGATTTATACCTCTTTTGTGTGTGAAAGGGAGTAAATGGTTATCACTGGTGAATGAAAAGTGAAACTTTGTAGTTTTTCATAAGAATATGTTCTCAGTAGCTCAAAAGTTACTCACATATAACATTTATTTAGTGACAGAGACAAGCATTATGTTTTTCACTGTTTTCCTTATATTTTTATTTTTTAGAGGCCTATCCTTTCATAACAAAGAATGCAGTAAACTGTGATTTTATAATCAAATTAGTTTTTGAGATATCTGTCAGAATTTATCTGATAAGTTGAAGTATTTTTATTCTTTTGTGGTTAATTACCTACTAATGTCATAGCAAGGAAAGAAACAGGAGGTAAAAAGGAAGTAGAGTAGAAGAAAGAGCTCTAGAGAAGTCAAGTGCTTTACTTAGTGATACACAGTAGTAAATGACAATACAGGCTGGGAACTCATGTAATAATCTGAGGTTTTGTTTTATAGTTAAAAATAAACAGCTTTATTTTAAAAAGGATTTGCTAAATAAGTGTGTGCTAGTTTTAAGTTAGTTTTTGCAAAGAATGACTTGAAAATTTCTACTTTGACATCTTTTAACACGTGGATTCCACTCCAGTGCATCTAGTTAATTTGTGAGATTTCTAAATTCATATGTTCTAGAGCATTACATGTTTAAAGATATTTTTACAGCTCTCAGTTCCCCATATTTAAGAAGCTCATTAAAACTTATTTTATTTCATATTAAACTAAATATACTTTAGTATATGAAGGTGAACATGAATATTTATTCTAAACCCTTAATTTATGTAGGTTAATGCAGAGAAAATGTTCATATGGAAACATTAAAACATGTAAAACTGTATTCAAGTAAACACCAGTATATGCCAGAATACAAAGAATAGAATGACTCTTGGGAAAGGTACTGAGAACATATTCTTCAAAATGTCCTGGTATACTTACAATCATGGAAACCATGAAAGCCAAGAGAAAGGCAAAGACAAGAAACTTCATAGTTGGCTGGGTCCTCTGAAAACATAAGTGGAAATTCAGTATCACATTTTTTCTTGTATTCATCCATCAAAATTTCCTTGATTATATGGTGCTCTAAAGCACTGGGAGACATACTCCAGATAGAAAGACAATTAAAACCCACTGCCTGATAGCATGAAACTTGGAGATTTATTGGCAACTTGATAAGTAAAAGTGAATGCTTTGATATGGAAAGGGTAAGGCATTAGGGAAACACACAAATCAACACCTTAAACAGACCAAAGGAATGGGGGTATGAAGGTAAAGAAGAAAGTAATGCTCTAGTTGGATTACATGGAATGATTAAAGTGGTGTTGGGAGATTGCAAAAAATGAAGAAGAGAAAGCATACCACATTGAAAGTGTAAACAGTTCAAAATGTAGGGAGGGCAAAATGAGATGACATGATTACTTAGGTTTTGTGACATTATAGGGGACCTTACATAATGACCTTAGGGATGATATTTAAGGTACAGTGTAAAGAGATGTTTAGACGTTAGAATGACAAGCAACAGGCACAGGCTTTATAATAAGGTCACTGAAAATGAGCCAGGTTTCTGTTTTGACAGTTGCAAAAATGGTGTAATCTTCAGATTAGAACTGTAATGATATTGGGTAGAGAACAATCAAACTGTTAAGAAGTCACAGGGAAAATATTCATACCTTCTTTGAGAAGTTGAATTGATGAAAATGATAGTTTAAATAAACTCATTCAACAAAATTAACCTCATATGAGACTGTGATATGTTATCATAAACATGTATAAGCTAGTTAACCCAGTTCCTTTGCTATTAAACAAAAAAAGTTAAACAGACTATTTATTTGCAAATTATAAACATCTAACTAAAAACATTTTCATTGAAACACATATTTGCCTTAAGACTGACAAATAAATGGCATTTTTATTTGTTTATTGCAAACAATAGAGTAATTCATATAAACGTAATGGCCTTTATTATTCTAATCTCTTTTACCAATAACTTGTGATAAAACATTTCAAGAATATTTTTCACCTAATTATAAAAAATTACTATTATTAATAAATAACCCTAAATATCTAAAACATAAAGCAAAACTCATGATTTATGTCATTTGCTTTGTTACTTATTCATTGATTTGCCTCAGTTATTTAAATTGAAATTTCTGGTATTAGAGTAACCACATTACACATAAAATAATATGTATCTTGGGGTTTTTCTATAACCTGATAGATAAACCTATCCATCAGTAATTTTGTGATACAAAAAGCATGAAAATGTTAGTGTTTTTTGGCTGAGCTCAGTGGCTCATGCTTGTAATCCCAGCACCTTGGGAGGCTGAGGCAGGCAGGTCACCTGAGGTCTGGAGTTTAAGACCAACCTGACAAACATGGTGAAGCCCCATCTCTACTAAAAATACAAAATTATCCAGATGTGGTGGCGCAAGCTTCTAATCCCAGCTATTTCGGAGGCTGAGGCAGGAGAATCCCTTGAACCTGGGAGCCGGAGGTTGCAGTGAGCCGAGATTGTGCCACTGCACTCCAGCCTGTGAAATTCCATCTCAAATAAAAAAAAAAAAAAAAAAAGAAAACATTAGTGTTTAGTGTTTTTTATGCCTGTAAATTGTATTGAAAGTACAGAATCAAAACGTGCTTATAAAAGAGTGGTTTCCTTTTACTAACCGTGATAAACTGAAAGATGGATATGTAGACATAGATATATAAATATATATGTAATGGTTTTTAAAAAATATTTCCCAATGACAAAATAATAAAAATATGAAATAGCAAAATCTTTCTTTTCAGCCATGTCAAAAGTGAATGAAAACAAATAGTATAAATCAGTAAGATAGTAAAGTGTAACTGTTATACAATATTTTTTATTATGCAGAATAACATAACTGTTTAAAATGATGGAAAGCTAAATGAAAAGGTAGTGAGAAATGTTTGCTTGTGGGAATAAAGTAAATTTTTAAAAGCTAAACTTGTGAAACAATATATACATTTGCAAAAAAGAGAACATATGCTATTTTCTTAAAATTTGAATTCAAATTTAAGTTAAAGGTAAAATAATAAGTAGGAGAGTAGATGCCAGTATCTAGACAAGGCAATAAAAAGTTTTTTAGAAGTTCCATGAGGAAAGAAGCTGGAATATGTCTCCATATTTCACATTATTTACTTTGCACAATGATTGCTGATTTCAACTTACAGGAGTTGAGATTCTCAACTCACCTTCTGATCCTAAAAGGGTCATCATTTCTCTCAATGGTTTCTTTATGAGAAATTATCATTACACAAATACACATTTTTATAATTAGTTTTCAAAAGATTTTAGGAAGCCACAGTCTAGACTAAGCTATCATGTTAGTTTATACATGAACATATTACCTTTTATTCAAGATGAGACTCCAGAAGCAGTGAAGTTGAAGCAAAGCCTCAAGAGTGATGTGCTTCCCTAGAGGACTAATGTATTTAAACACACTGAAATGCTCCATTTGTTTTTGTTAAATAATGAAAACTAAAAGCAATGCCCAAAATCTGTCTCTACAAATGATAAAAATAACCTTAACAAAGTGATTTTGCAATAGATGATTGTGAATACAAAGCAACCAGGAAACAACTGGACCCACTGCATGTTAATCCCAGTGCTAGTCTAGGCATGAATGAGTCAGACAACGGAAAAGCATGCTGGAGGAAACCAGACACAGAAGTGATAGCAGTGATAAAGATGTTTCTGTGATACACCATCTGCTCTACTTCCACAGGTATGTGTCCAAGGTGGAACAACTCTAGGGCAAAAAAATACCATGTTATCAAGATTTTACATGTTCTCTAATAAATCATGATAACTGGCACAATAAAATTATAGTCATTATATACATCAAGAGTTTTTCTTCAAATCATTATCTCGTAGTTTTACCATCTTCCATTGACTTTAGAACATTTTAAGTTACAAAATGAATGTAAACATTTGCAAAATTCAGTTATCTTTTGGGCACTACATTATAAAAAATTCTTATATTTATGGTGAAATGACTCTAAATGTTCAGTGACGTATATGTCACATATGACTAAATATATATTTTTGGAAATTCAATTTAATTTCCTAGAGTTTTTAAGGATATATATTTATCCATAGCAGTCATGTGTTGACATGATTACAGTAAAGTGAAAAAAAAAAACAAAACATTTTTTCATTACAGTCCTAAGAAAATTTGTGTAAAAATTACCCTACTCACTACTGGTTGGATAACTCAATGTACTAAGAACTGAATATCAAAAACTTAAGCGTAACAGTGAAGTAAGTTATACAGCCTAGTGCATTGTTCCTCAGAGTGTGCCACATGGAACCATCTCAATCAGCATCAGCTGGAGTCTGTGGAAATGCAAATTCTTAGTACCCCTTTCCAAACTTGCTGAGTCAGAATCTTGGGGTTGCCCCAAGAAGCTTGGATTTTAACATTATCTCCAGGTGATTCTTTGTGTATTGTAAAGTTTGAAATAAATCTGGTCTTGGTGGCTCATGCCTGTAATCCCAGTACTTTGGGAGGCTGAGGCAGGAGGATTGCTTGAGTACAGAATTCAAAAACCGCCTAGGTAACATAGCGAGAACCCCATCTCTACAAAATATAAAAACTAAAGAAAAAGAGAGACAATCACATAATTGTTTCGTAAATGCATTAGTTATCCCTAGGTTTCATTCTGTAAAGAGAACTTTTGGTTTAATATTTTGTATCAGGTTATTTATTTATTAAATTTATTTATTTTATTTTTTATTTTTATTTTTTTTAAAGATGGGGTTCACCATGTTGGTCAGGCTGGTCTTGAACTCCTGTCCTCAGATGATCCACCCACCTTGGCCTCCAAAGTGCTTGGATTACAGGCATGGGCCACCATGCCCGGCCCTGTATCAGAGTTTCTAAGGAAACAATTATTAGGTAAATTTTTGATGCTACATTGAAACAGCTTTACCGTAAATTATGTTTATTCTCTGGGTAATGTATAAAAATTATAAATCATTTCTTAAGGCAAATAAATACTTCAGATCAAATTAGATATATGTTATTATCATTTTCTTGTCATGAGATTTCTTTTTTTTCTTCCTTTTTTTTTTTTTTTTTTTTTTT
>NW_016107598.1:2907061-2910741 GCF_001604975.1 Cebus imitator
CAGTGGTGCCATCTTGGCTCACCACAACCTCCACTTCCCAGGTTCAAGGTATTCTCCTGCCTCAGCCTCCTGAATAGCTGGAATTACAGGTGTCCATCACCATGCTTGGCTAATTTTTGTATTTTTTAGTAGAGACAGGGTTTCACCATGTTGGCCAGGCTGGCCTTGAACTCCTGACCTTGCGATGCATCTGCCTCGACCTCCCAAAGTGCTAGCATCATAGATACAAAGTCTCTTCTCATGTGTTAAACAAATACAGTCTCTTTACATTCTGAGTGGAAAAAAGTTACATAGGGTTCAGTAACTATTTTATTTTTCTGGAGACAGGGTCTTGCTCCATAGCACTGTCTTGAGTACACTGGTCAGATCATAGTTCACTGATGCCTGGAACTCCTGGGCTCAAGTGGTTCTACAACCTCAGCCTCATGTTTAGCTAAGACTACAGACATGTGTTACCACTCTTGGTTAATTTAATTTATTATCATTATTATTTTTTTGGTAGAGACTTTGCCTTGCTATGATGCCCATATAGGTCTTAAACTTTTGACCTAAAAAATCCTTCTGCCTTAACTTCCAAATAGTGCTGAGATTGCAGTCATGAGCCACTGTGCCTATACCATGTGGTTCAGTAACTTCTGAACAATATCTGATTTTTAAAATAAACTCTGCTTCAATTACTTGGGAAAAGTCAAATGATTTCCTTCTTTTTTTCTTTCTTTCTTTTTCTTCTCTTCTCCTTGCTTCCCTCTGATTGTCTTCCCTACTTCATTTATCCAACAGTATTGGGTACAGCTCTAGTAGATCCAAGGTATTCATGGTCTAGTGAACATAAAGCAAATTAAAAGCCCAAAGGCACTACCAAACAGCAAACTACAAGGTAAGAAATATCGATACATCTTAATATACACATTTTAAAATTACAATTAAACTTAAATCATCTATATTTTAAGCTGGAATATCAACATGTAGGCATTATTATACCTATCATTTTCTGCTTCCCCAATTTAGGAAGTGTGGGGATTATGTATGACAGGTGGAAAAATCACAGAAGTGACCTTCTGATGTCAGTTATGGTCTCATCCTCCAGGAAAAGTAGACCATTTTAGGAGATTGATAAACCAGAACATGACTTCATGTTTTATAATTAAAGAAAACACATATCTTATCCTCTATATCAAACACTATTCTCTTTGAAAATGTCATGACCTTTTGTTAAAAAGGAAACATCAACAAAGATCTACAGCTTTATCACAGGCGTGGCAATACAATTTTTGCTTAAGGATGCAACCCCTGAATGGGTATTTGTAGTGATGTTTATTCGGGGCTCTCCTCAATCCTGCTTCTCCACCTTCTTTACTGCCATCTCCTTCTCCTCTTCCTCTTCTTCCTCTTTGTCTTCCTGCTGCTTCAGTTGCTGCTCCTCCTTCTCCCTATTTGGCAATTCTCCTATGATGGAAACATGAGACCATTTATGACCAATATGATATTTATTAATTTAAGTGAAAATGCTACATAATGCTCCTGTTTGAATTACTAAAATGAAATATGTGATTGACAAATGCTGAACAATATATAACAATCTACTAGATAACCTAGAATGTTGTTTATTCTGGAGACATCAAGTGACAAGCTTTATTCTTGTTCTTTAGGAGTTTACAGTATAATTTGTGAATCAGAAAAGGTTAAAGGCTAAGACAGAGAAATCTAGGAAAGGGCTAATTACGTGAGTCTAAAATTAGGAGAAGAAGGTCAACACAGGAGCAGCAGGTGGGGCACTTATCGTCTTATTGATTGTAATCAAACTATGAAATTATTAAAGCTTATACAAAAGAGGTATTTCTTGGCGGTTTGTATGTTGTGAAAGCCAAGAGGATGAAACATCGGAAAGAAATTTTGATTACCAAGAAGAAATGTTGCAGTGACCTTATAGGTTGCTTAGTTTTCTTTATGTCTTTAAACTAAAATTTCCTTATTTTTAAATTGTTAACAATAATACTTGAAACTTAAGGGAGAATATATAAAAATCATATTGTAAATTAAAATGACTCAAATGCAAATATTAGATTCTATCATTATTATAATTTTCACTGTCATAATATTCATGAAAAAGAACCATCTTAATTTTTAAGATTCTCCATGTATAAAGGAGGAAATACAAAACAAGGAACAATATGAATGCATCCCTGAGAAAACATTAGAATCATGTCAGAGAGTTACAAATTTGATCAAGTATAAAATTATTTACAAACTTTATTTCAAAGTAGATTGCTTTCTGGAACTGACTACCAGATAAGATGAGTTAGATGTTTCAGAAAACGTAAGATACATTTGGAAATTTTATTGAAGGGAAAGGGTGAGAGCTATATAACTAAATATAAAAATAACATTTGTTTAGCAATATTGTATGCCACATTTATAAAACATAAAATAAATTCTTCTCTTTGTAGATTTGAGTTTTCTTAGTAGAGCTGCAGTATAAGAAGATTTAACAATTAGTAGGATTGAGATTTTATCAAATACAATTACTCAAAACCAGACTTCCCTGGAGTTGAGTTATTGTAAGTATGTACTAAATGATAAATATGAAGTTCTAGGTTGGGGAATATGGGAAAAAAGAATGAACAGATAGAACAGAATGAACAGATAGAAAAGGATGTAAGAATACTAAGTGCTCACAGGTTTTTGTAATGCCAAAGTACAGGGATCTATGTTTCAGTCCTTGCCTTCCTTCCAAAATATAAGTCACATCAAGGCCTGAATCAATGGCATTTGTCTCAATCCAAAGGCCAATCTTTGACCTATGGAATTTTAATCATCTACTCACCTTTTTTCTGTAATATAATTTATTTTGATCCACTTTTTGCCTTCTCTATTCATGCTGTTTTCCTTAAAGTTTCCCAAATGCAACATATGTATTTCCACCACAATAGAATGCAGCCTTGCTATTTCTTCTGGAAATTTGTTTTCATGATCACTCTCATAAGTACTTCATTTTTTTTTTCTAAAATGCCACTGTGCCAGAGGGGCTTTTCTTGATCATCCTATTTAAAATCACCTCTTTCCCTTAGCCCTATACCTCTTTAGCACCCTTATCACTACTTGAGATATTATGTATTATTTTTTCACTTGTTGTCTCAATCTCCCAACTACAATGTAAACTGCCTGAAGGCCAACTTTCATTTCTCTTAGACCTTGCTGCATGTGCAGTATCTAAAGAGGAACTGACAGCTAGCATTACTTGATGTATAAATGAAGGACAGTCATTGCTGACAAACTTACGGAGAACATTATTGTGTTCTGAATTCTTGCCTAAAGCTATGAAGTGACATGGGGGTTATCTTCTGGTCTTTAGGAACTGAGATAAGAAATGTGAGGGGCCAGGTGCAATGGTTCACACTTGTAATCCCACCACTTTGGGAGGCCGAGGCAGGTAACCTGATCACAAGGTCTGTAGTTTGAGGCCAATCTGGCTAACATAGTGAAACCCCATCTCTACTAAAAATACAAAAAATAAGCTGGGTGTGGTGGTGTGCGCCTGTTATCCCAGCTACTCGGGAGGCTGAGGCAGGAGAATCACATGAACCTGGGAGGCGGAGGTTGCAGTGAGCCAAGATCACGCCATTGCACTCCAGTCTGGACGATAGTGCAAGACTCTGTCTCAAAACAAATAAATATTAAAG
>NW_016107598.1:2910844-2920180 GCF_001604975.1 Cebus imitator
AAAGAAATCCAGGAACAAACCAAATGTTAGAATAAATATGTGCAATAATATAGCTTCACTTGAAGTTGAAGTCCATATGTTGGTTAGATATAAAATATGACAGTTCAAATTAGAAATAAATGACTTCACAGGACCTCTGATGCAAGGAGGTTCAGTCAGTGCTACTCAAACTTGGAAAAAAAAGTGATGAAAGAAATGTTTTATGTCTGCAAATATCTATTAAAAAGAAATAAAGAGCATACACGTAAGAATGTGCCAATATCCATTACATTTATGAAAAGAATAGCATTTTATTACTCGAAACAGCAGTAAAAACAGTTTAGCAGTTTAATATTAGAACTATCTAATCAAACATCAACTAGGAGGCAAGGATGATGGCCTTTCTTTAATTTCACGTTGACTTTTTGTCAATTTTTCAAAAATTGGTGGTAGTGTGATGTGACATGAGGGATAAAAATACACATGTAGAAACTGTATTTACCAGTCAAATATGTACAGAAAAAGAAAATAGCAGATTATGTGTAAAATGTTTCTTCCTGTAAATACATGCATGTTCTGGCCTGGTGCACAGTAGATATTTATAGATAATCTTAGTTAATATAATGCAGTGCCCAAAATACATTTGACATGGAGGAGACAATTGAATACTTGTTATCCACCATCTGCAATTCTAATGTAAATTTCTCTTATTTTTCTGTCATTATTCTTTTATTTTCTCACTTACACGCAGCTTAAATATTGCATTCATATTTAACTCCACAAAATAATATTTTTAATATATTTTTTCTTGATTAAATGTCATCAGCTATTACCTAATACATAGGGGATCAAGTTCAGTCTCCTTCCCATGTCATTAACAGAAACAGGAAAACCTATTGGAATATAATCTCCCAAATGCACAGAAAAATAATTGAAATCTTATGAACCATTTTAATTTTGAATTGTAGAACAGTCCTCTTTCATCTCCAAAAGTTTGCTTTACTTTGTAGTGAAATATCTCATCTCTCATAGAATTCAGAACAACAAATTTTTGTGCACAGAAAGAGAAAACTCACTTTCAAAAATGGAAATTAGTAACATTTTTAATACCCTTGTTAGTATTATGTTAATGATTCCTCTGATAATTGCTTATTAGAGTTACTTAGGCCATAACATGTAAATTTCTCACATATTACAGATAGTGCTTATGCAGCTTTTACATAGATTACATTTTGGGGCACAAAATTTAAACATCCAGGAACAGATTTAGTGGCAGAAAAGCCTGCAGTCATAAATACACACTTTTCTGATCAAGAGATTTTATGTCATATAGCTTTCAAAACATCACCAATTTTCTAAAGAGCTTAAGGATTATATTAATACATATATATATATTTTTGATGAGAAAACTGAGGTTTGGGAAGGATTAGTTCAAAATTATGAAACCAGTAGTCGTCAGAGCCAAGATAGGGGTTCCCCTCCACAGAGCCCAGCATTTGAACCATAGTGGGACAGAGGCTTTATCTCTGAAACACTTAAATAAACTAATACATCTCAAGAGCTTTCAGAAGACTGCAGTGTTTAGACTGGAACTGCTGTTGGTTTTATGGTTTGTGTTTGTTTTTCCTATTTTAACGTCAGCATTGATATTTCTTGATAGTTAAAAAAAAATGTCACTAGACTTAGCTTACCTTTGTAATTATGTCCTGTATTTACTGAGGTGCATTGTAAGAACATGGATAGGTGTAAGGATTTTTTGGTGGGTATGCTGGATACAGCTTGTACTATAAATATGGATTATATTGGTAATAACTCCCCTGGATACACACAAAAGATAGAAAATTGCAGAGAATTCGAACAATGACCATGGAAGGTTTCATAATTACTGTTCTTTAAAGCTTAAATTGTTAAAGTTGTTAGTGTCTTATATATCATGTACCTAATCACTTAAACTATTCGTTTTATTGTCCCTTTTCTAAACTACAAATGGTTAAAAGAGTAAAAAAAGAAAAAGGATAAAGCATTTACATTTTCACTGTTTGTTAGAGTTTGTGGTTTTATTATACATGTGGGAACACTGATTACAGGCAACCAGCCCAAACTGGACTGAAATTTTGAAAATAATACCTTTTATTAAATGGGGAATTTTTTCTCCATTGCTTGCTTTTGTCAAGTTTGTCAAAGATCAGATGGTTGTAGATGTGTGACATTGCATCTGAGGCCTCTGTTTTGTTCCATTGGTCTATATCTCTGTTTTGGTACCAGTACCATGCTGTTTTGATTACTGTAGTCTTGTAGCATAGTTTGAAGTCAGGTAGTGTGATGCTTCCAGCTTTGTTCTTTTTGTTTAGAATTGTCTTGGCTATGCAGGCTCTCTTTTGGTTCCATTCGAAGTTCCATACAAAGGTGGTTTTTTCCCGTTCTGTGAAGACGGTCATTGGTAGCTTGATGGGGATAGCATTGAATCTATAAATTACTTTTGGCAGTATGACCATTTTCACAATATTGATTCTTCCTAACCATAAACTAGGGGAGGGACAACATGGGGGAGAAATGCCAGATATAGGTGATGAGGGGATGGAAGCAACAAACCACATTGCCATGTATGCACCTATGCAATAATCCTGCATGATCTCCACATGTACTCCAGAACCTAAAGTACAATTAATAAAAAGAAAAACTTTTCCTTTGCCTTTGTAATTTGGCTGTTTGGTGCAAGAAATATAGCAATAAATAAATAAACAGATAAGTAATAATACCTTTATCTATGACTTTGTCCACCCTTGGGTATTATGGAGAGGAGACTCTTACTACATCCAACTTAGGTGGAGTTGCTCCACGCCACTACTCCTATATTCTTTAATACTCTCTTCTGTTAACATGGATAGCTAACCTCCCTCTTTGTGCATCTTTGTATCTGGTGCTTGTGATGGTTAATATTAAGTGTCAACTTGAATGAATTGAAGGATGCAAAGTATTGTTTTTGTGTGCATCTGTGAGGGTGTTGCCAAAGGAGATTAACATTTGAGTGGACTGGGAGAGGAATACCCACCTTCAATGTGGATGGGCACCATCCAGTTGACTGCCTGCATAGCTAGAAAAAGCAGGAGGAAACAGTGGAATAATCTGGATTGCTGAGTCTTCCAGCTTTCATCTTTCTCCCATGCTGCATGCTCCCTGTCCTTGAATATCAGACTCCAGATTCTTTGGCCTATTGGACTTACACCAGTGGTTTGCCAGGGGCCCTTGGGCCTTTGGCCACAGAATGAAGGCTGCACCATTGGCTTCCCTACTTTTGTGGCTTTGGGACTTTGAATGGGCCACTACTGGCTTCTTGATCCTCAGCTTGCAGATGGTCTATCATGGGACTTCACCATGTAATTGTGTGAATCAATTCTCCTTGATTAACTTCCTTTCATATATACACATTTCCTATTAGTTCTGTCCCTATGGAGAACTCCGACTAATACAGTGCCATATTTAACAATGTATTTACTGTATTAGTAAAGATAATTTTTAAAACCCTATCACATTGATATGACAGCTCAAAATAATATGAGATATCAAGCATACACCTATTAAGAAATATGTTAAAATAAATAAAATTTTCTATCTTACATATAACAGCCAGTTTAATGATTTTATCACCATCCAACAATGAGAAAGTGGGAACTTACTATATTAGGTGTGTGATTGCTGTCATCTATGCACTATAGATTATATATTATACTTAATAGAATTGAAATTGAAGCATTCTTTAGGCCAATGGAATTACTTGCCAGACAATGTTACCTAAGTTTTCAGAGAATAATAATCTTCTTCAGATTGGTATTATGAGTTTCCATCTAAATTCTACCAGACGTTTGGACTTTTGACAGTGTACTGTCAATAAACAACATCAATGTGCCCAGTAGCCATACATAATACACATATATTTCAGAAGTAAGTATTGATTCTTCCAGGAGAATAAAACGTTTGGACTCCACAACATCATCAGGAGAATAGTTACACAGAATTTTCTTATTTACTCATATGTCTGTGAAAACCTAATAAATTATTAAAAATTCAATACATGTTTTATTATCCAGTTTTCCAGCGAATAAAAGTGTCTTACATCTTTGGATGTATCAGCTCTCTTGGAGGAAAAGAAAGTCAGAGAATAGTTTGTGTCTTAATTTTATAACGATTGAAATATAAAAATACATTTACCAGCCACAATTATGATTAAACAGAATGGAGATAAATTTGTAGGTAAATGTACATTAAACTGATATTTTTAGTTCATAAAATCTTTAGAGTGAGTTAACAAAAGGCATTTCTATAATTAATGTCCTATATTTAAATATCAATTCACTTTGATTTGTATTTCTTTTGCATGTGAAAGGCAGGGAAAGTTCATCACCATAGATAGGGAGTAGAAACTACAAAGTGAAACTTTGCATTTGATCTCTATATGAATATATTTACTACAGTAGCTCAAAAGCTACTAATATTCAAATATTTGATTTACCAATAGAGACCAACTATGTGTTTTTCTCTGTTTTCTTAAATATTTACTTTTTTCATTTCTGTTCTTTTATGACAAAATTATAGGATCAACTGTGATCTCATAAGTAGGTTGTTTATTGAAACATCTATTAAATTGTGGATAAGTTGAAGAATTATTAATATTTTGTGGCCAATTTTCTTATAAGTTCATACAAAAAGAGGAGGAAGAGGATCAGGAAGAGGAGAAATAATAGAAAGAGGAGGAGGTGGAGCTAGAGGGAAAGGAGGAGGTAGAGAAGAAAGAATGACAAAGAAGTCAAGTGCTTTACCTTGTGACGTACAGTATTAAATGGCACTACAAAGCTGGGAACTCTGGCATTTAATAGATCAAGTGGTTTATATATATATATATATATATATATATATATGTATATATATATATATAGAGTAAATAATATATATATAAATACTATATATATTTATAGTAAAGCTTTATTTTGGTAAGTTTAAAATAATTTTATACTAATTTGAACAGATAGGGTGTTAAAAAAATGGCTTGAAAATTTATTTTTTGACACCTTCTATATTGGGCACTTCTTGATTGCTATAAATAAATACCAGAGACTGAGTAATTTATCAGAAAAGAGGCTTAATTGGCTCATGGTTCTGAAGGCTGTATAGGAAGCATAACTCCATCATCATTCTTTGGAGAGGTCTTAAGCATACAATCTCTTTGTAGCAATTATGAATGGAAGTTCACTCATGCTTTGGTTTTCTGTTTCTCTGTTATTGGTGTATAGGAATGCTTGTGATTTTTGCACATTGATTTTGTATCCTGAGACCACTAAAGATGCTTATCATCTTAAGGAGATTTTGGGCTGAGACAATGGGGTCTTCTAAATATACAATCATGTTGTCTGCAAATAGAGACAATTTGACTTCCTCTTTTCCTAATTGAATACCTTTCATTTCTTTTTCTTGCCTGATTGCTCTGGCTAAAATTTCCAATACTATGTTGAATAGAAATGGTGAGAGAGGGAACCCTTGTCTACTGCCAGTTTTCAAAGGCGATGCTTCCAATTTTTGCCCATTCAGTATGATACTGGCTGTGAGTTTGCCATAAATAGCTTTTATTATTTTGAGATACATTCCATTGATACCTAGTTTACTGAGAGTTTTTAGCATAAAGGGCTGCTGAATTTTATCAAAGACGTTCTCTGCATCTACTGAAATAATCACGTGGTTTTATACCGAGGAATACAACTAACAAAGGATGTGAAGGACCTCTTCAAGGAGAACTACAAACCGCTGCTCAAGGAAATAAGAGAGGAAACAAACAGATGATAAAACATTTCATGCTTATGGTTAGGAAAAATCAATATTGTGAAAATGGCCATACTACTCAAAGTAATTTATAGATTAAATGCTATTCCCATCAAGCTACTATGGACCTTCTTCACAGAACTGGAAAAAAACACCTTAAACTTCATAAGGAACCAAAAAAGAGTCCTCATAGCTAAGACAATCCTAAGCAAAAAGAACAAAGCTGGAGGCATCATGCTACCTGACTTCAAACTATACTACAAGGCCATAGTAATCAAAACAGAATGGCACTGGTACCAAAACAGAGATATAGACCAATGGAACAGAACAGAGGCCTTGGAAGTAATGCCACACATTTACAAACATCTGATCTTTGACAACCCTGATAAAAACAAGCAATGGGGAAGGGATTCCATGTTTAATAAATGGTATTGGGAAAACAGGCTAGGCATGTGCAGAAAGACAAAACTGGACCCCTTCCTTACACCTTATAAAAAAATTAAATTAAGAATGAATAAAAATTTAAATGTAAGACCTAAAACCATAAAAACTCTAGAGGAAAACCTAGGAAATACCATTCAGGACATAGGTGTAGAAAAAGATGTCATGACTAAAGCACCAAAAGCAATTGCAACAAAAGCCAAAATAGAAAAATGGGATCTAATTAAACTAAAACACTTCTTTACAGCAAAAGAAACTATCATCAGAGTGAATAAGCAACCTACAGAATGAGAAGAAATTTTTGCAATCTATCTATCTAACAAAGGGCTAATATCCAGAATGTACAAGAAACTTAAATTTACAAGAATAAAACAACCCCTTCAAAAAGTGAGAAAAGGATATAAACAGACACTTTTCAAAAGAAGACATTTATTTTACCAACACACAAACATATGAAAAAATGCTCCTCATCACTGCTGATTAAAGAAATGCAAATCAAAACCACATTGAGATAGCATCTCATGCCACTTAAAATTGTGATTAATAAAAAATCTGGAGACACAGATGCTGGAAAGGATGTGGAGAAATAGGAAAGCTTTTATTTACACTGTTCGGGGGAGTATAAATTAGTTCAACCATTGTGGAAGACAGTGTGGTGATTCTTCAAGGGTCTCGATATAGAAATACCATTTGACTCAGCAATCCCATTACTAGGTATATACCCATAGGATTATAAATCTTTCTATTATAAAGACACATGCACATGTATATTCATTGAGACACTGTTTCCAATAGCAAAGACCTGGAATAACCCAAATGCCCATCAATGATAGACTGTATAAAGAAAATGTGGCACATATACACCATGGAATACTATGCAGCCATAGAAAAGGATGAGTTCATGTGCTTTGCAGGAACATGGATGAATCTGGAAACCATCATTCTCAGAAAACTGATACAAGAACAGAAAACAAAACACCACATGTTATCACTCATAGGTGGGTGTTGAACAATGCGAACACACGGACACAGGGAAGGGAACATCACACACTGGAGTCTGTTGTGGGGTGGGGGGATAGGGGAGAAATGGGGAGTGGGGAAATTGGGGAGGGATAACATTGGGAGAAATACCTAATGTAGGTGATGGGGGGATGGGGGCAGCAAACCACCATGGCACGTGTATACCTATATAACAATCCTGCAAGATCTGCAAATGTACCCCAGAACTTAAAGTAAAAAAAAAAAAAAGAAAAAAAAAAAAGAAGAGTACAATCATGGCGGAAGGCAAAGCAGGTGGAGGCACTTCACATCTTCACATGGTGAATGGTGGAGCAAGAGGAAGGGCCACACACTTTTTAATGATCAGATATCCTGTGAACTCAGAGCCAGAAGTTACCTTTCACTAAGGGAATGGCCAGAGCCATTCACAAGGGAAACACTCCCATAATTAATAATCTCGTAATCCAAAGACCTCCCACAAGGCCCAACCTATAACACTGGGGATTACAATTCAACATAAGATTTGGGCGGGGCATCCAAGCCATATCACCCTCTAAGGCTTTTTATTTTAAGATTTTTTTTTAATATCCTCCACTAAAATGCACCTTGCTCTTTCCATACATGCCTAACTTCCAATGATCTGGAACTTTTTTTTTTTAGGTGGAGTTTTGTTCTTGTCGCCCAGACTGGAGTGCAGTGGTGGAATCTCAGCTCATGCAACCTCCACCTCCCAGGTTTGATTCTCCTGCCTCTGCCTCCCAAGTAGCTGGGATTACAGGTGCCCACCACCATGCCCAGCTAATTTTTGTATTTTTAGTAGAGATAGGGTTTCACTCTGTTGGCCAGGCTAGTCTCGAACTCCTGACTTCAGGAGATCCACCCGCCTCAGCCTCTCAATAGCTGGGATTACAGGTGTAAGCCACGGCTTCTAGCGATCTGGAGGTTTTTATATTTAAAGACGTTTTATCAATTCCCAGTCGCATGTATGTATGATGCTCTTTAAAATTGTTTATTTTTATATTAAACTAATTGTACTTAGTTGTCTGTGGGTGAATATTAAGTATTCTAAGTCCTTAAATAACATATAATTTAATACAAAAGACAATTCATGTGGAATCATTAAAACTTGTGTATTAGTCTGTTTTTACAGTGCTATAAAGAAATACCTCAGAATGGGTAATTTACAAAGGAAAGAGGTTTAATTGGCTCATGGTTCCACAGGCTGTGCAGCAAGCATGGCAGCATCTGCTCCTGACATAGCAAATGAATGATTATGTTTGGAAATTTAATTTATCTCTTTGACTCTTTAGGGGCTCATATTTCATAATAAGAACCACTTGTTGACATGACTACACTTGATAGAAGGAAAAAAAAGTTTCCAATCCTAGGCAAGTTTATATAGAAATCCAAAATTCATCTATATAAATTTCTATATTTATATATATGTAAATCTATATCTCTTTAACACATATAACAGATATATGCAATCTCTTCGCAGATAAGTAATTATCTGCAGCTGATAATTATCAGCTGTTTGCATCTGATTAGATAATTCAACTTACATAGAACTGAATATCAGAAAATCATTTGTAAAGTTCAAATAAGTTGTAGAACTTAGTCCATTGCTCCTCTGAGGGTGCCACATGAGACTATCAGAATCAGCATCAACTGGTGCCGGTTGAAATGCATTGTGAATTCCCCTTGCCACACTTTGTGACTCAGAATCTTGGTGGTACACCAGGAACCTGCATTTTAACAATATCATCAGGTGATTCTTTGTGTACTATGAGTTTGAAAACCAACACAATAGATTTTTAAATACATTATTTGTCCTCAGACTTGATCCCATAAATTGAACTTATAGTTTAATTTTCTGTCAGGCATTTAAAGGAAATTTTTTATTAGAAAAATGTTCTAATTTACACTCCCACCAACAGTGCAAAAGTGTTCCTATTTCTCCACATCCTCTCCAGCATCTGTTGTCTCCAGATTTTTTTAATGTTCGCCATTCTTACCGGCGTGAGATGGTATCTCAATGTAGTTTTGATTTGCATTTCTCTGATGACCAGTGATGATGAGCATTTTTTCATATGTTTGTTGGCCTCA
>NW_016107598.1:2921040-2922522 GCF_001604975.1 Cebus imitator
TTCTATGCTCTATTTGAATGTCTTATTGGAAATTATGTTTATTTTCTAGGCTATATAAAAACAATATAACATTTTATTAAGGTATGTAAATATGTATATATTCTCATACTCCAGGAACAGTGGGTGTTTCAGAAAATTTGTGGATAGAACATGACTTCATATTTTATAATTAAGTAAAACAGATGTCTTATCCCCTATAACCAAACCCCATGGGTGTTTGAAAATACCATGCCTTTCATATACAAGAGAAATATCAACAAATAAATCCTGCTTTCTTGTAAAGGTGGCATTAATTGGTAACTTGATGTAGTCCACGTATGGGTATTTATAGTGTTATTTATACTGAGCTTTCCTCCTCTCCCCTCTTTCTTCTACTTCTTTTCTAGTTCTTCTCCTCTTTCTACTTCTCTAAATTCTCCATTTCTCCTACAATGAAACATGGAACAGTTTATGACAGCAATCCATGATATTTACATAAACAATTTTGTTATATTCCCATTTCAATTACTAATATGAAAATTACTGCTACTGAGAGATACTGAACAACATATGACTATCTGCTGGATAAAATAAAACGTTTTTTATTCTGAAGAAATCACATGACAAGCTTTACTGTTACTCTTGAGGAGCTTAATGTATTATTTATGAATCAGACAAGGTTAAAGTTTAAAACAGAGAAATCCAGAAGAGAGCTAATTACATGAGACTAACATTGGAGGTAGAAGGTCCACACTGGAGTGACAGAGAGAGCTTATATTCTTATTAATTATAATAAAAACTATGAAAATAGGACAGATCATACAGGAAAAAGGTATAGAGTCAGAGGAGAATAGGCTGTGGACAGACATCCTAGATTATATTGATTTCATATGTAAGTCCATAAAAATCTCTGAAAAGGAAAAGAGTAGCAGAAGATAAAATAATTTTCAGGCAATTTGTATATTGCGGAAGCCTAAGGGAGAAATTTCAGCAAGGCAAACCTAATAATGGCAAAGAAATGTTGCAATAAAGTTGGAGATCATTTTATTTCTTTAAACTAAAACTTTTTTCTAGCTATTTTAATAATAATTGGGAAAAGAAAATGATTAAATTGTGGTTATGTTAATTTTGTATGCAAAAATAAAAAAAGCAATAAACAGCATGCAAATAAGACTGTGCTTGAAATATATTGCTTTTAGCAAAAGAATGGATTTCTATTACTCAGAAACAGCAATGAAAATAGCCTAATAGTTTGAAATGATGGCAGTGAGTGAGTTCTGATCTAGCCAGCCCTCTTCTTGCATATAACCTTCAAGCAATTTTCTCACTGTTATAATTTTTGCAAAGGTGGTTTTAATGTCAGAAAGACCTTTAGAACACTGTTGGTGGGAGTATAAATTAGTTCAACCATTGTGGAAGACAGTGTGGCGATTCCTCAAGGACCTAGAAATAGAAATTCCATTTGACCCAGCAATCCCATTACTGGGTATATATCCAAAGGAT
>NW_016107598.1:2923084-2940693 GCF_001604975.1 Cebus imitator
GCAATAAAATAAATAAATGGGGAAAAAAAAGAACTTTATGAAGCTTAGAAGAAAGCTACACTATTAAACTTATAATTAAACAGAAACAAAATTATAAAATCAGGTGGGCTTTTAGCTGTGAGGGCCATATTTTGAGGGTGTTCAAGAAGAAAACTTGTTCTGTGACAGAAGTTTAGAGTTTTTAGAAGGAATTTTGCTGTTTGTGAAAGAGATAATAGCTACCAATGTTGGCACCTTCTGTGAGTTCAGCATTCTCTAATTTTACTTTACATAAATTGTCACATTTAATTGCGACAGAAATTTCTCCAGGGCCGTTTCTACTTTTCTCATCTTACAGTGGATAAAATTTCAGCTTATAGAGTATTAGTACTTGCCAAGCTTCAAACAGATGCTAAATGGTAGATCTGCAACTGAAAAACAAGTTTGAGGACCCCAAAGATTTGCAATTTTTACTCTGTATTTCAAAGAGGATGAATTAGATGACTTCATACTCTTGAAAATAGAGTTATTAATAGTATTTAAACATGAGACATTAGGCATGTTGCCAGGGTAAAGATAAATTGGAATAAGCTTGAGAGTCACAGTTGGGGCATATTTTCATTTAAATTAGGTCACTTAAACTTAAAATATTTTTTGAAGTTTGAAAGTCATCCAGACTTAATAAGATAATTGATGAACACATTGTTGTTTTCGCAAGATAGACACAGATTTGTTTGTCAAGGTAAAACACTATATCACCTAACTAAAACATGTTTTTAACTATAATTTATTCTGCAAAAATAATATGTCCTTGGGAAGGCGGTTGGTTTCTGGTCATTTGGAATATTTGTAAAATTTTTAAACTGAAATTACAATATGTAAGTGAAATTTGCAAGCTGGTTTAGGTACTGCTTTTCTTCTTTAGTCAGGTCAATTTTCTGTTAAGAATAAAAAATACTTATGTTACAAAACCACACAGACCCCAAAGCATTAGATAATATAAAATTAATTTTATTTAAATGAAAAACAATTGATACAAACAGGAGACAGAGAAATGCCAGGTAGAAGAAGGTGGTTCCCCAGCAAAGGCCCCAACCTCAAGCTTGGAAACCCATGGCCCTAAATAGCAACAGTTATTCCTGTTTTTATGCCCCAAACTTGCCATTTGGGCCACCATGCCATCCTATCCTGTACCCTTATAAATGCCAGACCCTAACCTCCAGAAGCAGATGAGGAGAGGAACAGAAGAGCCGAAGAGTGGCAGAACAGCAAGGCCGAGAAAGAGGCTCTGAATGCTGAGAGGAATTCGGCTAGGGGTGATCAGAGGAGATCAGCCACTGGACAGCCAAACTGCAGGGAAAGATGATCTTCCCACTCCCCATTCCTTTTCCAGCTCCCCACCCATCCCACTAAGAACCACCTCCACCACTCAATAAAACCCCCTTATTCATCCTTCAAGTCTATGTGCAACCTGATTCTTCTTGGACGTCAAACAAGGACCGCAGTACCAAGAGGGTACTGAGGTGGTTAATGCTTAAGCCATCTGCAGACAGCAAAACTAAAAAAGCCCACTGTAACACATGCCCACCTGGGCTTTGGGAATCATGGACCCCTACCCCCAGTTGCTACCACGGGGCTGGAGCCCCAAAATGCTTGCCCTGGCTGCTGTACCTGCACAACTTCATGCTCCCTGTCCTATAAGAGGTTTGAGCAGATGTGGTGGCCAAACAGACAAGTCACACACCTGTCACACATCTTGCAAGGAGGAGGAAACTCTCCCATTTCACAACAATCAATCCAAATTATTTCTTAAATTCCTTTTGGAAGGAAAATAAGAAACAAATTTAATTCATTGACATGTCAGTGTTTGCAACAAAACACTTTTCAAAATACTTCTGACAGTTTCTGGAAACCATCACTCCTTAGAAATAAAAGCCTAATTTCACTGTTGACAATAGCAAAAACTTGGAACCAAGCCACATGCCCATCAATGATAGACTGGATAAAGAAAATGTGGCACATACACACTGTGGAATACTACACAGCCATAAAAAGGATGAGTTCATGTCCTTTGCAGGAACATGGATGAAACTGGAAACCATCATTTTCAGTAAACTGACACAAGAACAGAAAACCAAACACTGCATGTTCTCACTCAAAAGTGGGTGTTGAAGAATGAGAAAATATGGACACAAGGTGGGGAACATCACACACCAGGGCCTGGGTGGTGGGGGGCTAGAAGAGAAACAGCAGGGAATGGGGGGATTGGGGAGGGGTAGCATTAGGAAAAATACCTGATGTAGATGATGGAGCAATGGATTCAGCAAACCACCACCATGGCACGTGTATACCTATGTAACAAACCTGCACAATCTGCACAGGTACTCCAGAACTTAAAGTATAATAAATAAATTTTTTTTCAAAAGAAAGTAAACTAAAAAAAAAATAAAGTTTTATTGGAACGCACACACATAAACACACACACGCACACACACACACACACAAATTTCCTGTCACTGTATAAAAGTGAATAATCTTTAGGCGGGTGTTGAACAATGAGAACACATGGACACAGGGAGGGGAGCACTACACACTGGGGTCAGTTGGGGGGAAATAGGGGAGGGATGGTGGGGGGTGGGGAGTTGGAGAGAGATAGCAAGGGGAGACATGCCAGATGTAGGTGATGGGGAGGAAGGCAGTGAATCACACCGTCACGTGTGTACCTATGCAACAATCTTGCATGTTCTTCACATGTACCCCAAAACCTAAAATGCAATAAAATAAATAAATGGAGAAAAAAAGAAATTAACATTAAAATCTTCCAAGTTACTCATATTTAAGATCAGCCATTTCCCCTATAATGACACCTGATGACAGATGCTGATGGTTAAAAAGAAAGAAAGAAAGAAAGGCCTAATTTACCCAATATGGAAATTACATGCTAGTGACCTTTAATTTATAGTCAGAACAGCAGTCATGTTTGAATATTTTTTCTCAGCTATTTTCTCTTGTTCAGAGAGTATAATTTGGGTTAATCTGGGAGATGATTAGGTTAAGCCAGTATAGTAAAGTCTAAGACAAGTAAGGAATTTGAGTGTATGTGCAAGAGTTTGATAATAATTACTACCATGAAATTCAATGTGGGAAAAGAGCAACACATAGAAGTAGTTTAAAGGTATTCAATATTGACAAGATCATTGGAAGGTCTTTGGTTTTGGTGGGATCAAATAATTTTCTCTTTGGAATTTTAAAGTAGGTTTAAAGTGTAGGAGACTAGGAAGGATAATGATAAGATTGTGGAGCGATAAAATTACATATGACACAATGTAGATATGTGTTACCCTATAATTATGATCTACTCATTAGCAGGTAACATGGCCATTTCATCTTTGTTTTATAGTGTAATCTTTCCATCATCTAACACAACCTGGGGCTTTATATGCCTCTTTAAAGAACATTGGAATTTTCTCAAGACATTTTTAGTTCTATATGCTGATTGGTTGGTGCCAATAGCATGATGGGTGGGAGGCCAGAATGAACAGCACAGCTCCCACAATAAAGAATCATCCTGAGCCACCTCTGTAACCTTAACCCCTACTGTCCTCTGGCTGAGAAGGAAGCCAGGAACTGTTGCAGGCCTCCATCACAGTGCAGATGACTTACAGAAAAGTGGCCAAGACATTTTTCTACGTGGGTACCTGCCCTTGCTATTCCTACTGGCCAGGGCCTGGTGACCTGGGCCTCCAGCACAACTGCCCTGCCCCCACCAGAGCACTTCAGTTGGTGGCAGCTCTGTGTTTCTCTGGGGAGAAATTCCCAGACATAACCCTTAGGCTATCTGCCAATGTAGCTGAAGTTGTAACACCCTTGCTGCCCTCTGGCTGGGGAAAGAATAGAGGCTCTAAACCCTTTGCTGAAACCTCCAACACACCGTAACTGCCGTACAGAGAGAAAGAAGCCTAGTCTCTGTTCCCTGTGAGCCCCTGACTCTCTGCTCTTCCCCAGGAAGGGCCCAGGTGTGGTCCTGCACTGCAGCCACCCAATCCCTACAATCCCTAGCTGAATGTTTCCAATGGTAGCAGCTCTGTGTCTCTCTGGAATGGAGCTCCCAGAGGCAACTTCCAGCTTTCTGCTGTTGCTACTGCAGGAGTAATTCTTATTGTAGAGATCTTTTTATATTGCAGGCCTTTTGTATTGTGGAGATCTTTTTGTACTATCTTTTTATACTGCAGAGTAATTCTTATTGTAGAGATCTTATTGTACCATCCTTGCTGTCCTTGGGTTGGGGAAAGGACAAAGAGCCTGACTGCTTTGCTGTCACCTCAGGAAAAGCTTTAGATAAAATTCAATATACATTCATTTTAAAAACTCTTAATAAGCTAGGTATCAAATGTACATAACTCAAAATAATTAGAGCAGTGTTTGACAGACCCACAGTCAACATCATAATGAATGGACAAAAACTGGAAGCATTCCCTTTAAGAACCAGAACAAGACAAGGATGTCTACTCTCATCACTCCTATTCAATTTAGTACTGGAAGCCATATCCATAACAAACAGACAAAAGAAACATAAGGCATCCAAATAGGAAGAGAGAAAGCCAAACTTTCTTCCCAGATGATACTTAGAAAACCCCATAGTCTCTGCCCAAAGACTTATAAACAACTTCAGTAAATTTTATTTGAGTTAGTTTCAGAATACAAACTCAATGTATAAATCTGAGTGCCATTTCTATACACCAATAACATCCAATCTGAGAGCCAAATCAAGGAAGCAATCTCATGCACAGTTGCCACAAAATGAATAAAATACTAAGGAATACAGCTAACCAAGGAGGTAAAAGATCTCTACAATAAGAATTACAAAACACTGCTGAAAGTAATCAGAGACAACACAAACAAATGAAAAAACATTCCATGCTCATAGGTAGAAAGAATCAATATTGTTAAAATGGTCTTATGACCCAGAACAATTTACAAGTTCGATACTATTCCTATCAAACTACCAATGGTATTGTCCACCGAATTAGAAAAAAAAAAATTCTCAAAATAATTTAGAACCATAAAGAGCCTGAATAGCCAAAGCAATTTTAAGCCAAAATAACAAAGCCAAAGGCATCACACTGTGTTACTTCAAACAATAGTACAAGGCTAAAGTAATCAATACATCATGGTACTGGTACAAAAACAGATATATAGACCAGTTGAATCGGTTACAGAAACTGGAAATAAAGCCACACACCTACAATGATCAGATCTTTGACAAAGCTGACAATAACAAGCAATGAGGAAAGGACTTTCTGGTTGATAAATGGACTTTCTGGTTAATAAATGATAACTGGCTAACAATATGGAGAAGATTAAAACTGGACCCTATTTTTCACCATGTATAGAAACTAACTAATGATGGATTAAAAACTTAAATGTAAAATCTAAAACTTAAAAAACCCCAGAGAAAACATAGAAAACACCATTCTGGACATTGTCCTTGGCAGAGACTTCATGAAATCTCCCAAAGCAATTGCAAAAAACAAACAAACAAAAAATACTGATAAGTGGGACTTAATTGAAATAAACAGCTTCTGCACACAAAAGAAACTATCGACGGAGTAAACAGGCAACCTACAGAATGGGATAAATATTTACAAACTATGTATCCAACAAAGGTCTAATATCCAGAATCTATAAGTAACTTAAACAAATCAACAAGAAAAAACAAACGACCCCATTAAAAATAGGCAAAGTACATGAACAGACAATTCTCAAAAGAATACGTACACGCAGCCAACAATCATATGAAAAAATGCTCAGTATTACTAATCATTAGGGAAATGCAAATCAAAACCACAATAAGATACCATCTCACACCAGTCAGAATGGCTATTATAAAAAGCCAAAATATAACAGATATGGGTGAAATTGTAGAGAAAATGGAATGCTTATACTCTGCTGATGGGAATGTCAATTAGTTCAGACCTTGTGGAAAGCATTTTGGAGAATTCTTAAATAACTTAAAATATAGCTACCCTTTAACCCAGTAGTCCAATTATTGGCTATATTCCCAAAGTAATACAAACCATTCTATCTTAAAGACATATGCACATATATGTTTATTGCAGCAATATTAATAATAGAAAAGACATGGAATCAACCTGCAAGCCCATCAGGGGTGGACTGGATAAAGAAAATATCGTGCATATACACCAAACAATATTAATACTATGCAGCTATAAAGAAGAACAATATCATGTCATTAGCAGTAATACGGATGGAACTGAAGGCTATCCTAAGCAAATTACTGCAGGAACAGAAAACCAAATACTACTTGTTCTCACTTTTAAGTGGGAGCTAAGTGTCAGCAACACATGGACACAAAGAATGGAAAAATAGACATTATGGCTTACTTGAGGAAAGAGGATGTGAGGAGTCAGGACTGAAAAACTACCTATTGGGAATTATGCTGATTACTGTGGTGACCAAATTATCTATACCAATATCCCAAAACATGCAATTTGCTCACATAACAAACTTATGCATGTACCCCTTGAACCTGAAACAAAAGATGGAAAGAAAAAAGTAAAATAATTAAATAAAAACCAAGGAAAAATTTACAGATATACCTCACAGACATTGCAGGCTCACGTACAGATCACCACAATGAAGAAAATATTTCAATAAATATAAATAAAGAATTATCCTGCCCAAAATGTCAATAGTGCCAAGGTTAAGAAACTATGGTTGAAAGTATAGTATATACTTCATAAATGCATACTGAGCGTGAATAAAATTTTGATTATATGGAATATAAGAGCAGTTACTGTCAATCGAGAGTGTGTCCTATGAATCAGGGTAATGGGCTTTATGCTTTAATGATACCTGCTTCATGAACTTGTTTTCTAAGATCATTTTTCTTATTCCACGATTCTTGCTTACCTTTATTAATTAATTATAGTAGCCATATTTCAGAGAGGACATCATTTTATTATATTCAAATGATCTCATTGAAGGAATTAAAATACTTTACCTGTATAAGAAATGCTACATGACCTATTTCTCTTTATATAAGAATTTGTTAGTTACATGTCATATTTTTGATAAGTTTGAATCATTATATAAATCCACATGATTTATTTTATTTTCCTTTTATATTTTGATGAAGTTTTTAAATGGCATTCCAAATACTAGAAGAAAGAGGTTTGTAGTGCCAACTCTATCTCGAAATTAGAGGTAAAATCTTGAGCAAATCTTTCTCTAGAATATCCTTAGAATGTTACATAGATAATATGTAGATTCTCTTCCAGTTCTTATTTATTGAGCATTTGATGCCCTTTTATTTTATTCTTTACCTTGCCTTTATAGCTGCTTGCTTTCTTCAAGGCTTGATTTACATGGCTTCAGTTATTACCTTTATGCTTCACTCACATCTCATGCTTGTGTATCTTATAGTCAACACCCAATACAGAAAAGAGCACCAGATGAACAAATTCTGTTACTGACAAATAGTACCAGAACCCTTTGCATTGAATATATTCTGCTTCTCATCCAGGGTTGTCTTATAAAATTTCAATGGGTGCAACTACAGTTTTACCTCTGAAAATGACAATTCTTTTTTTTTGTTGTTGTTAATTGCATTTTAGGTTTTGGGGTACATGTGAAGAACATGCAAGATTTTTGCATAGGTACACACTTGGCAGTGTGATTTGCTGCCTTCCTCCCTTTCACCTATATCTGGCATTTCTCCCCATGCTACCTCTCCCCAACTCCCCACCCTCCACTGTCCCTCCCTCATTTTCCCCCCAACAGACCCCGGTTTGTAGTGCTCCTCTCCCTGTGTCCATGCGTTCTCATTGTTCAACACCAGCCTATGAGTGAGAACATATGGTATTTGATTTTTGGCTCTTGTGTCAGTTTTCTGAGAATGATGGTTTCCAGGTTCATCCATGTTCTTACAAAGCACACGAACTCATCATTTTTGATGGCTGCCTAATATTCCATGGTGTATATGTGCCACATTTTTCCTGTTCAGTCTATCATCTATGGTCATTTGGGTTGGTTCCAGGTCTTTGCTATTTTAAACAGTGCTGCAATGAACATTCGTGTGCATGCGTCCTTATAGTAGAACAATTTATAATCCTTTGGATATATACCCAGTAATGGGATTGCTGGGTCAAATGGAATTTCTATTTCTAGGTCCTTGAGGAATCGCCACACTGTCTTCCACAATGGTTGAACTAATTTATACTCCCACCAACAGTGTAAAAGTGTTCCTATTTCTCCACATCCTCTCCAGCATCTGTCGTCTCTAGATTTTTTAATGATCACCATTCAAACTGGCGTGAGATGGTATCTCAATGTAGTTTTGATTTGCATTTCTCTAATAACCAGTGATGATGAGCATTTTTTCATATGTTTGTTGGCCGCATGTATGTTTTCTTTTGTAAAGTGTCTGTTCATATCCTTCGCCCACTTATGAATGGTCTTGTTTGTTTTTTTTCTTGTAAATCTGTTTTAGTTCTTTGTAAATTCTGGATATCAGCCCTTTGTCAGATGGGTAGACTGCAAAAAATTTTTCCCATTCTGTTGGTTGCTGATTCACTCTAATGACTGTTTCTTTTGCCGTGCAGAAGCTGTGGAGTTTGATTAGGTCCCATTTGTCTATTTTGGCTTTTGTTGCCAATGCTTTTGGTGTTTTGGTGATGAAGTCCTTGCCTATGCCTATGTCCTGAATGGTTTTGCCTAGATTTTCTTCTAGGGTTTTTACGGTGTTAGGTCTTATGTTTAAGTCTTATGGAGTTAATCTTAGTGTGAGGTGTCAGGAAGGAATCCAGTTTCTGCTTTCTGCACACGGCTAGCCAGTTTTCCCAACACCATTTATTAAACAGGGAATCCTTTCCCCATTGCTTGTTTTTGTCAGGTTTGTCAAAGATTGGATGGTTTTAGATGTGTTGCCTCCGAGGAATACAACTAACAAGGAACATAAAGGACCTCTTCAAGGAGAACTACAACCACTGCTCAATGAAATTAGAGAGGACACAAACAGATAGAGAAACATTCCATGTTCATGGTTAGGAAGAATCAATATCGTGAAAATGGCCATACAACCCAAAGTAATTTACAGATTCAAAGCTATCCCCATCAAGCTACCAATGACCTTCTTCACAGAACTGGAAAAAAACACCTTAAACTTCATATGGAACCAAAAGAGACCCCGCATAGCCAAGTCAATTCTAAGCAAAAAGCACAAAGCGGGAGGCATCACACTACTGGACTTCAAACTACACTACAAGGCTACAGTATTAAAAACAGCATGGTACTGGTACCAAAACAGAGATACAGACAATTCTTAAATTGTTCGTTGTGGAAGCCTGGGTTGCCCCACAAGGCATTTTGCTTCTTATTTGTCATTGTGTTCTGATGCTTACCTGGCTCTTAGCACCTGGCTTTATCTTAAATCTCTGACTTTTCAATTTTTGCCTTATGTAAGCCTCTTATTCTAGTGCTTTACTTGACCATGGATTTGCCTACTTTTCTGGACTTTCTGTAATTACAACAATTAATGTGCCTAAAATTAATGAGCATTTCAAGGATATGCTGTATTTATTGCACAATGTTTAAAGCATTTTGCTAAGAAAATACAAACGATATATAGAATGGATAAGGCATGCTTGTTTTTGTATTCTTTTCTCAGAAATCTTTGTTGCCTGTGGTCTTGGCAACTCAGAGCTAAACCACAAAGGCACACTGAGTAGCTAGGGCCTTTCCTGGTTGGACTTAGGACACTGGAGTAATTTCATCATTTCTTTTCCTGGCTTCCTCCTGGCTCAGTATGAACATAAAGTGAATAACAGCTGAACAATTAAAATGTACAGTAGACATTGACTTGGGTTTTCTGAGACATATAAAATACATGTTACAATCAGGAGTGTCCCCCTCATTTATAGATCTAACATGATATTAATGCAAAGTATATTATAAAGAAAAATAGTTATTTAGGCCTATACTCTGCTCATTTCATTTAGAAGGGCATCTATTTGTGCTTAAGTTCTGAATATATCTGACCTAGGCAGTGAATAAAAAAAATAAAAATCATAAGAATGAGTAGAATCCAACACAGTCAGCCAAACACTTATGACTAGCAATCACTAAAGAGGCAAGGAAATTTGCAGACTGATTTTGTAAATGGGCATAACTCAAGTATTTCGTAGCCTACCTCAGCCTTTACTTTCATACTTTGACCAAGACTCTGCTACTTTCTGGGCTTGAGTATCCTTTCTTGCCTCCATTTTCTGTACTTCCATAAACATTAGCAATTGACATTTACCTACTAGAAAAACAAAACAAACAAACAAACAAACAAACAAAAACAAAGAACATGTGCTCAAGGCTAAGTCTCATTTTAATAAATGTGTGCCTGTATCACTTGTTCTTTAAAAATAGCCATTCGCTAAATGTCACTGTCCATCTTAAACCCTTCAATAAATTTCTCCATCTACAGAATAAAATTCACATTCCTTAGGAGCAAACCATGCTTTGTCCATCATTATTTGATCTCTTTCTCTTTTTCTGTTTGCATCTTCATCCACTCCCTTCCTTGTACTTCATTATCCAGGTGCACTGCTTGATTTAGCTCTAGTTACATGTTTCTCATATCCAAGTCTATAGACTTTAACTACTTTCAGCTAGAATTCTATTTCCTCCTCAGATTAACTGCTTTATCTGGCTTAAGACTCTGCTCAGGACTCATGGCCTCATGGAGATTCTATTTTTCTCTCCCATGAGTCAATTAAAATGAACGAGGTATTATCCTTCTGCCAACTGCATCTTCTCACAGCTTTATTAACACATTCCTTACATGTTGTAACAAGTAGATTTTTATATCTGTTTTCCCATGAAGGTTTTGAGCTCCTTCTGGTCATATGTACCTTTTATTTATCATTTCATTCTGGACAATTTAGGAAATGCATGGAAACATAGATATTTAATATGAAATACATTTTCCCCTAACAAACTTTATGTCCACCTATTTTCAGCATTCTGAATGCATGGATATTCCTTGGATCTAGTCATTATCTGGAAATTCTCTTCTTTCTGATGCTGAAATGCCCATCTGAAAAAATCTCTGTTTGTATACTTCTCAAAATTTCTCTCTCCTTAGGCTAGGTCATTGCTTTTTTGCCATCTCTAGTCATTCAAGCCCTCTCTTTCTTTAGTGCCCTAGCTTAAATACTACCTCATGGTTTGCCATTTTTAGCGCCAACACTATCAATCCCAATCCCACCCTAATTATTCTGTCAACCTATTGATACTACAGCTCAACCATCCTACCACTTAGATTAAAAAAAAAAAACAAAAAACTGGCATCTAATCTCATATAAGTCATGATTATTTCTTGTGAATTTCTTATTCATTTTTATCTTCATATTAACAAAAAATTTCTGCTCTTCCAAAATTGCCATATTTAACATGTACAACATGATGTTTTGATATACATATACAGTGAAATGATTACTGTAGTCAAGCAAATTACTATGTCCATCACCTCACATAGGTTACTCTTTTTATCTTGTGGTAAGAATACCTAAAATCTACTTTCAGCAAATTTTTAGTATACAATAAAATATTAATGATTTTAATGCTAACACCGTAAATTAGATGTCCAAAGTTATTCATCCTACGGAACTGCAGCTTTGTTTCCTTTGACATATGTCTTCCTATCTATCTCCCAGTCTCAACCCCTCATATCTACCATTCTACTCTTTGTTTCCATATATTCAACTTTAAAAATAAGATTTCACATATGAATAACATTGTGTAATATTTGTCCTCTGTATCTGGCTAGTTCACTCAAAGATTCAACTATGTGTAACCACTTCTTTCAATTTCAATTGAGAACGCCCCCTTTGCCTCATTAGAAAATTAAGACCATTTAACTTCAAGTTCTCTACATTGTATCTCAACCATGTATTATATCTGCTCATCTTCTTCGTTTTTGTTTTTTTTTTAGGAAAACTGCTACATTTTTAATAGATGTTATTCTTTTAACCATGACTCTACAGAAACTTGCTCCATTAATTTATTCCCACTTCTTTGGTATGTTTTAATTCTCTCTTTATTGGTCTCTTTCTTGTAAGCTACAAGTCTTCCCTATCCTAAAAATACCTTCTAGTGGTTCTGATTGTTCCTGTACACATAGTCACAATCTTATAGGTCTCCTTATCTCCTCTTCTAAATTTCTCTGAAGGGCAATATACATATGCTGCTTTTAATTCCTCACAATATACTTACTTCTTAACCATTTAGAGTGTATCTCAATCATCTATGTGGCATTTTCACTATTGACCTCACTTGCTTCCTCTAGCAATGCAGGGTATCAAAGAGAAGAGGTGGACTCTGTACTCTCTTCTTGTTGATACTGTATTTTCCTATTTTGTTTTGCTCTACCAGCCCCTGCTAAAGAAGGAATGCTTGAATTTTTTTGGTACAATTTCTTTTTTCACTTGACACTCTTTCTCTAGAGATGTTCACTTTCCCCTTTGAGGAGAGAAATTGTCTTTAAAAATTATAGCCAAGTTTATTTCTTGAGTATCACATTTACTTTAAAACATCTTCTGGACACCTTCAAATTTACCGTGAACAAGATTTTACTCAGTATTTCCTTTCCAATTTCAATTTCATTTCATGTCTTGATTTATAACATGGCTAACTTTTCAGTAACTCATACACAGTCTGTTAATTCATATCCCCAATTTTTCACATTTCTCATGTTTTAATGAGAAGTGTGCTTTCCTATTGCCTAAGACACCCAGTACCATTTCCCTACTTGAGATCGTCATAATGTCTGTCTTAGGCTACTAGAATAACAACATATAGCAACTTCCTTGACTAGGTTACCTGAGTTATTATCAAAAAGTCGTAAAATCCAAGAATTTTACAATCCTTTTCTCTTTCAAATCTCTAATATATTTGTTTCCAGTGGATTATGTCACATTGCATGCCTGACATTCCCAGTCATCCATGATCTGATTCTATCAAACTTCTGCAATTGTAACTTGTACTGTATGCCCTCTGACTATCCTCAAAATTGGTATATTGTTCTTTCAGGTGCCTGCATTTCCTTCAGCCAAAATAGCTATCCCCATTTAATCATCTCTCAAAATTCTACTCATTCTCTAAGGCTCAACTAAAAGAGCAGCTTCTTAATGGCAAGCTCCCCTGCCATACTCAGCACAGGGACCCTACTTTTCCAATTCAGGCATAATTAAACTCTGCGTATTTCAACCAAACACTACACTGTTAGAGAAATTTTATAAAAAATTATCAGGAGGTTAGAACATGGGCTCTGAGACTCACATGTGATCAAACAGAATCACATGTAGTCAGACAGACCTGGGCCCAAATGTTATCTTTGCCATTAGCAGCATGGTTTTGAGCAAGTTACTTAACCTTTTGGCATCTCTATTTTCTCTATATAAATATCTCCATATGTTCTTGTGAAGATTGTGCAAGATAATATCCGTGCTTACTGCTTGGCAAAGGATTAGAAGTAACCAAAAAATAACTATCATTAATATTATCATGATTATGCTTGACATGAAAAGAGATAATCAACTTAAAAGGTAAATAAAATCCATGGTAGTTTGCAAAATTTTATTACAGATTTACTGAGTATTTTGCCTATACCAGCCATCCAGATTCTTTCTTTGATACCAGCCATCCAGATTCTTTCTTTGAGTTGCTCCATCACAGAGGAAAGTTTGTTTCTCTTGTGTATAAAACACTTGCTTGAACTAAATAATTATTTTTTGCCAAATAAAATGGCCTTGGGAGAAAAACGGTTTGCCTCAAATAACTAAGCTACCATCTTGGACTTGTTACCTTGTGAGTTTCTTCATTTCAGCATAAAGCACTAACAACTGCTCAGGGTCACATGAAACTGTGGCCTTTGTGAAGCACTCAGTATCTCTAAAATCATATATAATTTTCCCACAGCTGAAATATCTAGGCCCCACTAGGCCCTAAAGAAACTTAATTATGTTTGTAATAACTTGAGGAGAGAGCCAGAGTGTCACTGTCCTCCAGTCATTGTCTTTTGTTATTGAACAATTGCATTTGCTGGACAGGTTTCGTTTATCAACTTGTGAAATTCTCCCTTGTTACAATGATCCCCAGAATTTCTGGGGACATATTATAGGCAGAAATCATTTTCTAATCATATGGACTTCTTGGAATTAAAGCTCACTATCGCTCTCATTTCAAACCACAAAATTAGCATGTCATTAAATACAGTATATCAACAGCCACAGAAGCTGATAGACCATAATCCATCCGGTACTACCTTCACTTCTCTTCAATCTTGGGGAAAAGGTAAGAATTGTAGATATAAATTTCTTGTATCTTCTCCTAACCATTTATTTCAAAGTAGCTTGAGCTATAGAAAGAACACAGTTGCTTAAAATGTAGTGTTTGAAATAAATATTTAAGGTAGTACTAAAATTATTTTCAACACTTTGGCTAAAAAAGATAGAAGTGTCCAGAATAATTTGGTAATAAAAAATTGCAATGACATATAGCCTTCATGAGTTTAAGAAAATGTAATACTAATTTTATGCATATATATATATATATTTAGTATGAGACTAGTTAATAGTTAATATTAACAGGTGATTCAATTTTTGAATTATTTTTCCAATTTATTTTAGCATATCACAATCATAATAAGAAATATGCTTAAATTATAGTACAGGTAAATAAATAATTACTGGAAAAGCTTTGTCCAACAGGTAGTTTACAGTGGTAGCATACTGAGTCAAAAAATGGAGGTAATGGTTTGGGGACATTTACTAGTTTAAATGTTTATTAACAATGTTCGTAGAAGAGTTTACTCATCAAACTTGTCTAGAGCCTCAAACTTCCAGGTTATTAACTAGTTTATAATATTTCAAAACAATATTAAAATGAGACAGAAATACAGAATTAATTTAAAAAGAAACAACGTGGTTTACTTTGTAAGAAAATTCTTAATGGGGTAGGGAAGACTTGGAAACCATAAACAAAGATAATAGATGATATAAAAGAAAAAATAGCTTAGAGAATACCAGTTGATAATGAAGCTCTGGCTTAGAAATTAGTATATAACATGCTGCTTAGAAAATATAGAAAATGCTGTGGGATCTACCCAGTGTGTAATGATATATAATAGAGCGCTGTATTCTTTTTCTGAACCGTGAGATAAAAATTTTGGAAACTTATGGAGATCTCAAGCAAATAAAATTAATAATGAATTATTTAACACTCATAAAAATCTAGAAAAAATATTTATTTTCCATAATGGACAGAATTATGTTTAACCTTCAAATATTAAAAATAACATTTTTAAAATAAATTAGAGACACTTTTCATGAAGTATTTTTAGCTTAAAAATTGAGTTTCAAAAATCTCAGAATGAAGATTGTTTGTCAAGTCATATTGTGGCGCAAACATTATTTTGAAATTAATTATAAATAAATGTAATAACACATGATAAGGAGATAATTGGATATATTTTAGTCCAAAATGTTAACATATATTTTTTAAGAAGAGGTAGTATCAAGCTTGGCAGTGTGCAAGAGGTTCTGACCTCTTGGTAGATCATCAAGAAACCTGCATGTATATTTTAATACAGAGAAAAGAAGAAGCCTATAATGTATAATCTCTAAAGTCACGTGGCATAAAGGAGAAAGAACATACATTATTAGCTATGTGGGGAAGAAGACTGCACAGTGGGTATAAATGGAGCAGAATCAAACTTAATAGTCCAACAAAATCTCTGGATAGTGACACAAATAAGGAAAATGTTAAAATGAAAATAGTCTTATTGGAAATGAGGAGAAGTAATTAAACTAAATATTCATGATAACCATTTGGTGAAAAAAAGATAAAAATAAAATGTGACTTTTTAGTACACATTTCTTTGATCAGTCTTTTCCAGTAGAATTGAGTCTTATGAGGGCTGAGACTTTATTTTGGTCATTCCTGCAGTCCAGTTTCCTAGACAGTGTCTGGCAAGAATAGATTCTAAAGAAATATTTTTAAATTAATGAATACATCTTTCAATATGTATTTATAACTTCTTTATACCTTTTTAAAAATTCAATACTGTAAGTGGAACTTTTTTAAAACTGAGGTTAGAGTTGTTAGCTGAAAAATCTGAATAGCTGGTAATGAACTTTGGAATTTGATAAATGAGAGTAGCAAGCCATAATAGATTTTGACCTTGGTCATATAACTTCTATTTAGTGTTTATTCTATTTGTTTTCTAAAATGTAGACATTTTTGTTATACATTATCTCTTTTTTGAAGAAAAAGTAACCTTACCTAAATAAGAAAATACATCCAATTGACCAATCTATCACCATTCCATTTTTTCTCCATTCACAGGGCTTAGTAGCCATGAAGATCCTCATCCTCACCTGCCTGGTGGCTCTTGCTCTTGCAAGGGAGGTATGTGTACAAGAAAAATTTTCCTAAACAATCAAGAAATTGTGGGCTATATGCCTATTGTAGAAAATAACATTACCAACATTTTTTACTGTATAAATAATGAAGAATTTCAGGAGAATTATCTTGGCTTCTACCAAAATCATTTATATTTACCCACTGTGTCAACAGTTTCCCATAGGGCTCCAAATGCTTCCTATACCAATGTGCTGCTAGTCACTAAAGAAAAAGCAAACAAATCACTAAGTAATACAACAAATGATAAAATGGCAATAAAATGTAATATTGCATAAATACAACTGCACACATACTCAATCTAGATAAATATATTATTCCAGTGATAAAAATATATGTGTATCTTGTACCCTAAGGCACTGGATCAAATCTTGTGTCTGTCTATACAAAGACATTGATAGAATAAAGTACAGACATAATCATAATCATGATCATAAATGTATTTATAGTAGTATAATGAAAAGTACGTAATACAAATTGAAGTGACTATTTTTGTTACCTATCAAAAACTGTCTTTAATAAAAGTAAGATAAAATATATTAATAGAAATTACTAAATATACAAAACATTAAAGCAATTACCTTTCAAGCCTTAAAAGCTTCATAACATTTTTTATTTATCAAATTTTTGAAAGAGATAGCTCTGCATAAATGATGTAAAAATTAAGTAGGATATATGTTTAACAATGAGCTAGCTATAGAAACTAAACTTTTAAAAATCTTTTCAGAAGGAAGTACCCAGTGCATCCTCTGAGGTAAGATTTTTTTTCAGAGAAGATTTATGAACAATAATAGTAAAATTCTCTAATGATCTAGAAGACTTAGCTGGTTGTCATTTTTTTTCTTCCACAGACTCTAGAAAACCTTTCAAGCAGTGAGGTAAGATAACATTCTACCCAATTTTAGAACAGTAAAATCCTGTGCTATCTTTCTATGACATTACATCATGGCAGTTAAGCTAATGCAGCTATGTTAATGACATATAAGTTCTGGTCTATATTTCCTTTATATATGTTTAAGGACAATAAATGTCTAGATAATACAACAATGTAGAACTTTCTGCATTGGCTTGATACTTGACTTTCTGCATTGGCTTGATACTTGATATTGTGTCATTTCACTTCCTTTTTTTTTTTTTTT
>NW_016107598.1:2940703-2952343 GCF_001604975.1 Cebus imitator
AATGTTTTGTGTCTTGAACTCTCTTTACTCTGAACTCATTCACCTTAAGTATTTATTGAGGGTCTTCTATGGGTTAGACGTTGAATAGAAACTGTGGTAGAAACTGAAATGATAGAGATGCCAGAGGTAGTTAAGAGCTTGCAAAGTAGTAGGTAGGCAGAAAGCAAAAGGACATATTTTATAATTACAATAGTTACTTTATAAGAAGTAGCATAGTGTAGAGCTAAATCTACTAGAGAGAGTCAGGTAGCTATTTGTTCTTACACCACTCTTCTTGGGTGTGTGATCACTTGATAAGTAAATGATACATCAACAATTGGTCTCTTCATAAAGGTTATATGATCCTTAAGGGAAGTGTTTAGTTCTTATGATTAATTTGAAGTGAACTAAAATGATTAACATAATGTATCAATTGTTACTAGAATCTATTTTCAATGAGTATTTTCTTTTTAAAAAAATCACATCGAGTTTTAGAAATCATTTCTTGTCAGGGAATGAGCATGGTAGTAGAGGGAAATTAGCATCTATTAATTTTTTTTGTACAATGACCTTCTTGACTGCATTCATCTGACTTCCTTTTATATAAACAGCTTATATAGAACAGTGTAACACATAAGCTTTAATGATTATACAAAATTATTACTTTTATCAAACAATTATGCCTTTATTTCCTGATTTATATACCAAAGTAAGAAATACTAAAACTAATCCTGATTTTATTTTATATTTTTTCTATAGGAATCTATTACACAATACAAGGTAAATATTCACATTTAAAATGTGCATATATTCAAAATTTCCTGCTTAATTTTTACAGATGGTAACATATCTTTATATATGACTTATTTTTAGCAGAAAGTTGAGGAGGTTCACCATGAGGAACAGCAGCAAAGAGAGGTAATTCGTTCCTGATAAGTAGATTTCTAAAGTGATTATAAAATATAATACATACAAAAATATTTATAATGGATATGTTGATTCAAAAGAATGATAATAAAATAAACGCCATATACCAGCAACCACTGTAAAAAAATAAACATTGATATAGTCAATATGTTTTCTAGGATATGCATGCATTTTGAAACTCATAATTTCTACAATATAGACTAAATACATAATGATATTACTAATGGTATATCTGTTTTCAGTAAGTGCACATTAATGGGAATATTTCCAGGTTGCTAATTATGATCCTCTTATTCTCAAGGTGGGTATGGTAATGACAGGGTGTATACAGCTGGTAAAAAAAAAAATCTATGTAGAATTAGTGCCATATTGCCTTTATTCCCTTAAGGAAAACACAAAATCCTGAATTTCATTAAATCACATTTATCGTGGTGTATTTACCTAGTTACAATTTTCAGTTGCTTTGTGTATCAGTGAATTGTTTGGTGCTCACATAAATTATTTTCAAAATCAAATTTAAGTAAAAATATCGATGTCTCTTGAAAGACTCAAGAAAACCATCTTCTCCCAAGGGAAGAAATGCAAGAATTTGGCCCCTGTTAAACTACTTCCTGAGATTAGCCACAAATTAAGACTGATTTTCTTTCTCATTAAACCAAACCAGAACAAAAATAAACCTTGAAATTGTCCCTCTAAGTCTTTTTAAATCAATCTCTTTTCACTATATGAAAAGAATTTGGTCTATTATTGGCACAACTGTGTTGAAAAGTAAACGCTCTCTGAAGACCAAAGTGTACAGCTACAGCTATCCAGGCAATTCAGGAAAAGGTAAAAGAAAAGTCTCTGAAATATCCAAGCATTGATTTCACTCTGGCCTGTGTAGTTACTCATAAAGTGAGTGGATTAAAATCTTTTAACAAACATTTTATTCATTTTTCTTCACATGACTCAAGATAATTTCTTAATCAAAATAAGTGAAAGATTTTCTTCCTCTCTTTTCACTCACTTATCACTGTCTAAAGAGAGAAATCAGTTCATTATGAACGGCAATTATAGCTGAAGCAAGGACTTGAACGATTCTTTTTCCTTCTTTCCAGGATGAACACCAAGATAAAATCCAGTCCTCTTTCCAGCCACAGCCTCTAATCTATCCATTCGTTGAGCCTATCCCTTACCCTTTCTTTCCACAAAGCATTCTGCCTCTTGCTCAGCCTGCTGTGGTGCTACCTGTCCCTCAGCCTGAAATAATGGAAGTCTCTAAAGCTAAAGACACTGTCTATACTAAGAACAAAGTGATGCCCATCCTTAAATCTCCAACGATGCCCGTTTTTCACCCTCAACTCCTGAAACTCACTGCTCTTGAAAATCTGCATCTTCCTCTGCCTCTGTTCCAGCCCATGATGCACCAGGTCCCTCAGCCTATTCCTCAAACTCTTGCACTTCCTCCTCAGACTCCTGCGCTTCCTCCTCACCCCCTGTGGTCTGTTTCTCAGCCCAAAGCTCAGCCCATCCCTCAGCAAGTGGTGCCCTACCCTCAGAGAGATGTGCCTGCTGCAGCCTTTTTGGTCAATCAAGAACTTTTACTTGACCCCACCCACCAAATCTACCCTGTGTCTCAGCCATTTGTCCCAATTCAGAAGCCCATTAATGTAAGTCCAAATTTACTGACTTTGCTGTTTTGTTTAAGATGTGTATGTGATGGTAGAATGATAGAATAAATGTACAGTAAATGAATTTTTTTAAAAAAGTATAGTTAAGTGATCCTTAATGCTTACCTATACAATAGAACCTCCTGGAGAAATATTCCCTTGCAAATCCCAGTGCCTATGCCTACCCAGAGATTCTGATATAATTGTTCTGGTTTTCTGTGTAAAGGAAACTGAGTGTTGTGGGGGGAAAAAAAAACTGTTGCATGTTTTCTGATTTAATTAGTCTGTTGAGAGTTCTCCTTTAGATAAAGTAATTAAGGCTTACAAAAGCTGGAATTAAATTTAATAATATTATTGAATTGGGAACAAAAATGCTAAAAAATGTTCTATCATTTCCCTTGTGCACAGCTATTTCATACATGCTCTACTTCACATTTTGTTTTTGCTATAAGTATATATAAAGTCAAAAGATCGAGATGCTTATTTCTCTACTTACAACATTCTTAAGCAAGTTTTCTTACCAAGAGGTCAATTATTGATGTATTTGTATTTGTTTATTTTTTTTAAGGTCTAAGAGGATTTCAAAGTTAATGTTCCCTCCTCATTTTTGGTAAGTTTTGGGAGTTTGGAGATTAAATTGATCATTTTTACACATGATATCTTTCTACATTTAATTATCCTAGAGAAGTCCAAGGTAGTGAAAATTCCATACATGCAAGAAATTTTTCAAATTAATTATCACCTTATTTTCAATTGTTGACTATCATTTACTGAACTGAAATTATCTTTTGCATTTCAAATAAATTTAATTTTATTTATGTACAACTGACAGACTTGACTGGCTTGCTTTCAAGGGCCTGTATACTTACACTTGATTATCATTATTTTTAGGAAAAAAAGAATATGCGTCTTATTTTATTTTTATAGAAATTCATTTGCATTTTTGTCAAAAACCTACTTGCATTTTTATTTCTAACCTCGCCTTCATAAACTTTGTATTTACTTAAAATTGTCTTTTAATTCATGAGTCAAAATTACTCTAAGTGTAAAGATTAAAAAGAGGAGAGAATAGCATTGCAATTTTAAGATATAAAGACTTTTGTGATTATGAAAGAATAGAAATTTTACAGAAACAATTTCATGTTAGCTAACATTTAGCTATATACAAACTTTATATGCCTCCAAACCACAACAAAATACATTTGTAATAAAATTTCTTTTGTGAATTAGTCACACCAAAGTTAAAAACGAAGATAGATGAATAGTCACATATTATAACACAACTAATCATATATTTGCTCTCTACTTCACAGAATTGACTGACACTGGAAATGTGACGTCTTTTCCATATTTATATCATATTATCCCAAATTAAGTATGTTTGAATGAATTTACATGAAAAAATGGAGCTTTATTTCTTTATTTATTTAATATATTATATGTCATTCATTTAATTTGCATTTTGACTCATGAACTGTTTACATTTTCCAAATATTAATTCAACTAGTACCACAGAAATTCAATATTCATTAGGAAATGCTACAAACATAGAAAAATATGCATAAAAATTGTTTCTGGAATTGTGCTTATTATTATTTCTTTAAGAATCTATTTCCTTTCCAGTCATTTCAATAAATTATCCTGAAGCATATTTAAGTTGTTCTGTCTTTTTTTTCAAACCAAGTTGGTCTCTTTAATGTTAACTTTGAGTTGTTATTAATGTTCAAAATAATCTTGGAAAAACACTTTGAAATTAGAACGTTTTGAAATGAATATTAAAAGATACGAAAAAGTGGAAGATAAAAAGGATGGTTTTATACCCCATTTACTAGAGAAAGTTTTAGTTTATGTCTATTTTTCCAGCATCATTATTGTAGCTATGCCTTTCACTTTCAAAATGATCCAGCATTAGATGTTAAATTTTGTGGTGACCCTGGGAAAAAAGTTTTAAATGTGAAATCTGAAACATAACTTGCCAGAGGGTGACTATGTAATGCTGTAAGAGCTTTCATTCCAGGTGGATAAAATAGTCAGTGCGAAGAATTTTACTGAAGTTTTGATCACATCTTAGAAACATGGTTAGTGTCCTGTATACTACATGGTAGATGATCCCTATTGCTCCACATTGCTGACATTGCTTACACCAGAGTACCAAAGCATTCTAACAAATCAAAATGAACTGGGTAATGTGGTGTTAGCCAGAAAGTGGGCATGTGAAACTCTGACAGCCATTAATTCTAACTGTGAAGTAATTGTTTATTGTGATTATCTTTCTACACCAACTCCTCCACTTGCACATTCAATTATATCTTCTTGAGTTTATGTAGTGACTGATGTCTATCAATTATCCTATCTTTCTTATATTTCCATTGTTTCCCTGGCCTTATATTAACATAAGCATCATGGAAGACCTGCTTATGCTATAATATCTTGCATCATTAAAGAACAAAATTGCATCCTTAACACTGTACCTCCAACCCTCTTCCAATTATTTAGATAACTTTATATCAATTGTCATACAAAAATATCCATAGTGCTGTTTCCATATCTCATATCTTATTCTATTTTTAACCCACTCCAATCAAAATTTTGTCCCCCACTGAAACCACTTCATTTCAAGGTTATCAATAATTTTCACATTGCTGATTTGTGTTCATTTTATCCAATCTCTCAGTGTTATTTGGTAGAATTTATCATCTTTATTTTCTTGAAATATAATTCATTTCTTCATTTGAAATACTTAACCTAATAAACCCTTGGTTTCTTTTTTTTTTTAAATGTACTTTAGGTTCTGGGATACATGTGCAGTTCATGCAGGATTGTTGCATTAGGTACACACATGGCAAGTGGTTTGCCGCCTCCACCTCCTGTCACCCACATGTGGCATTTCTCCCCATGTTATGCCCTCCTGATCTTCACCCACTGCTGTCCCTCCCTTGGCCCCCACAACAGACCCCAGTGTGTGATGCTCCACTCCTTGTGTCCCTGTGTTCTCATTGTTCAACACCCAGAACGGAAAATCAAACACCGCATGTTCACACTATAGGCGGGTGTTGAACCCTTGGTTTCTTCTTTAACTCACGAACCACTTCTCAGTCTCCCTTCTTGTATTTTATCTTTTCCAAATCCTTAAAGGTTGGAGTTATCCTTACCCCCAGACTAGGGGTTATCCTTACCCTGGCTGATCCTGTTAAGTTCCCTGGCTTTAAGTATATTCTTATGCTAACGACTTCCAAATTTATATCTCCAAACTTACTTCTTTTTTGAACTCAAAACTCATGCATTCAACTGCCTTCTTGATCTCCACATCTAAGTAACTAACTAAAAATCTTACACCTGACATTGCCTAGCATAGCTTATAATCTGAATCCAGTTCCCAGCATGATCTTTACTCAATCTTCTCCACATCAATACATAGCTCCACACTCCTCTGTCATCAAAATTAAAAACTTTAAAGTCACCATTGATTTCTTCTTTCATCCTTGTTTTGGGTTGGATAGCGTCCCTCAAAATGTCATGTCTTTCTGGAAGCTCATTATTTGGAAGTAGGTCAATTTCTGATACAATTAGTTAAGATCAGGTCATAACAGAGTAATACAGACCCTTAAGCCAATGAGGCTGTTACTCTTATAAGAAAAGACACAGACAGAAACATAGGGGAGAATGTCATGTGATGACAGAAGCAGAGATTGTAGTGATGCATCTATAAGCCAATAAATACCCAAGATTTCTGGCATCACCAGAAGTTAAAGCACCAGGAGTTATTCCAGAGATCATGTGCCTAGCAACACTTTAGTTTGAACTTCAAGCCTCCAAAACTATGAGAAAACAAATTTCTGTTGTTTTAAGTCAGTTGGCTTAGGATATTTCATTAAAGCAGCACTAGGAAATTAATACTGCTTTTATATCCATTTATCAATGAGTATAGAAATTTCAACCTAGGAAATTATGTTGAATTTCTTCACTGCTCGGTAGCTCCACCATTAATAGTTTGTACTGACTCATCATCATCATCTCTTTCTAAAATACTATCATGGCCTCAAAACTGACTTCTCAGTTGCCCCTTCTGCTCCTATACCTTCAAGGCCTATCTGTAAAATCCAGCTTAAACAATTTTCCATTTTTTATGACATAGAAACACTTATTCTAAAGTTAAGATGCAAAAAGAAAGGCCCTAAAGTAGCTAAAGCAAGTTTGAGAAAGAAGAAAATCAAGATAAATCACTTTTTCCAATGTTAATGCTTACATTATAGCTATAGTAATCAGGATGGTGTAATTACTGGTAGAGAGAGAGAGGTCCACAGATCTCAGAAACTTACAGTGAAACCATATATAGGCATATGAAATATATTTATATTTTACCCAGTAGTCCAATTATTGGCTATATTCCCAAAGGAATACAAATCATTCTATCATAAAGACATATGCACATATATGTTTATTGCAGCAATATTAATAATAGAAAAGACATGGAATCAACCTGGAAGCCCATCAGGGGTGGACTGGATAAAGAAAATATCATGCATATACACCAAACAATATTAATACTATGCAGCTATAAAGAAGAACAATATCATGTCATTAGCAGTAATATGGATGGAACTGGAGGCTATCCTGAGCAAATTACTGCAGGAACAGAAAACCAAATACTACTTGTTCTCACTTTTAAGTGGGAGATATATGTCAGCAACACATGGACACAAAGAATGGAAAAATAGACATTATAGCTTACTTGAGGAGAGAAGATGTGAGGAGAGTGAGGATTGAAAAACTATCTATTGGGTATTATGCTGATTACTGTGGTGACCAAATTATCTATACCAATCCCCCACAACCTGCAATTTGCCCACATAACAAACTTATGCATGTACCCCTTGAACCTGAAACAAAAGATGGAAAGAAAAAAGTAAAATAAATAAACAAAAACTGAAGAAAAATTTACAGACATACCTCACAGACATTGCAGGCTCATGTACAGATCACCACAATGAAGAAAATATTTCAATAAATATAAATAAAGAATTATCCTGCCCAAAATGTCAATAGTATCAAGGTTAAGAAACTACGGTTGAAAGTATAGTATATACTTCATAAATGCATACTGAGTGTGAATAAAATTTTATGATTATATGGAAATAAGAGCAGTTACTATCAATCGAGAGTGTATCCTATGAATCAGGGTTATGAGCTTTATGTTTTCCTGATACCTGCTTCATGTACGTGTTGTCTAAGATCATTTTTCTTATTCCACGATTCTTGCTTACCTTTATTAATTAATTATGGTAGCCATATTTCAGAGAAGACATCATTTTATTATATTCAAATGATCTCATTGAAGGAATAAAAATACTCTATCTGTATAAGAAATGCTACATGATCCATTTCTCTTTAAAAAAGAATTTGTTAATTACATGTCATATTTTTCATAAGTTTGAATCATTATACAAATCCACATGATTTATTTATTTTATTTTCCTTTTTTCTTCCATGTTTTGATGAAGTTTTTAAATGGTATTCCAAATACTAGAAGAAAGAGGTTTGTAGTGCCAACTCTACCTTGAAATTAGAGGTAAAATCTTGAGCAAATCTTTCTCTCGAATATCCTTAGAATGTTACATAGATAATATGAGATTCTCTTCCAGTTCTTACTCCTTGAATGTTTGATGCCCTTTTATTTTACTCTTTAACTTGCCTTTATATCTGCTTGCTTTCTTCAAGGCCTGATTTACATGGCTTCAGTTATTACCTTTATGCTTCACCCACAACTCATGCTTGTGTATCTTACATTCATCACCCAATATAGAAAAGAGCGCCAGCTGAACAAATTCTGTTACTGACAAATAGTACCAGAACCCTTTGCATTGAATATATCCTACTTCTCATTCAGGGCTGTCTTATAAAATTTCAATGGATGCAATTACAATTTTACCTCTGAAAATGACAATTCTTAAATTGTTTGTTGTGGAAGCCTGGGTTGCCCCGCATGGCATTTTGCTTCTTATTTGTCATTGTGTTCTGATGCTTACCTGGCTCTTAGCATCTGGCTTTATCTTAAATCTCTGGCTTTTCAATTTTTCCTTAGGTAAGCCTCTTATTCTAGTGCTTTACTTGACCATGGATTTGCCTACTTTTCTGGACTAATCAAGTCTGTAATTACAATAATTAATGTGCCCAAAATGGATGAGCATTCCAAGGATATGCTGTATTTATTGCACAATGTTTAAAGCATTTTGCTAAGAAAATACAAACGATATATAGAATGGATAAGGCATGCTTGTTTTTGTATTCTTTTCTCAGAAATCTTTGTTGCCTGTGGTCTTGGCAACTCAGAGCTAAACCACAAAGGCACACTGAGTAGCTAGGGCCTTTCCTGGTTGGACTTAGGACACTGGAGTAATTTCATCATTTCTTTTCCTGGCTTCCTCCTGGCTCAGTATGAACATAAAGTGAATAACAGCTGAACAATTAAAACATACAGTAGACATTGACTTGGGTTTTCTGAGACATATAAAATACATGTTACAATCAGGAGTGTCCCCCTCATTTATAGATCTAACATGATATTAATGCAAAGTATATTATAAAGAAAAATAGTTATTTAGGCCTATACTCTGCTCATTTCATTTAGAAGGGCATCTATTTGTGCTTAAGTTCTGAATATATCTGACCTAGGCAGTGAATAAAAAAAATAAAAATCATAAGAATGAGTAGAATCCAACACAGTCAGCCAAACACTTATGACTAGCAATCACTAAAGAGGCAAGGAAATTTGCAGACTGATTTTGTAAATGGGCATAACTCAAGTATTTCGTAGCCTACCTCAGCCTTTACTTTCATACTTTGACCAAGACTCTGCTACTTTCTGGGCTTGAGTATCCTTTCTTGCCTCCATTTTCTGTACTTCCATAAACATTAGCAATTGACATTTACCTACTAGAAAAACAAAACAAACAAACAAACAAACAAACAAAAACAAAGAACATGTGCTCAAGGCTAAGTCTCATTTTAATAAATGTGTGCCTGTATCACTTGTTCTTTAAAAATAGCCATTCGCTAAATGTCACTGTCCATCTTAAACCCTTCAATAAATTTCTCCATCTACAGAATAAAATTCACATTCCTTAGGAGCAAACCATGCTTTGTCCATCATTATTGGATCTCTTTCTCTTTTTCTGTTTGCATCTTCATCCACTCCCTTCCTTGTACTTCATTATCCAGGTGCACTGCTTGATTTAGCTCTAGTTACATGTTTCTCATATCCAAGTCTATAGACTTTAACTACTTTCAGCTAGAATTCTATTTCCTCCTCAGATTAACTGCTTTATCTGGCTTAAGACTCTGCTCAGGACTCATGGCCTCATGGAGATTCTATTTTTCTCTCCCATGAGTCAATTAAAATGAACGAGGTATTATCCTTCTGCCAACTGCATCTTCTCACAGCTTTATTAACACATTCCTTACATGTTGTAACAAGTAGATTTTTATATCTGTTTTCCCATGAAGGTTTTGAGCTCCTTCTGGTCATATGTACCTTTTATTTATCATTTCATTCTGGACAATTTAGGAAATGCATGGAAACATAGATATTTAATATGAAATACATCTTCCCCTAACAAACTTTATGTCCACCTATTTTCAGCATTCTGAATGCATGGATATTCCTTGGATCTAGTCATCATCTGGAAATTCTCTTCTTTCTGATGCTGAAATGCCCATCTGAAAAAATCTGTTTGTATACTTCTCAAAATTGCTCTCTTCTTAGGCTAGGTCATTGCTTTTTTGCCATCTCTAGTCATTCAAACCCACTCTTTCTTTAGTATCCTAGCTTAACTAATAACTCATGTTTTGCCATTTTTAGCGCCAACACTATCAATCCCAATCCCACCCTAATTATTCTGTCAACCTATTGATACTACAGCTCAACCATCCTACCACTTAGATTAAAAAAAAAAAACAAAAAACTGGCATCTAATCTCATATAAGTCATGATTATTTCTTGTGAATTTCTTATTCATTTTTATCTTCACATTAACCAAAAATTTCTACTCTTCCAAAATTGCTATATTTAAGATGTACAACATGATGTTTTGATATACATATACAGTGAAATGATTACTGTAGTCAAGCAAATTACTATATCCATCACCTCACATAGGTTACTCTTTTTATCTTGTGGTAAGAATACCTAAAATCTACTTTCAGCAAATTTTTATTTTTCAATAAAGTACTAATGATTTCAATGCTGACACCATACATTAGATGTCCAAAGTTATTCATCCTACGGAACTGCAGCTTTGTTTCCTTTGACCTACATCTCCCTATCTATCTCCCAGTCTGAACCCGTGATATCTATCATCTACTCTTTGTTTCCATATATTCAACTTTAAAAATAAGATTTCACATATGAATAACATTGTGTAATATTTGTCCTCTGTATCTGGCTAGTTCACTCAAAGATTCAACTATGTGTAACCACTTCTTTCAATTTCAATTGAGAACGCCCCCTTCGCCTCATTAGAAAATTAAGACCATTTAACTTCAAGTTCTCTACATTGTATCTCAACCATGTATTATATCTGCTCATCTTCTTCCTTTTTGTTTTCTTAGGAAAACTGCTACATTTTTAATAGATGTTATTCTTTTAACCATGACTCTACAGAAACTTGCTCCATTAATTTATTCCCACTTCTTTGGTATGTTTTAATTCTCTCTTTATTGGTCTCTTTCTTGTAAGCTACAAGTCTTCCCTATCCTAAAAAATACCTTCTAGTGGTTCTGATTGTTCCTGTACACATAGTCACAATCATATAGGTCTCCTTATCTCCTCTTCTAAATTTCTCTGAAGGGCAATATACATATGCTGCTTTTAATTCCTCACAATATACTTACTTCTTAACCATTTAGAGTGTATCTCAATCATCTGTGTGGCATTTTCACTATTGACCTCACTTGCTTCCTCTAGCAATGCAGGGTATCAAGGAGAAGAGGTGGACTCTGTACTCTCTTCTTGTTGATACTGTATTTTCCTATTTTGTTTTGCTCTACCAGCCCCTGCTAAAGAAGGAATGCTTGAATTTTTTTGGTA
>NW_016107598.1:2953248-2955274 GCF_001604975.1 Cebus imitator
TCAAAAAGTCGTAAAATCCAAGAATTTTACAATCCTTTTCTCTTTCAAATCTCTAATATATTTGTTTCCAGTGGATTATGTCACATTGCATGCCTGACATTCCCAGTCATCCATGATCTGATTCTATCAAACTTCTGCAATTGTAACTTGTACTGTATGCCCTCTGACTATCCTCAAAATTGGTATATTGTTCTTTCAGGTGCCTGCATTTCCTTCAGCCAAAATAGCTATCCCCATTTAATCATCTCTCAAAATTCTACTCATTCTCTAAGGCTCAACTAAAAGAGAAGCTTCTTAATGGCAAGCTCCCCTGCCATACTCAGCACAGGGACCCTACTTTTCCAATTCAGGCATAATTAAACTCTGCGTATTTCAACCAAACACTACACTGTTAGAGAAATTTTATAAAAAATTATCAGGAGGTTAGAACATGGGCTCCGAGACTCACATGTGATCAAACAGAATCACATGTAGTCAGACAGACCTGGGCCCAAATGTTATCTTTGCCATTAGCAGTATGGTTTTGAGCAAGTTACTTAACCTTTTGGCATCTCTATTTTCTCTATATAAATATCTCCATATGTTCTTGTGAAGATTGTGCAAGATAATATCCGTGCTTACTGCTTGGCAAAGGATTAGAAGTAACCAAAAAATAACTATCATTAATATTATCATGATTATGCTTGACATGAAAAGAGATAATCAACTTAAAAGGTAAATAAAATCCATGATAGTTTGCAAAATTTTATTACAGATTTACTGAGTATTTTGCCTATACCAGCCATCCAGATTCCTTCTTTGAGTTGCTCCATCACAGAGGAAAGTTTGTTTCTCTTGTGTATAAAACACTTGCTTGAACTAAATAATTTATTTTTTTTCAAATCAAGTGGCCCTGGGAGAAAAACGGTTTGCCTCACATAACTAAGCTACCATCTTGGACTTGTTATCTTGTCAGTTTCTTCATTTCAGCATAAAGCACTAACAACTGCTCAGGGTTACATGAAACTGTGGCCTTTATGAAGCACTCAGTATCTCCAAAATCATATATAATTTTCCCACAGCTGAAATATCATGGCCCTACGAGGCCCTAAAGAGACCTAATTGACCTAATTATGTTTGTAATAACTTGGGGAGAGAGCCAGAGTGTCACTGTCCTCCAGACATTTTTTTTTTTTTATTGAACAATTGCATTTGCTGGACAGGTTTCCTTTATCAACTTGTGAAATGCTTCCTTGTTACAAAAATCCCCAGAATTTCTGGGGACATGTTATAGGCAGAAATCATTTTCTAATCATATGGACTTCTTGGAATTAAAGCTCACTATTGCTTTCATTTCAAATAACAAAATTAGCATGTCATTAAATATAGTATATAAACAGCCACAGAAGCTGATAGACCATAATCCATCCAGCACTACCTTCACTTCTCTTCAATCTTGGGGAAAAGGTAAGAATTGTAGATATAAATTTCTTGTATATTCTCCTAACCATTTATTTCAAAGTAGCTTGTGCTATAGAAAGAACATAGTTTCTTAAAATATAGTGTTTGAAATAAATATTTGATGTAGCACTAAAGTTATTTTCAACACTTTGGCTTAAAACAATAGAAGTGTCCAGAATAATTTGATAAAAAAAAAATTGCAATGACATATAGCCTTCATGAGTTTCAGAAAATGTAATAACTAATTTTATGCATATATATATATATTTAGTATGAGACTAGTTAATAGTTAATATTAAGAGGAAATTCAATTTTTGAATTATTTTTCCAATTTGTTTTAGCATATCACAATCATAATAAGAAATATGCTTAAATTATAGTACGTGTACATAAATAATTACTGGAAAAGCTTTGTCCAGCAGGTAGTTTACAGTGGTAGCATATTGAGTCAAAAAATGGAGGTAATCGTTTGGAGACATTTACTACTTTAAATGTTTATTGACAATGTTCTTAGAAGAGCTTACTCATCAAACTTTCTAGAGCCTCAAACTTCCCAGTTTATCATCTAGTTTATAACATTTCAAAA
>NW_016107598.1:2958156-2978409 GCF_001604975.1 Cebus imitator
TAAACATTGATATAGTCAATATGTTTTCTAGGATATCCATACATTTTAAAACTCATAATTTCTAGAATATAGACTAAATACATAATGATATTACTAATGGTATATCTGTTTTCAGTAAGTGCACATTAATGGGAATATTTCCAGGTTGCTAATTATGATCCTCTTATTCTCAAGGTGGGTATGGTAATGACAGGGTGTATACAGCTGGTAAAAAAAAAAATCTATGTAGAATTAGTGCCATATTGCCTTTATTCCCTTAAGGAAAACACAAAATCCTGAATTTCATTAAATCACATTTATCGTGATGTATTTACCGAGTTACAATTTTCAGTTGCTTTGTGTATCAATGAATTGTTTGGTGCTCACATAAATTATTTTCAAAATCAAATTTAAGTAAAAATATCGATGTCTCTTGAAAGACTCAAGAAAACCATCTTCTCCCAAGGGAAGAAATGCAAGAATTTGGTCCCTGTTAAACTACTTCCTGAGATTAGCCACAAATTAAGACTGATTTTCTTTTTCATTAAACCAAACCAGAACAAAAATAAACCTTGAAATTGTCCCTCTAAGTCTTTTTAAATCAATCTCTTTTCACTATATGAAAAGAATTTGGTCTATTATTGGCACAACTGTGTTGAAAAGTAAATGCTCTCTGAAGACCAAAGTGTACAGCTACAGCTATCCAGGCAATTCAGGAAAAGGTAAAAGAAAAGTCTCTGAAATATCCAAGCATTGATTTCACTCTGGCCTGTGTAGTTACTCATAAAGTGAGTGGATTAAAATCTTTTAACAAACATTTTATTCATTTTTCTTCACATGACTCAAGATAATTTCTTAATCAAAATAAGTGAAAGATTTTCTTCCTCTCTTTTTACTCACTTATCACTGTCTAAAGAGAGAAATCAGTTCATTATGAATGGCAATTATAGCTGAAGCAAGGACTTGAACGATTCTTTTTCCTTCTTTCCAGGATGGACACCAAGATAAAATCCAGTCCTCTTTCCAGCCACAGCCTCTAATCTATCCATTCGTTGAGCCTATCCCTTACCCTTTCTTTCCACAAAGCATTCTGCCTCTTGCTCAGCCTGCTGTGGTGCTACCTGTCCCTCAGCCTGAAATAATGGAAGTCTCTAAAGCTAAAGACACTGTCTATACTAAGAACAAAGTGATGCCCATCCTTAAATCTCCAACGATGCCCGTTTTTCACCCTCAACTCCTGAAACTCACTGCTCTTGAAAATCTGCATCTTCCTCTGCCTCTGTTCCAGCCCATGATGCACCAGGTCCCTCAGCCTATTCCTCAAATTCTTGCACTTCCTCCTCAGACTCCTGCGCTTCCTCCTCAGCCCCTGTGGTCTGTTTCTCAGCCCAAAGCCCAGCCCATCCCTCAGCAAGTGGTGCCCTACCCTCAGAGAGATGTGCCTGCTGCAGCCTTTTTGGTCAATCCAGAACTTTTACTTGACCCCACCCACCAAATCTACCCTGTGTCTCAGCCATTTGCCCCAGTTCAGAAGCCCATTAATGTAAGTCCAAATTTACTGACTTTGCTGTTTCATTTGAGATGTGTATGTGATGGTAGAATGAAAGAATAAATGTACAGTAAATGAATTTTTTAAAAAAAGTATAGTTAAGTGATCCTTAATGCCTACCTATACAATAGAATCTCCTGGAGAAATATTCCCTTGCAAATCCCAATGCCTATGCCTACCCAGAGATTCTGATATAATTGTTCTGGTTTTCTGTGTAGAGGAAATTGAGTGTTGGGGAAAACAAAACAAAACAAAACAAAACAAAACAAAACAAAAAAACACTATTTGATGTTTTCTGATTTAATTAGTCTGTTGAGAATTCTCATTTAGATAAAGTAATTAAGGCTTACAAAAGCTGGAATTAAATTTAATAATATTATTGAATTGGGAACAAAAATGCTAAAAAAAATTCTATCTGTTTCACACATGCTCTACTTCACATTTTGTTTTTGCTATAAGTATATATAAAGTCAAAAGATCGAGATGCTTATTTCTCTACTTACAACATTCTTAAGCAAGTTTTCTTACCAAGAGGTCAATTATTGATGTATTTGTATTTGTTTATTTTTTTTAAGGTCTAAGAGGATTTCAAAGTTAATGTTCCCTCCTCATTTTTGGTAAGTTTTGGGAGTTTGGAGATTAAATTGATCATTTTTACACATGATATCTTTCTACATTTAATTATCCTAGAGAAGTCCAAGGTAGTGAAAATTCCATACATGCAAGAAATTTTTCAAATTAATTATCACCTTATTTTCAATGGTTGACTATCACTTACTGAACTGAAATTACCTTTTGCATTTCAAATAACTTTAATTTTATTTATGTACAACTGACAGACTTGACTGGCTTGCTTTCAAGGGCCTGTATACTTACATTTGATTATCATTATTTTCAGGAAAAACAGAATATGTGTCTTATTTTATTTTTATGGAAATTCATTTGCATTTTTGTCAAAAACCTACTTGCATTTTTATTTCTAACCTCGCCTTCATAAACTTTGTATTTACTTAAAATTGTCTTTTAATTCATGAGTCAAAATTACTCTAAGTGTAAAGATTAAAAAGAGGAGAGAATAGCATTGCAATTTTAAGATATAAAGACTTTTGTGATTATGAAAGAATAGAAATTTTACAGAAACAATTTCATGTTAGCTAACATTTGGGTATATACAAACTTTATATGCCTCCCGACTACAACAAAGTATATTTGTAATAAAATTTCTTTTGTGAATTAGTCACACCAAAGTTAAAAACGAAGATAGATGAATAGTCACATATTATAACACAACTAATCATATATTTGCTCTCTACTTCACAGAATTGACTGAGACTGGAAATGTGATGTCTTTTCCATCTTTGTATTGTATTATCCCAAATTAAGTATGTTTGAATGAATTTACATGAAAAAATGGAGCTTTATTTCTTTCTTTATTTAATATATTATATGTCTTTCATTTAATTTGCATTTTGACTCATGAGCTGTTTACATTTTCCGAATATTAATTCAACTAGTACCACAGAAGTTCAGTATTCATTTGGAAATGCTATAAACATATCAAAATATGCATAAAAATTGTTTCTGGAGTTGTGCTTATTATTATTTCTTTAAGAATCTATTTCCTTTCCAGTCATTTCAATAAATTATCCTGAAGCATATTTAAGTTGTTCTGTCTTTTTTTTCTAACCAAGTTGGTCTCTTTAACGTTAACTTTGAGTTGTTATTAATGTTCAAAATAATCTTGGAAGAATGCTTTGAAATTAGAATGTTTTGAATTGAATATTAAAAGATATGAAAAAGTGGAAGATAAAAAGTATGGTTTTATACCCCATTTGCTATAGAAAGTTTTGGTTTATGTCTATTTTTCCAGTGTCATTATTGTAGCTATGCGTTTCACTTTCAAAATGATCCAGCATTAGATGTTAAATTTTGTGGTGACCCTGGGAAAAAAGTTTTAAATGTGAAATCTGAAACATAACTTGCCAGAGGGTGACTATGTAATGCTGTAAGAGCTTTCATTCCAGGTGGATAAAATAGTCAGTGCGAAGAATTTTACTGAAGTTTTGATCACATCTTAGAAACATGGTTAGTGTCCTGTATACTACATGGTAGATGATCCCTATTGCTCCACATTGCTGACATTGCTTACACCAGAGTACCAAAGCATTCTAACAAATCAAAATGAACTGGGTAATGTGGTGTTAGCCAGAAAGTGGGCATGTGAAACTCTGACAGCCATTAATTCTAACTGTGAAGTAATTGTTTATTGTGATTATCTTTCTACACTAACTCCTCCACTTGTACATTCAATTATATCTTCTTGAGTTTATGTAGTGACTGATGTCTATCAATTATCCTATCTTTCTTATATTTCCATTGTTTCCCTTGCCTTCTATTAACATAAGCATCATGGAAGACCTGCTTATGCTATCATACCTTGCATCATTAAAGAACAAAATTGCATCCTTAACACTGTACCTCCAACCCTCTTCCAATTATTTAGATAACTTTATATCGTCATACAAAAATATCCATAGTGCTGTTTCCATATCTTATATCTTATTCTATTATTAACCCATTCCAATCAAATTTTGTCCCCCACCGAAACCACTTCATTTCAAGGTTATCAATAATTTTCACAATGCTGATTTGTGTTCATTTTACCCAATCTCTCAGTGTTATTTGGTAGAATTTATCATCTTTATTTCCTTGAAATGTAATTCATTTCTTAATTGGAATTCCTTAACCTAATAAACCCTTGGTTTCTTTTTTTTTTTAAATGTACTTTAGGTTCTGGGATACATGTGCAGTTCATGCAGGATTGTTGCATTAGGTACACACATGGCAAGTGGTTTGCCGCCTCCACCTCCTGTCACCCACATGTGGCATTTCTCCCCATGTTATCCCTCCCTGACCTCCCCCCACCGCTGTCCCTTTCTTGGCCCCCACAACAGACCCCAGTGTGTGATGCTCCCCTCCTTGTGTCCCTGTGTTCTCATTGTTCCACACCCAGAACGGAAAATCAAACACTGCATGTTCACACTATAGCCAGGTGTTGAACCCTTGGTTTCTTCTTTAACTCACGAACCACTTCTCAGTCTCCCTTCTTGTATTTTATCCTTTTCCAAATCCTTAAAGTTTGGAATACTCTAGGGGTTAGCCTTACCCTGGCTGATCCTGTTAAGTTCCCTGGCTTTAAGTATATTCTTATGCTAACGACTTCCAAACCTATATCTCCAAACTTATTTCTTTTGTGAACTCAAAACTCATGCACTCAACTGCCTTCTTGATCTCCACATCTAACTAAAAATCTCATACCTGACATTGCCTAGCATAGCTCATAATCTGAATCCAGTCCCCAGCGTGATCTTTACTCAATCTTCTCCACATCAATACATAGCTCCACACTCCTCTGTCATCAAAATTAAAAAACTTTAAAGGCACCATTGATTTCTTCTTTCATCCTTGTTTTGGGTTGGATAGCGTCCCTCAAAATGTCATGTCTTTCTGGAAGCTCATTATTTGGAAGTAGGTCAATTTCTGATACAATTAGTTAAGATCAGGTCATAACAGAGTAATATGGATCCTTAAGCCAACAAGACTGTTACTGTTATAAGAAGAGACACAGACAGACGCATAGGAGAGAATGTCATGTGATGACAGAAGCAGAGATTGTAGTGATGCGTCTATAAGCCAATAAATACCCAAGATTTCTGGCAGCACCAGAAGTTATTCAGAGATCATGTGCCTGGCAACACTTTAGTTTGAACTTTGAGCCTCCAAAACTATGAGAAAACAAATTTCTGTTGTTTTAGGTCATTTGGCTTATGATATTTCATTATAGTAGCACAAGGAAATTAATACAGCTTATCCATTTATCAATGAGTATAAAAATTTCAACCTAGGAAATTATGTTGAATTTCTTCACTGCTTGGTAGCTCCCCCATTAATAGTTTGTACTGACTCATCATCATCATCTCTTTCTAAAATACTATCATGGCCTCGAAACTGACTTCTCTGTTGCCCCTTCTGCTCCTATACCTTCAAGGGCTATCTGGAAATTCTAGTTTAAACAATTTTCCTTTTTTTTTTCAAGACATAGACACACTTATTTTAAAGTTAAGATGCAAAAAGAAAGGCCCTAAAGTAGCTAAAGCAAGTTTGAGAAAGAAGAAAATACAAGATAAATCACTTTTTCCAGTGTTAATGCATACATTATAGCTATAGTAATCAGGATGGTGTGATTACTGGTAGAGAGAGAGAGAGGTCCACAGGTCTCAGAAACTTATAGTAAATCCATATATAGGCATATCAAATATATTCAATTAAATTTTGACAAAGGTGAAAAAGCAGTTCTACAAAGTAGGAAGAGACTTTTTAGCAAATAACACTACATCAATTGAACATCCACAGGCAAATATTTAAAATAACCTCAATCTCTCACTGTAAACAATTCACTTTAAACTGATCAACGGAAAACCATAAAATTTTTAGAAAAAAGGAGAAAATCTTTGTGACTTAGTGACTTAGAAGTTGGCAGAGTCCTTTGACACCAAATGACATCATACACAGTAAAAGATCCATACAAAAAAACCCAAATAATTGAACCTATCAAAATTAGAAACAACAACAACAAAAAACACCCTGTTAAGAAGACGAAAGAACAAATTACAGGCTCTAAAATCATATTTGTAAATCATACATCTGATAAAAGAATTACATATAGAATATTATTTAGAAAACTTTAAAAAAATTACCAACATAAACAATCTATTAGAAATTTGGCAAAAGGCACTATGAGACATTTTACCAAAGAGGATCTACATTTGGCAAGTAAACACATAAAAAGATGATATTCAACTTATTAGCCATCATGGAATGCACATTGAAATTACAATGCGATATCACTGCCAACCTATTAGAGTGGGTAAAAAGATGTAGTTGTCCCAAATGCTGATAATAATGCAAAGAATCCAGGCCAATTATCCATGGCTGATAAGAATGTAAAGTGTTAAAGCCACTCTGAAAAACAAGTTGACAATTTCTTCCAAAACTAAGCATAATTATAACAGAGAACTCAACAATTGTATAATTGCACATTTATCCCCAAAGAAATTAAAACTTTTTGGTAGAAACCAGTATACAAACATTTACAAAAGCTTTATTCATACTGGCCCCAAACTAGGAAATACTCAGATGTTTTTCAATGTGTATGTGGTTAAAAAAACATGGAGCATTCATACCATAAAATACTACTCATCATATCAAAAAATACTACTCACTAGCAGCAACAAAAAAAAAAAAAAAAAAAAAAAAAAAAAAAAAAAAAAAAAAAAAAAAAAAAAAAAAAAAAAAAAAAAGCTATTCGTACATATAACAACATGAATGGATCTCAAGAAAATTATGCTGGGTAATAAAAATCAATCTCATATGATATATACACTATGATTTCCATATACATTTCTTTTCAACTTCCTGTGAATCTATAATTGTTTCAAAATAAAAAGTTTAAAAAACTGACCATATTTTCTTATTAAGTTTTATTACTAAAATTTTTAGTACTATCTGAGTCCTAGAAAAATGTGTATCTGAAATTGAGAATCAAGGGGCAACCTACCCTTCCTAAAAGTTGTAGTACGTCATAGGAAATAAGAAGATGAAATAATTCAGTCTTTCATTCAAAATCTTTTCTTGGGGGACTAGGTATTTTCAGAAAATATAAGGTTGATTATTTAAACCAAGCTTTATGGTGAGCAAAACTAGAAAATATGGATTAAATACTCAAAAATGTCTTTTGAAGACACTAGGGAACTGGTAAGTTAAAAAGTACTTGTAAGACTGGAGGAAGAAAATATCTCCTAAAGACAAGTCCAGCATTGGTGCCTTTGTTAAATGCTAGGCATTTTGCAATAATGAGAGCACAAACTAAGAGCCTGAGAAGCTGACCCACAGACTTAGGATATCAAAATTGTACTTGAGAGCTGCCAAGGATGAGGGATACTAGAAAAATTCCCAAGATATTTGCTGAGTTGATGAAAAATATACTTCACCAGTAAAGTTGAACTGAAAATGGACAAATCTCACTGAAGCCCAGTTTGAATAATATCAGTGTCTGATTGAGTAACTTGAGTGGATTAAGATGCCAACTGGATATCCCTATGGAGAAATTAAATGTTGATGCCTTCCTAACAGGATACACAAAAATCAATGCAAGATGCATAACAGATCTAAGTGTGAATGGTAAAACAATAAAGCTTCCAAGAGATAACAGAGAAATATCTTTACTATTTTGGATTTAGAAAATATTTAGTAACAATAGGAAGGGGCACCAGTCATACATAAATTATTGAAAATTTGACATCATTTAAGAACTGATAATTATAGGAAGCCATTCAGAGACTAAAAAGGCAAGACAGAGATAGGGAGAAAATATTTGTCAAAACTATAAATGCTTGTATCTAAAATATGTAAAGAACTTCAAATCAGTAAGAAAGACAATCAATAAAATACTGGGTAGGCTCATACAGCAGTATGAGCTAGCCATGCAGGCATATTCTACCTACATTACCAGCCTTATGTTTTAGGGAATATAAAATATACTTCTGCATACCGTGTGACTAATTGTTCTACTTTCTTCAAGTATGTGCTGGTAAAGAAAATGGTTATTCAATGACACGTATTAAAGCATGGTCAGGAAAACTTTATAACTATTGAGATAGGTACAGGGATCATTCCAATGAGATTTTACAGTGGGAAAGAGAGATTTGGCTCAACTCCAAATACAGCATGAACAAATAGAAATTTATAGCCAAGAAGCAGAGTGATTGTTAGTGAATTAAAAATTTCTAAGAGAAAACAACAGAAGTCAGGAGGATTCTGCCTAAACTGACCTAACAGGATTCTTGTTGAGAATAGGCCAATATGTCATCACCTGGGATATTGTGGGGCATAAGAAACCTGATTAGATATGGAAGAGAATCACATATCAAGCATGGGGGAATGCTTGCTAAGCTGACTCAGTGAGATTCTTTGTTTAAACTGGATTTTACAAGGAAATACACAGATGGGCCTTGAAGGTATAGGAGCCTGAGTAATGTTTGGTCAAGCAAAAAATCATTGTCAGTGCTGGCTTCATCTACAATTCTCAGTCTACCAGTGGAGATCATTCAAATCACCACAATGTCAGGAAGCTAAAAACTGCTTATTATCAGGGTTTCTTGTAATGAGTCATGCAAGTATGTTCTAGATGTACAAATAGCGCAAATCATGGAGAACGACCCTCCCTAGACCACTTGAGCTTAGGACTTTGCGACCAGCCTGGGCAACATGGTGAGACCCTGTCTCCACAAAATATACAAATATTAGCCAGGTATGGTGGCACACACCTGTAGTCCCAGCTACTTGGGAGGCTGAGGTGGGAAGTTCACTGGGGACTGGGTGACAAAAGTTGTGGTCAGTCAGAATCACACCACTGCACTCCAATCTGGGTGACAGAGAGAGACCTTGCCTCAAAAAAGAAAAAAAAATTGGAAAGATGGGAGAATCTGTGCACACACATACACAGAGGAAAGATGGCCATATGAAGATGGAGGCAGAAGTTGGATGATGCAGCTACAAAATACAGATACAAGTTTAGGGATGCCAATGATGGCTAGCAACCACTGGAAGTAGGGAGAGGCAAGGAAGGACTCTTCCTTAAACCCTTCATAGGGAGCATGGTCAACACATTGATTTTAGATTTCTACCCTCCCAAAATATGAGAGGATGAATTTATGGCTTTTTTTTCCCAGTTATTTTATATTTCTTTGTTATAGCATCCCCAGGAAACTAATATAAAAAGGCACCAGATTTTGGTTGGATTTTGTTAAAAAACTAGTTGAAATATTGGCTCAAATTATTTATCAAATAAAGCACTAGAAAACTTAGTTTTATTGAAATTATTGAAAACAACTTTTGCAAATGGGAAGACATTGAAATTTATTCTTCAAGAGAGAATTTTTTTTTTAATTATAAAAGCTCAAATAGATTTCTGTATGTTGAACCAGCCTTGCATCCCCAGGATGAAGCCTACTTGATCGTGATGGATAAGCTTTTTGATGTGCTGTTGCATTCTGTTTGCCTGTATTTTATTGAAGATTTTTGCATCAATGTTCATCATAGAAATTGACCTGAAATTTTCTTTTTTGGTTGCGTCTAAGCCAGCTTTTGGTATCAAGATGATGTTGGTCTCATAAAATGAGTTAGGGAGGATTCCTTCTTTTTCTATTGTTTGGAATGGTTTCAGAAGGAATGGTACCAGCTCCTCTTTGTATGTATGGTAGAATTCGGCTGTGAACCTATTTGGGCCTGGACTTTTTTTTGGTTGGTAGGTTATTAATTGCTGTTTCAACTTCAAACCTTTTTATTGGTCTACTCAGGGATTCAGCTTCTTCCTGGTTTAGTCTTGGGAGGGTGTAAGTGTCCAGGAGTTTACCCATTTGTTCTAGATTTACTGGTATGTTCACAGAGGTGTTTGTAGTAATATCTGATGGTAGTTTGTACTTCTGTGAAATTGGTGGTGATACCCCCTTTATAATTTTTAATGCATTTATTTGATTCTTCTCTTTTCATTTTTATTAGTGAAGTTAGTGGTCTATCTATTTTGTTGATCTTTAAAAAAAAAAAAAAACCAGCTCCTGGATTTGTTGATTTTTTGAAAGGTTTTTTTGTGTCTCTAACTCCTTCAGTTCTGCTCTGATCTTTGTTATTTCTTGTCTTCTACTAGTTTCTGAATTTTTTGATCTTGCAACTCTGGTTCTTTTAATTGTGACAATAGGGTGTCAATTTTAGATCTTTCCTCACTTCTCTTGTGGGCATTTAGTGCTATAAATTTCCCTCTAGACACTACTTTAAATGTATCCCAGAGATTCTGGTACGCTGTGCCTTTGTTCTCATTGGTTTCAAAGAACATCTTTATTTCTGCCTTCATTTCATTATTTATCCAGTAGTCATTCAGGAGCAGGTAGTTCAGTTTCCATGTAGTTCTGTGGTTTTGAGTGAGTTTCCTAATCCTGAGTTCTAATTTGATTGCACTGTGATCTGAGAGACTGTTTGTTATGATTTCCATTCTTTTGCATTTGCTGAGCAGTGATTTACTTCCAATTATGTGGTCAATTTTAGTGTGAGTGCAATGTGGTGCTGAGAAGAATGTATATTCTGTGGATTTGGGGTGGAGAGTTCTGTAGATGTCTATTAGGTCTGATTGGTCCAGATCTGAGTTCAAGACCTGGATATCCTTGTTAATTTTCTGTCTTGCTGATCTGTCTAATTTTGACTGTGGAGTGTTAAAATCTCCCATTATTATTGTGTGTGAATTTAAGTCTCTTGGTAGGTCATTAAGAACTTGCTTTATGTATCTGGGTGCTCCTCTATTGGATGGATACATATTTAAGATAGTTAGCTCTTCTTCTTGTATTGATCCCTTTACCATTTTGTAATGCCCTTCTTTGTCTCTTTTGATCTTTGTTGGTTTTAAGTCAGTTTATCAGAGACCAGGATTGCAATCCATGCTTTTTTTGCTCTCCATTTGCTTGGTAACTCTTCCTCCATCCCTTTATTTTGAGTCTATGTGTGTCTTTGCATGTGAGATAGGTCTCCTGAATATAGCACACTGATGGGTCTTGACTCTTTATCCAATTTGCAAGAGTGTCTTTTGATTGGGGCATTTAGCCCATTTACATTTAAGGTTAATATTGTTATGTGTGAATTTTGCCTGCTAGTTGATATAGTTTCCTCATTGTGTTGACGGTCTTTGCCATTTGGTACAGTTTTGCAGTGGCTGGTACTGGTTGTTCCTTTCCATGTTTAGTGTTTCCTTCAGGAGCTCTTGAAAGGCAGGTCTGGTGGTAACAAAATCTCTCAGCAATGGCTTGTCCATAAAGAATTTTATTTCTCCTTTACTTATGAAGCTTAGTTTGGCTGGATGTAAAATTCTGGGTTGAAATTTCTTTTCTTTAAGGATGTTGAATATTGGCCTCCACTCTTTTCTGGCTTGTAGGGCTTCTGCTGAGAGATTCGCTGTGAGTCTGAAGGGCTTCCCTTTGTTAGTAACCAGACCTTTCTCACTGGCTACCCTTAGCATGTTTTCCTTTATTTCAACTCTGGCGAATCTGATGATTATGTGCCTTGGGGTTGCTCTTCTTGAGGAATATCTTTGTGGTGTTCTATTTCCTGGACTTGAATGGTGGCCTGCCTTGCTAGGTTGGGAAAGTTCTCGTGGACAATAATCCATCTCATAAACAGAACCAAAGACAAAAACCACATAATTATCACAATAGATTCAGAGAAGGCCTTTGACAAAATTCAACAGCCTTTATGATGAAAACTCTCAGTAAACTAGATATTGATGGAATGTATCTCAAAATAATAAATGCTGTTTATGAAAAACACACAGCCAATATAATACTGAATAGACAATAACAGGAAGCATTCCCTTTGAAAACTGGCACTAGACAAGTGTTCCCTCTTCACCACTTCTATTTAACATGGTATTGTCTATTTTGGCTTTTGTTTCCAATGCTTTTGGTGTTTTAGTCATGAAGTCCTCTCCCATGCCTATATTAGGCAAGAAAAGAAATTAAAGAGTATTCAATTAGGTAAAGAGGAATTCAAGTTGTCTCTATTTGCAGATGACATGATTGTATATGTAGAAGACCCCATCATCTCTTCCAAAAATCTCAAGATGATAAGCAGCTTCAGCAAAGTCTCAGGATACAAAATCAATGTGCAAAAATCACAAGAATTCCTGTACACCAATAATAGAAAAACAAAGAGTCAAATCATAAGCAAACTCCCATTCACAATTGCTACAAAGAGAATAAAATACCTAGGAATACAACCAATAAGGGATGTGAAGGACCACTTCAAAGAGAACTACAAACCACTGCTCCAGGAAATAAGAGAGGAAGCAAACAGATGGAAAAACATTCCATGTTCATGGTTAGGAAGAATCAATATCATGAAAATGTCCATACTGCCCAAAGTAATTCATAGATTCAATGCTATCCCCATCAAGCTACCTAAGACCTTCACAGAACTGGAAAAAACCACCTTAAACTTCGTATGGAACCAAAAAAGAGCCAGCATAGAAAAATAAATACTAAGCAAAAAGAACAAAGCTGAAGGCACCACATCACCTGGCTTAAAACTGTACTACAAGGCTACAGTAATCAAAACCGCATGGTACTGGTACCAAAACAGAGATATAGACCAATGGAACAGAACAGAGTCATCAGAAGTAAAGCCCCACATCTACAACCATCTGCTTTCTGACAAACCTGGCAAAAACAAGCAATGGGGAAAGAATTCTCTGTTTAATAAATAGTGTTGGGAAAACTGGCTAGCCATGTGCAGGAAGCTGAAACTGGACCCCTTCCTTACACCTTATACAAAAACAACTCCAGGTGTATTAAAGATTTAAACATAAGACCTAAAACCATAAAAACTCTAGAAGAAACCTAGGCAAAAGCATTCAGGATATAGGCATGGGAGAGGACTTCATGACTAAAACAGAAAAAGCATTGGAAACAAAAGCCAAAATAGACAAATGGGGTCTAATTAAAATTCAGAGCTTCTGCACAGCAACAGAAATAATCATTAGAGTGAACTGGCAATCAACAGAATGGGAAAAAATTTTTTCAAACTACTCATTTGACAAAGGGCTAATATCCAGAATCTACAAAGAACTAAAAGAATTTCACAAGAAAAAACAACCCCATCAAAACGTGGGCAAAGGATATGAACAGACACTTTTCAAAAGAAGACATTTATGTGGCTAAGAAACATGAAAAAATGCTCATCATCACTGATCATTAGAGAAATGCAAATCAAAACCACTTTAAGATACCATCCCATGCCAATTCTAATAGCAATCATTAAAAAATCTGGAGACAACAGATGCTGGAGAGGATGTAGAGAAATAGGAACGCTTTTACACTGTTGATGGGAGTGTAAATTAATTCAATCATTGTGGAAGACAGTGTGGTGATTCCTCAAGGATCTAGAAATAGAAATATCATTTGACCCAGCAATCCCATTACTGGGTATATACTCAAACAATAATAAATCTTTCTATGAAAAAGACACATGCACACGTGTGTTCATCGTGGCACTGTTTACAACAGCAAAGACCTGGAACAAACCCAAATGCCTGTCAATGCTAGACTGGATAAGGAAAACATGGCACATATACAGCATGCAATATTATGCAGCCATAAAAAAGGATGAGTTCATGTCCTTTGCAGGGACATGGATGAAGCTGGAAACCATCATTCTCAGAAAACTGACTCAAGAACAGAAAACCAAACACCACATGTTCTCACTGATAAGTGAGTGTTGAACAATGAGAACACATGGACAAAGGGAGGGGAACATTATACACTGGGGTGCCCACCTTCAAGCTCTTAAATTGAACTATACTTTGGTAATTTTTTATGACATAAATTAATAAATTCCTTTCTTGTTTTTGTCAATTAGAGATAAAGTTTATTTCTGTCACTTGGCACTATGAGATCCCTGACAACATCAAATCCAATTCCTGTATATAATGTTTCTATACTAGTAGATCTTTCACTGTTTATAGCTATAGAACTTAAATTTTTGAAAAAACAATCTGAGACTGAGATTTTGAATCACACAATTAATGTTATAGTCAGTTTGCTCTGCCATAACAAAATAACATAAACTGGATAGATTAAACCACAGAAATTTATTTTTCATGGTTCTAGAGTCTGGAAAGGCCAAGATCAAGGCACTGGAAGATCCAGTATCTGATGAGGATCCTTTTCTGGTGTGCAGACAGTTGTCTACTGGCTGTATCCTCACAAAGCAGTGAGAAAGAGATTATCTCTCTGGTGTCTCTTCTAAGGGCACTAATTCCATTCAGAGGGGCTACTCCCTCATAACCTAATTGCCTCCCCAAAACTTCACCTCTAGATACCATCACATTGGGGATTAGGTCCTAAACATATGGATGTAGAGGGGGCACATACATTCTGTCATAACCATTAAAATAACACATGAATTCACAAACTCGGTAGGTCTTGTGAAAATTAGGAGAGTAGAGCCCCAGTTACCAAGTATGTATTGAAGTAGATGGAAGTATTAGTGAATACTTCACTCTAAAATGTTTCTGAATTTTTCCCACTGCGTCTCTTTTTCATGATGAAATAATAATTTGTTTGTTAAGTTTTGGTAATGGTTTCCTTAATTTCCCATTCTTTATTATTGCTTCACCATAAACAAAATTCAAGTTGACTGGAAATACAAAGTACAGCCAACCAACCAAGCAACCAAACAAACAAAAACTTAGAACAGGCTTCCCTGAATGTATAGCAGAGTATATGACTGGTGTTTTAGGAGCTGAATCTGGCCAGTGAACTTTAGTCCTTTAAGTAGAGGAGGATTGCACATTGGGTATTAAAAAAAATTGCCAACATAAAAATCAGGAGATTTTACACATGAATCCACATATCTAGTTTTTTTTTTTTTCTGTAAGTCCCAGTATTGGATTAGCCTTGGATTTTGTATTTTTGAATGACAAAAATGGATTTGAAAGAACAGTGGAAAGCGGGGTGGGGCATGTATTCTTCAGTTCACTATTAGCATCATGGTTTTTTCGCAACGTTTTTTATTTTACTCATGTGTGAAATGAGGCTCTACAGGAGCATTTTTAGCCATAATGAAAACAGAACCTTCAGAAACATGTGTAGATAGGTATTTTAATTCTAATTACCCATCACATCCTTGTGTTTATAGGCAAAGCATAGATGACTATCATTTCACCTATTCGCCCCTAATAAACTTTAAAAAGTATTTTCTGCACAAGCGTAGTTGACTAAGAACTCCAGTGAGAGGCACACAGAAATTGAAATTGCCTTTTTGAGGTAGAAAAGGTGAAAACAGCTGAGCTTGGTTTCATACCAAGATGATGGCAGGTAAACCTCTAAAGCACGGTGGTAGCTAAAATTTTTAGAGATAAATAATTATTTGATGAGAAACGGTTAAATCAGAAGTCATTTCTGTTTGAGGCTAATGATCATCTCTCAAAGAAAAAAATTAATCAAGATAACATCAGGGTGATTTTTGATATAAAAATATAAATATATTCCTGACTGGTGAACAGAGCTCTGGCTCAAGATATATCATAAAAAGTAATGATCCTCTGACCTCCCAATTTCTATATAAGAAGAAGTTTATGAATTCATATTCCTTAAATGAAGAGAATAGTAAAAGACCTATGACAAGGTTCCTGTTATAACATCACATATCTAATCAGGCACAATTACAGGCGTAAGCCACGGAGCCCAGCCTGAGAGTATAAATAGGTATACATTGAACTAATTCCCATATTGCCTCACAGCTGTAGGCAGTTAGGAGACCAAAAAGACTGACTAGAAATCATTATCATGTCTCCTTCTATAACAAAATAATAAATCAAAAACAGCACTGCCTTTATAGGGAAATGACATGAATGTTAAAGACTAAAATAATACGAGGGTGGTGAATCATATTATAATATTACTCTGTTTTCTTATTTGTCTTTGCAGTTGCTTCTTGGATAATAACAATGGATTACTACAAATTTAGTGAAGTTGTGATAACCTATTGCAGGTAGTACTTTAAATGGGGTCTCAGTTCATTCGTGGTATGTGCTTTACAGACAGTAACCTGGTCAATGCATTTTTTTCCATTTAAATTTAAAAACTAAAGAAAGAGAATATAATAGAATAGTAACTGAGGCAGTAATTTCTGCCTTACAAAATAGAGGCTTTCACCTTATAGGATAGTTTCAAGGACAGTCTTACATCACAATTTAGTTTCAAAAAAAACACATGACTTTCTTACCATCCTATGAGTCATCATGCATGTATTAAACTGATGATTTATTCCTATGGATTCACAAAGCAAGATGTACAAAGTACCCCAGGTGCTTTGGGAAGTGACTGATGACAGAAGCTGGGAGATATATTTTATGAAGATACAGGAGCCTGCCTCCTCCTTTAATTCCCTGCAGACCCAGTAGTCTGAGTATTTTGACAGGCTTTCTCCAGATCAGAAAACAAGTTGTTTCTCCTTGTACTTCCTAACATAGAGAGAAGGCAGGGGACTCAATGCTAATTTTTTTAAGTCATAAAATATGTGTTTGGGTGTTATATGTTTATACATATATACACACACACATACACACACATAAAAGAGTGTTCTGAATATGCTATTCATGTATATAGAATACATTATTATTTTACACTCTATATATGTAGTAGAATACTAATATATATAAATTTCTTAGAATACCAAGCATCTAATATCTATCTAGATGGTCTAGGCTATGGGGTGAGAACATTTTTCACTTGTTTGTTTTAATCTAGTGGATCCAATGGTTCATTAAAGATGGTGGTGTGGGATTTTGGAGTAAACCTTGACAGGTAAACTTCATCTGGTGCTTTGAAAATATCAGAACAGGTCACTATTTTTATTTTGAGAAATAACTCCTACTTTGGCTCTGGAGGACACCGAATAGCTCACCATGGATACCAGGTTACTGTATTCTTGAGCTGATCTTTTAATGGTTATTATCTATTTTTCTAGCTATAAACTTAGGTCTAATCAACTGGATTGGACTCAAACAGGTCCAAATGGCATAAGTAAACTGCATAATCAGGTTGATCAAACTTCTAGTGTGCCCACAACTGCTACAGTGTTGTTCTTCTCTGCAGCTCTGACTATGTCCTCATGGAAAATGTTCTACAAACCACTGACTTTAAATTAAAGATCCTGGAAAAGCTTAAAAATGCCTTTTGTGATCTGGCTGCTAGTGCCAGCCAGAAGTGAACAGTCCTAAAAATCTTCACTAAAATGTGATTGAAAGTGTCATGAAAAGTTAATGAAAACAAAATGTTATGTACATTACACACTTAACAGGATTATGTAAATACTGGTGATGAAATAACGACAGAAAATAAGGATTTTAATTTAAAGAAAACAAAATGTTAGCTACAAAGACTCTTAACAGGATTATGTAAATACTGCTGAACCAAATAATGACAGAAAACATTGATTGTGCCTTAAGGTATAATTTATTGTAAAGAAAAAAGTAAATAATCTCAGTCACTGCACACAATAATTTGAAATGATGGCACTTACAAAATAGGCAATTCAAAGACTTTTTAAACAGTTTCTATTAGAGAAACTTAGTAAAGACTTTAATAGCTTCTAATTAGGTGCCCTCCATATGGCATGACACAACTGGAATTTAGACAATAAACTCTCTCAGAAAATTTAGCTTAAGAAAAAGAATGCTATTCTATTAAGTAGATAATATAAGAGGAACAATTTCCTTCAATATGGGAGTTTGCTATTCTAAAACAACACTCAAAGCCTTCAGATAAGTTGATTTTCCATGATAGGAGAAATTCAGACAATGAAAATTTCAGTCATATCTGTAAATAGAAATAGAAATATGTGGTTAGTTTTATTAAATATTTTTGAAGAAAAGAGAAATTCTTATGATAAAACACATTTTATTATTGTCTCTTCATATTAGACAAGCTCACAATGTTATTTATGCTTTCCTCTGACATACATATCCATTGTTCTTGGTTTTCAAGCTATAAAGACAATTTTATTACTAAATTTTATTTTTTGTGGTATCATTGAATATATGGCAAGGCAATTAGAGTAAAAGGCTTCACATAGGTTAGAGTTTCATCATTATCCTTGGTTTAATCTATTAGAAGGGAAGTTTCCCCATTTGGAAAAGGAAACATACACACACACACACACACACACACACACACACACACACACACACATAATTAGAAGCACCAATGTAGTGGATGAAAATAATTAAACTTATAGACCTTTTCAACTGGTGTTGACAGACAAATACTTGATTTCACTATGTGACTTTTTAAACGTGTCTATTTGACCACAAGAAATAAGATCATGGTTAGACACATAATTTCCAAACTTACCAAGGGCCATATCTGTGGCGTTCCTGAGAAGTGACTTGATTCTTCTGAAAGAACAAAAGTTGTTATAGTCATGTGATTAAAGGAAGTCAGCAATAAAGTTTTTCTGAAGAAAAGTCAACTTCTACCAGTTCAGTGTTTATTTTGCCCACAATACACTAACAAAGATTACTATATTTGACAACCCTCAGGGTAATAATAAATAAGGATTGTTAGAAAGTTTCCAGTAAGCAGAAAGGTTAGGATTTGAATTTAGTGCTACTGAGTACTAAAATATGAGCTATATTACCTACCCAGCATTTTTGTATTTATCATAGGTATAACCAGAAGGAAGTCACTTAAAGATTAGTAAAAGTGCAAAAAGGATATTGTTAAATTACATGTTAGAAGCCTTCACATTTTTAACTTGAAAAGAAGTTGTTTTCTCCCCTCATTAGAATGAATTTCACTTATAGAATAGATAATGCTCTTCCACATGTTACTAAGAAATTGGTGAGTATTAGCTACAGGTGACAGAAAATATTACCAATTTTTGATTTGAGAGAATATTAGTCCTTTGCAGTAGGTGTTGATTTGCCATGTTTAATCTAAATCTGTTCTTATGGTATTACCTCTAGGCTATTTTATTTCCTTTGGTAGAATTTCAAGATGCAGTAATTTAAATGAACTTACCACCACTGCAGCATGACATTAGTTTTTTCATAATTCTCAGGGATGATGGGACTGGAGATGTCGGAAAATGGTGGGAAAGGAAGATTCTGCCGGATCTGTGGATAGTACCAAACAGCATAGGGGTAGGCAGCAAGTTGGCTGAGCTGTTGGAAAGGCTAGAGGGAAAGACATTAGAAAAGGAACAGTGTATGAGTGATTGCTGTTTTCAGTCTCTGAAAAATATTAATACATTTCATTCATTTCCAAGAAGCCTGTTAGCATCACAAAAAATGATTACTCTGTGAGGGAAAAGAAGAAATTAAAATCTTCTATGGTGAACCATGTTGAAGAAACTTTCAGTAGGTGCCCTTTTAAGGTGCCTGAGGGGCAATGAGTAAATTGCTTTTTAAAGGACGCTATTTAAAACTGAACTCCAAGAACCCACATTACTCACACGTTCACTTATCAGAGCCCAGAAGAGAGTAGTAGCCTACATTTCACAATTATTTACTTTAAAAACTCATAGATATTTTTGGCATTTTGATCTATAATTTTCTTTAAAGCCACAGGGGTCAAAGGACAGGCCCTATACCCAGGGTCAATATAGCTGACTTTCAGAAATGCCAGGAATAGAAAGAAAATAATTCAATTCCAAGCCTAGTGTTCTTTTCAAACAGTAGAGTTTTGGAGCCCAAACTGTTTTCCTTTATATAATTTTGGAATAGTGGCCTCTATTGATTTATAAGATTACACTTAATTGTTTTTATGTACCAATAATTGCATTGTACTTAGAAACAGTTTGATATAATTCTCTACATATTTAGGTGAATGTTCTTTGCTGGAATGAGGAAAAACCTTAAAAGCATTTCAAGTTTTGCTATGGACAGTTGCCTATGTAAAGATTAAAACAAATATGACATTTGGATTATTTTTTAAGATATTTTTAACTCACCTCAAGATAGAGCTTGAGCTGGCCATGCTCCTTAATAGAGAGATAGAGAGAAAGAGACACAGAGAGAGAGAGAGACAGAGAGAGAGAGAGAGAGAGAGAGAGAGAGAGAGAGA